>NC_141031.1:12748333-13109166 GCF_052040795.2 Danio rerio
TGAAATGTCTCAGTGCGATTGGTACAATGGTCTCATTCTCTCAGAAATAGACATAATCAAAACAATAAATATATAACTTCAGGCATCTTTTGAACCACTGTGAAGGGTGTGACTTTTCCACAGGCAGCACTAAATGCAAATGTCTTTTGTTATGCTCACACCCCTGTCCTTGAGGGAATTCTTGGATTACTTAAGGTAAGGTTTGAGAAAGGCTCAGCGCGATTCTGCTTACCCCGATCAGCCCGTAACATGGAGCTTATGCTCCATGTTATGTATATTTTAAAGTCAGGAATGCATCTTTTAATCTTGGATTTATCTTTGGTAACTTGATGTATTTATTGATCTTTTATGAATTGACTGATTGAATTGGCATAATACACATTTACCTGACTAATAAATTGTTATGTTTTGAATTATTCAAACAGTCCTCGTGTTATTATCACTGATAAATGTTGTTGTCCATAGCACTACAAGCCACTGTACAGGTTAGTAACGGACTAAAACATGTTAGACGGAGCAGTGTGGCACGCTATACAATGTTGCTAGAGATCCGACTAACATATTGGCATTAATTCAAGTATACTTATGCGGACCACATAAAAAATCTCCTAAATATAGTAAGTATAGGGTTCTGCCACTTTAGGAGAGTGGTTAATCGCCTCTGTTTAATGACCAAGACTGACAAGCTTGTATTAAGAGATTGTATACCCGGCCGGTGCAAGACTCGAGATGCTATAGGAATCTGAGTAAATGAGAATAAGGTATAATAACAAATCAAAAGAATATTCAATCATAATCTAAAATAATGTGAAAGGAAACAAAATAATCTTATCAATGTTTTATAATTGGAGTCAGATAAAACGAGGATAAATATATTAATATTCTAAACCACCTCATACTAAAATTGGAGTCAGATATGAGTTAAGTTTAATATAAATCAATATTGTGCACTGGAAAGACCGAACATGCAGTGAACCTTCATCCACCATTGGATACCGTCATTGGACCAACTGGGTGGACCCTACACCCATATACAAATAAATAAAACACCACAAGCAGATTTAAAACATCAGAATCTGCAGAACAAGGATCAGCACTGACCTTTCCAAGAAGAAGAGCGACTGCAGCAGGCTTGAACTGAAAGACTGATTCATATTATTGAGTGTTTCTAATTCAAAAACTCTTTTGTTTAGGGTTAGTGATTCAGATCTCATTTAATGTTTACAGAATAATGAAAAATGATTTACAGACCTAATTTGCATCAATGAATTAAAACAAAACAAGAAGACTGCAATGAATAATCCCTGATATAAGGATCATTTCTAATCATTTATCAGATTTACCATTGTTTTAATTATTACGAAAAATCTGTGAAATGCAAATTTTACTCATGCAAAAAAAATATTACAGACAATGGATTATCAAGTTATGAATTCCAATAGTGAAGGTGGCGAGGCAGTAGCGCAGTTTCTGTGTGGAGTTTGCATTTTCCCCCTGCCTTTACGTGGGTTTCCTCCGGGTGCTCCGGTTTCCCCCACAGTCCAAAGACATGCGGTACAGGTGAATTGGGTGGACTAAATTGTCTGTAGTGTATGAGTGTGTGTGTGTGTGTGTGTGTGTGTGTGTGTGTGTGGATGTTTCCCAAAGATGTGTTGCGGCTGGAAGGGCATCCGCTGCGTAAAAACTTGCTGGATAATAGTGAACTATAATGCTATTGTAAGTGAATGATTAGCACAGTTTATTAAAGCATTAGTTTTTTTTTGTTTTGTTTTTTTAACAAGAACCAGCATGTACAGTTTTCTTATACAATACAATACAATCACTTTACATTTCCTAACAAGAATGAAATAAGTGAAAAAACAAAGAAGAGAAAAAAAAACAAAAAATAAATAAAATAACAGAGGAGAGGGTACATAATTATCAAATTACATACAAATATGTTTCGCACATTTTATAATTTTAGTTATTTACAAGAGTTAGTAATGCACTTTTTTTTTTTACAGGAAATGCATATATACAAACATTTTATGTAAAAATGTTAAAGGAGGAGCATATATTAATTGTTTTAATTGCTTTTCTATTTTGAGACTTGGAAATCACTTTTATATACATTTGAATCTCTTTTTCTAACACCATGAAGAGAGGTTTGCTTTTGGAAAACTTGGATTTATGTATGTGAAATTTACATAATAATAAAATAAAATTTATAATAAAACCAGCATCTTTTAAAGAGCGATCCTTAACATAAAAACCCAAAATCACATGTTTATAAGATAAGGAAAAGGTTTTTAAGATATTATGAGCAATAAAAGCTTCAACATTGATCCAAAATAGTCGAGTATATTGGCAAGACCAAAATAAATGTGAAATAGTTTCATTAAAGCTTTCGCAAAAACAGCATTCTAACTCAATATCAATTTAAAATTTTTGTAGAAATAATTTTGTGGGATAAAATCTATGAAGTAATTTAAATGATATTTCTTTAGCTTTATTTGTGATAAAAAAATGTTGAGGTAATGACCAAACTTGAGTCCAGTTTGAATTATTAAAGATATTGTTCCAGTAAAAAATAACATACGGTATAGACATATTTTCTTTTAAGATTAAAGATCTAATTTTGTGATTATTAGGCTTAAATCCAGAGAAACAGATAAACCCAACCGAGGTTTGTTCAGGTTTAGGAGGACAAACAGTAAGTGCTGATGTACATACACTGCCTTTATACAGCATATGTATGCCAGTGGGTATTGCCCCGGTTAGAATAGTAAATTCCTGTAATGTAACAGGAATTTTGTATCTTGCCATAAATTCTGTAAATGTAAACAAATTTCCGGCATTATCAAATAATTGGTTAACTAATAATAGTCCATTGTTAAACCAATTGTTAAAGAATAGTGACATTTCTATACATGATATTGGCATTATTCCAAATATGAAAACTATGTGGGGAGAAGTTGTGTTTATAAATAAGCCTCCATGTTGTAAGCACTTGTTGATGAAATTTAGAGAGTTTGATTGGGAGTTTTTCAATTTTGTAATTACACATTAAAAGAAATTCTAAACCACCCATATGAGAGAAAATGAAACGGGGGATAATCCAATTAATTTTAAAATTACCACTAAGTGAGTTAAAATCAATAAAATTTAAGCCGCCTTTGTCATAAGAATTCAGCATTACTGATTTTTTAATATTATGAATTTTGTTTTTCCAAAGAAATTTTGTCAACATTCCGTCAATTAGTTTGTTTGTGTGCTTATCAACTGAAATAGGCTGAGCTGTATATGACAATCTAGAAATACCTTCAGAACTCTGCCTTTGATTGATAGATCTCTTTGTAGCCAATGGTTCATCATCTTTTTCGTTTTTTCAATAATTGGTAGAAAATTGGAAATACATCTACTTTTATCATCCTTAATTATTTTAATTCCCAAATATGTCACACTCTCTCTCACAGGGATGTTACAAATTAGAGATTCTGAACAATCTCTCACTGGTAATAATTCACATTTATTTATGTTAAGGCAGAGACCTGAGGCTTTAAAAGGGTTCAAGAATTTCTATTGCTGTAGCAATCTGTGAGGCATCCTTCAGAAACAAAACAGTATCATCCGCTAACTGGCTTATTACCACTTCAGTGTTTTCAATAGATATTCCTTTTAAGGAGCTTTCTCTAATATGTATATTTAGAAGTTCAGTGGCTATCAAAAACAGGTACGGGGAGATTGGGCATCCCTGCCTAACTCCTCGTCTCAAAGAAAATCTAGGAGAGGTGCCGCTGCTGAGTCTAATAGAACTATTGCAATTAGTGTAAAGCATTTTAATAGATCTACAGAAGAAATTTCCAAATCCTACCCTACTAAGAGTTTGTAACAAAAATTCATGTTCTAAAGAATCAAAAGCTTTATAGTAGTCAAGAAAAAGTATAAAGTTGTCATTAGAGAAGTAATGTGAATTTTCTAGAATATCTAATACTAAACGTATGTTATTAAAAATGTGTCTTTTTTGCAAAAATCCAGATTGACATTCATCAATTAAATTGTTCAAAGTACATTTTACTCTTTTGGATAAAACTAATGCAATAATTTTATAATCATTGTTCAGCAAGGTAATTGGTCGCCAATTATCAATTAATAAGTGATCTTTATTTGGTTTTGGTATTAAAGTTATTAGTCCTTGACATAAGGTTGGAGGAAGGAAGAATCTATCTATGCTCTCATTAAAGACCTCAGGCAAAAAAGGAGTTAAAAGTTTCTCAAATGTTCTATAAAACTCAGCAGAGTCCGTCCGTTCCAGGAGACTTGTTGCTTTTCAGTGATTTAATGGCATCCGTAACTTCTTGTAAACTAAGAGGGGCTTCACATATATTGAACTCATCATCACTAATCTGTTTTATGTTATGTAGCGATTTAAAGAATTCTGTAGTAGATTGTTGACAAAATTTAGAAGAATACAAGTTACTGTAAAATTCAGAACAATAGTTTGCAACAATTTTTGCATTCTCCACAATATTACCATTAATCCTCAATTTCTCAATATAATTATATTTAGCTTGTTGCCTCTCAAGTCTAAAGAAATACGCAGAGCTCATTTCACCCTCTTCAAGCCATTTCCTTCGAGATCTTATAAAAGCTCCTTCTGCCTTTTGTTTGTAAAATTCTGATAATTTAATCTCTTGTTCAGTAAGTTCTGCTTTTCCAGATTCTGATAAGTCTTCTATTGTTTTGGATGATAAAGTGGATATTTTTAAAATAATACTATCTTCTTCAGCTCTTCTCTTTTTTGCCAATTCACTACAGTATTTCCTAAAAAAATTTCCCGCTTCAAATTTGAGAAGTTCCCAATTATTACAATATTTTTTTTCAACTTTCGCTTTATTCCAGTAAGTCAAAATAATTTTTTCTATTCCAGTAATAACTTCCTTATGTTTAAGAACTGAATAATTTAATTTCCAGTAACCAGATTTTTGAGTTAAATTACTAAAGTTTCTAAAGGGAATCATAATCGAAATAGCTGCATGATCTGAGAACGGAGATGGTATTATATCAGTAACAATGTTATCCAAGTCATTGGAAGTAAGCCAATAATCAATCCTAGATTGAGAAGATAAAGATTTGTTACTCCAAGTAAAACATTCTTGTGTTGGATGAGATTTTCTCCATGGATCAAACAAGGAAAATTGTTCTATAAAAGCCATAATATAATCTGAATTAGGAGTTCCAGTTTGATGAGGCCATCTATCTAAACTATTATCTAGGACAACATTGAAATCACCACCAAAGATTAGAGCAGAATTAGGAAAAATGGTTAACATTTGAATCACCTGCTTGCCTAATCTATTGAAGAGAGCTTTATTTTCTTTTTGTAAGTTAAAACCATATACATTAACTATAATATAAGTTTCATTTAAAATCTCAGCGGCAAGTACAATGTAGTGCCCAGAAGCATCACAGTTAGATCTTAAGATTTTTCCTTTAAATCTGTCCTTTAAAATACAAACCCCAGCAGATTTAGTAGTGCCATGGGAAAACCACAGATCTAGTCCCCACTGTGACCTCCAAAATTGTGCGTCTTCAGTAACAGAGTGGCATTCTTGTAGAAAACAAAAATCTGCATTAAAGCGCTTCAAGTATAAGAAAAAAGCTTTCCTCTTAGTGATATTGCGTAACCCTCTACAGTTAAGAGAAACAATAGATAAAGACATAGAACAAGAGTGAATATGAAATAAATAAAAAAATAAAACAGATCCAGAAGATTCCTATATAAATATATAGCAAATCTTAAGCAAACTGTCAGGGTTCTGCCACTTTGGTCTCGTAAATTCTTGTTTTGGTGGCAGAGCTTTGACACTACTCATGTCTGGTCCTGTTTCTGTCTCTGTGTGCGCGCGCGCCGTCGTGGGTGTACGCAGAGTGTGTGCGCTGGCGCTTGATGTGGCCGCGCACGCTCTGCGTCCCTCAGACGCGCGCGCTCTTGTACTAGTGTTTGTGTTTGTTCTGTCAGCATCGCGCTGCTTTATTCTCGGCGCCTCCGTCTAGTTGGTTTCAGTTTTGGTTGGCGCTGAGATGAAGCATGCGCGTTGCTTATGTGTGAGCGCACGGTAAGGTGTTTATCTATCGTGTGCTTGTGTCTTGTGTCTTTTGTCAAAGCACGTGGCTCGATGTTTACATTGTGGTCACGTGCTTTTGTCGTGTGCTTCAGTGTTGTGCTCGTCTTGTCATGAACATGCGGTTGATGAGTTCTCTCACTGGCCGCATGTTCTTGTCCTGTGTCATCGGAGCGCATGGCTTGTGTTGTCTCTCTGTGTCATGCGCTCTCCCGTCTATTGTCTAGTCCCACCCTCCTTGTTAACCCATTATTAGTTAATTATGTTCACCTGTTTTTTTGTTAATTTCCTACAGTTTATAAACCCCTTATGTCTGCTGTCCTGTGCGAGTTCGTCATCATATGTTGTCGATGTTTACCTGTCCTGCTGTGTCCAGTCCTGCCTTGTCCTGCCTGCCCAGTCAAGTTTGTTTGTTTGATTTATTGTTTGTTGTAGTAGTGTTTTTCCCCCTCTGGGTTGTTTATTTTTGCCTTTTATTTTATTTTATTAATAATAAATCCTACTTCACTCTGCGCTTGGGTCCTCGCTCCTTTTTCCCTTTACCGGAACGTGACACAAATGCAGCAATAATATCCCAGGATGAGAACAGCAATCCCTTTTTAACACCTATATTGGTTATACTGAAAATTTGTAAAAGAGAAAAAATTAACAGGAGTCTTAGTCTCTACCACTTCTTTAGCCAACATAAGCAAAAATAATGTATTTTCTTTTTTTATCTAAAGAGAGAAAAAAAAAATGTTTTGTTTCTTTTATAAAAGTATTACATTAATCAATATGACTGGAGTCTGAATCCCTTTCATGTTATCGTTTCAAGTAATGAAAAGAAAATGTCTCCCTTTAAAGTTAAAAGAAAAATAAGCAAATATCGCATCTTCTCTGAAAGTTCAAATCAACAAAACTGAATTTGAGTACCTGTTTCTTTTCAGTCTATAGACCAAAAATATGGAAGAAAAGTATCTTAAATTTAAATCCAGAGAGAGACGGGAAAGGCGTTACTGTTCCTTGTGTAAATGAAAAAATATTTAAACAGGTCTTATGTTCCAGTTTTTACAAAGATTAAAATGAGAGTACTTTTGTACTGAAAGGGGGTATTAGCATGCTTCTTTTTTCAGTTGCGGTTGCCACTTTTTCCATTGTAATTTAGGATGAGGGCGAGATCTCAACGCCATCCACAAAGGCACGGCCACCGACAAAGAGAGCCTTTTTGTCTTCCTTACGAGCTTTTTCGACAGCGGGCCATAATTTCAGTCTTCGTTCTCTGTCAGCAGGAGACAGGTCCTCGGAGATCCTTAGCTTATTATCCTTTAGAAAGTCTGCATCTTTGGCGGCGCGCCAGACAGCATCCCTAAAAAAGCGTGAAGTAAATTGAAATATAATACCTCGAGGAGTGCTGCTTCCAGGTTTGTTACGGCCAAGACGGTGTGCGACGTCTACGACATCAGACAGCTTCTCTTTAAATTGCGGCAGGAGACGCTGACATACTTTAATGACCTCGAGACGAACATCTTCTCCGCTTCTTTCTTGAATCCCTTGAATCCTCAGATTCCACCTTCGGGAATAGCCTTCTAGCAACGTTAGACGTCTTTCTTGCTCTTCGATACACCTTTCAGCTTTTTTTAAGCCAACTTTCATGGCATTTACGTCCTTACTGATGAACTCGATTGTTTCCTTTAATTCCGCGATCTGCTTTGTATTGACGCCGACTTCGGATTTTATTTCATTTACTATCTGAGAATTTTTTTCCACCAGCTTCTCAAGTGTGTCTGACTTATTTTGCACGAGACGTGAAAGGTCCGAAATCTGGGAAAGGATGATCGTTGTATCTTTTCCCACACATCTGCGTTGTTTAGGGGCTGGTGATTCACAAGGAGTTTCTGGAAGAGATGGAAGTTCGACCTCCGCTGCCAGCATAAGTTCCTCAGAGTTAATATTCTGCTAAAGGTAGTCATGTAAATTGTCTGTAATCAATGCGTTAGAAGGGATTTTATCCAACTTTTCGGCCCTCGGCGAACTGCTATTTTGATTAGCCAAGTTAGCATGTTCTGTCTTTTCGGTCTTTCCAGCCTTTTTTCCTGCACTTTTTCTTTTCTCTGACCCTCCCATTGTCGTCTGTAACGGATCGCTATAATATCAGTTCAAGTTAACTTTTAATATACACTTTGCGAAACGTTAAACAGTTCAGTTTAAGTAGTTAGGATTGCGGAGCTCAACGAAACGCGTGCGATCAAGGAGCCATCTTGAAAGCGTCCGGTCTATTAAAGCATTAGTTCACTTCTATAAAAGTGAGTTTACCTCCACTAGAGGTCGCTGTGATGATCAGATTCTCCACAGCTCTGATTCTCTCAGCTCTCGCCGGGTTCAGTGGCGCGTGCCTGTAATCCAACCCAGCAAACATTTGGACGTCCGATTACCGCTGAAAAGACGTCGCTCCGTCACGTGTCGTCCTGGTTGAAAAGTAGTGCCAAAATGAAAATCCAACCGACGTCTTTTACGTCTTCTGGCCGTGAATCGCACGTCTTTTCTACACGGTCCCTGCACGTCGAAATATGTCATGTTCTGGACGTTTTCTGGTTGCTTTTAAAACGTGTTATTTCTTTATAATAAGTGTTTTAATAGCCTAATTATACATATAAAATAATCAAACTTATTATTTAAAGCTGTGAAATGCAATCAGGTCCAATTTCAGTCCAGTTATACCTAAACGTCTTTATAGCATTGTAATCACGTGTAAACCATAAGTAATACATTATTTAAGGATGCAATAGTGTTACGATTAAGCAAATTATTTATTGTGCATATAGTAACAGATGTACATCACTGTTAAACAGACACATCTAATAAGAATAAATAAAACAACAACACAGAAATATGGACAACACAAGTGAAATGTTATTTTAGAGTCTTTATTTCTACTATTCTCCAGCTCTTCCTGGAAGGTGCTTGCTGTGTTCCTCCATTGCTGCATCTTTTTCTGTGTCTGTAGCATCTGGACTCACTTCACAGCATCTGAGGAAGGAGAATATGATTTTGTATCATCTTAAAACTAAAAACTTACAACATATCAAGAATTACTGTCATGTTTCATGAATGAACAGCAATGTGCAGAGCAGTATCTAATGTCAATACATACATATTCCCTACTACTCATCATTTTACAACTGCCCATATCCACACATCCACAGTTTTGTGACAAGCAAAGACTGTCATTCATGGCTTACACTAAAATTATCATTTAATATTTTCAGTCTGCTTGACAGCCTGAGTCTGTACAAACATTTTAAAACATCTGAACATTAAAACAGGCATGTCTATAAGGAGACGTACAATGATGAATGACAGATGAAATCTACAGTTTTAATTATATAAAATGCTGGGTTAATTGTTGGGGTAGTAAAATATATTTTCCTGAAATATTGTGCAGAAATAAACACAAACAATGCAAGATAAATATGTACCCGTTTATCACTCTTTTAATCAGGCTCGGACAGAACATCCACCAACTCCGGACAGTTGCTGAACCTAAATGTGACACCAAAATCACAGTCAGAGCGATCCAGACAGACAGAGACACACATTCTGTCACATTTAAAACTTACACAGATCCAGTTCTTCTTTTTAACTTTGATAAACACTTCACAGGATCTCGCTCTCAGAATCCAGTCTCTTAACAGAACATGTAGACCTGCTGCAGTCCACAATGACAATTACTGTAACAGAGCAGCAGCTAACATCAGGCTCATGATGACGTTAACTTTTCTAGTTGCAATTATTTACTAAAGCGTTTATCAGAATATGCAATAAGATCACAATACTCACCATAGGTATAAAACTAGCTCTAGGTTTGCAAATGTGAACTCATACACATTATACACCTAAATAAACTTTTAAGCATTCAACAAGTTTCTCACCTACTCTGGAGTGTCCTCAGGGAGTGTGATGACAGAGGATCATTTGCACTGGAGACAATTCTACAGACAAACAAAACAACAGTGAGAAAGGTAATAATTCAATTATTTAATGAACAGAAAATAAATAAATGCAAAGCCTTATATGATTCTTACAGTCGGCCTGGAGAAAGAGTCTTGAATTCTCTCTGACAGATGACTGATTGTTATTGACCCTGCAAGACAAATTTGAACCTTAATGCAGTTTAATTAATTTACAGTACAAAAACTATTTTACAGGAGCAGTTAAAAGAAAAGTGGTTAGACTTTACCTGTTAAACCTCCACATGAGCTATAACACCTACATGCATATATTTACCATTTTATGTTAGTGTAAAATATTAAGTAAATAACTTTTTCATATACATGCTCATAAGTTTTGCTCTTATTGTTAATGACAGCCTATTAATGTAGGCTAAAATAAATTAATACTGGTATTGTAGTAAATGCTGGAGACATATCTACAATAGCATGATACTGTATAGCTTTTTGTTAGGTTTTCTAACAAATTCGTGCATTATTATCATTATTAAGATGTTTTATTTCTACACTATTCCACTCCAAACTCACCTAAAATAGTCATTTTCAGCTCTGACTGAACACACAGCAGGTGGATGATGGGCAGAGATGCTGGAAAACATGTTGACCAGCTGTCTTTGAGGACCAGTGTAGGAAGACCCTGATAAACTGCACCAGATTGCTGTGATAACATGACATATTGCTCAAACTCGACTTACTTTTAGCATAACGGCTAATTTTAGCCTACTCAAAGCAACGCCACATCGCTACTGACAATGTGCATCATTTATTTCAGTTTCTTCGAGTAAAACTCAATAATGTTATTAAATGAATACAAACTGTACTTACACGGTGGGAGATTTGTGATAATTGTCCAACTTTTCGCCGCGTCCTCATGTTCTCGTGGTGCTGAACAAAACCGGAAGAAAATGAGATTTGAAAACAGCGCCCTAGTATCTCGCGGCCGCGAGATTATGTTAGTCATATCGCGAGATTTGTTAGCGTTAGGTGCAAAAAATAAATAAAATTGCATTATGGTTTTAGAAACAGTGACGTTACTATCCTTTCACCGCACAGGACACTTTATGAATGTAATTGGTCAGTTGACAAGATGTAAATAAAAGTGATTTCTGTATTTCATAAAGATAAATCTGTTTTTAATGAGTTTAGATGCCTGAAATCTGTCCACGAACCCACTTGAGACACACATATATTAAGTGTATACCCAGATGTAAGTGCAATACTTTTTAATATTTCATAATTTCAGCAAGGGTTTATGATGGACTATAAATGCACGTGTAAAGGACGTCATTTTTGGACTTAATCAGGACATGGTATATATTAAACTACATGTACATTAAATCGTAAATACACGCAACCCCAAATATAAATAGACATGTTTAAATGTATACAAGCATATATTAATGCATTTTAGCACATGTTGTGCATTTGTGCCGTGCGTTCGCGACGAATTTTGGCTGTGGAAAGCACGTCGCTTTCAGACCATCAGTACACAGTTGATGCCGTCGCGGAGCGACATCTTTTGGCCGGGGAGAGCACATCGTCGTCCGACCAATGTTTGCTGGGAAGCTACTGGGAGGCTGAGGCTGCGGATCGCTTGAGCTCAGGGCTTCTGAAGGTGGCGAGGCAGTGGCGCAGTTTCTGTGTGGAGTTTGCATTTTCCCCCTGCCTTCACGTGGGTTTCCTCCGGGTGCTCCGGTTTCCCCCACAGTCCAAAGACATGCGGTACAGGTGAATTGGGTAGACTAAATTGTCCGTAGTGTATGAGTGTGTGTGTGTGTGTGGATGTTTCCCAAAGATGTGTTGCGGCTGGAAGGGCATCCGCTGCGTAAAAACTTGCTGGATAATAGTGAACTATAATGCTATTGTAAGTGAATGATTAGCACAGTTTATTAAAGCATTAGTTCACTTCTATAAAAGTGAGTTTTCCTCCACTAGAGGTCGCTGTGATGATCAGATTCTCCACAGCTCTGATTCTCTCAGCTCTCGCCGGGTTCAGTGGCGCGCGCCTGTAATCCAAGCTACTGGGAGGCTGAGGCTGCGGATCGCTTGAGCTCAGGGTTTCTGGACTGCAGTGGACTATGTCGATCGGGTATCCGCACTAAGTTCGGTATCGATATGGTGCTCCTGGGTGAGCTTGGGACCGCCAGGTCGTTTAAGGAGGAGTGAACCGGCCCAGGTTGGAAACGGAGCAGGTCAAAGCTCCCGTGCCGATCAGTAGTGGGATCGTGCCTGTGAATAGACACTTCAGTTCAACCTGAGCGACACAGAGAGACGCAGACTTTTACCTAAATTTTTTTTTTAAACTTTGATTTGTCTTTCTAACTGTAAAACTGAAGAAATAAAGATTTAGAGATGTATGATGACTATATGCATTATTAATAGTAAGTAATAATTAAAAGTTTACTAGCAGACTTCAGAAAGTTTATTTGTAAACAAAAATACAAAAATCATCTCAATTTCATGTCTATATTTTAAAAATATGCCTTAGACAGAAATATATTGAATTTAATTGAAAATATATCAAATTAAAAAATAAATATAGAGAATAATTTTACTTTAAACATAAATGGCACATTATAATTTTTGGCCCCATCAGAAACAAAAGTAACACACGGGTAGGTCACAACCAGATTTACTGGCTTCATCATGTTTGTTTTAATTATATCTGACTATGACATTGTTAATTTTTTTTTAATACCACCTGATATTGACGGTTAAAAAGCTTCCAGTACAAAATGGCATTTTTATTGATAAATTAGTTATAGAGTATTATGCCAAATGCAGTTTTAATCTAGAAAGTTTTGTTTAATAAAATAGAGGAGGGGGATATATTTAAGAAATTAATAACACTTAAAAATAGTAAAGCAACAGGGTTAGATAATATTCCAGTGCAGTTCCCTCAAAGACTCCCTAAATGCGTCACTCCGATGGTTACACATATTATCAATTTTTCTATTTGTCAAGGTAAAGTTGAAAAAAGCAAGAGTTATTCCTCTTTTTAAGAAAGGTAGTAGGTTTGAGGTTAATAATTCTAGGCTGGTATCAATTTTGAGTGCTTTGTCAAAAGGGAGGGAAAAAGTTATTTATTAGCAGATTGAAAAATATTGTTTAAAATGTGACGTATTGCAGAGTTTCAATCGGGTTTTAGAAAAATCATTCCACTGATTCAACAGTTTCTTTTATTTAACAAATTATATAAAGAGCGATATGGATAAAGGAAGTTAAGTGGGATGGTTTTCTTAGACCTGCAAAAAGCTTTCAATACAGTCGATCACAGGATATTGATTTTAAAAGTAAAGGCAATGGGTTTTGGTGTTTTGGCCTGTAAATGCATGAAGTCTTACCTTGAAAACAGATGTCAAATAGTAGATTTAAATGGTGTGTTTTCAGATTATTCGACCGTTTCTTATGGGGTTTCACAAGGCAGTGTTTTAGGTCCTTTGCTTTTTTAATATACATCAATGATTTGAAAATGGCCCGTTCAAAAAAGCTTTTGTTATTTGTGGATGATGCAGCAATAATTGTGTCTCATGAGAGGAAGGAATTTATTGAAAATGAAAAAAGTAAACAAACTGAGGAAGTCTCTTAATGGTTTAACCTTAATAAATTGTCCTTACACTTGTGTAAACCAGAATTTATTTTATATGGTTCAGCTGCGAAACTGAGAAAATGTGTCAGATCAGAGGTAAAAGTAGAGCATCAAATTAATGAACCCAAACATGAAGGGAAATATTTAGGTTCCATTTCAGACAGTAATTTGACAGGTGAGAAGATGGCTGTTATAGTCCATTCAAAAGTTCTAAAATTAAGTTTTTAGCAAGACAGACAGAGCTCTTAGATTTTCAAACTTTACAAATATTGGCTAGTGCATTAGTGCAGTCATACTTTGACTATGCTGCAGTCTTTTGGTACAGCAGTAGTTCCACAAAAATGAAAAATAAATTGCAGACGGCCCAAAATAAGTTGCAGAATTGTTATCAAAGTACTTCTACTGACACATTTAAATAATGAATATTATAGTCAAACTAATTTATTAAAAGTTGGAAAAAGGGTCACTTTTCTGAAATTGGTGATGGTGTTTAAGATTTTAAAATATTTAATTATTAAGTTTTAGTTAGTGAGGTACACTGTCATTCTACAAGAGCGAGTAGCAGGGGTATTTGTCCTTGTAGATTTAATAGTGAAACAGGTAGAAAGTCTTTTCTGTGTACTGTTGCTTGGAATATACTGCCGAGGAGTTTTAAAGAGATTCAATTTGAGAGTTTTTAGAGAGGAAATTAAAAAATGGCTGTTTTTCGGTTGAAGTTGAGGATTTTTGTTGTGCTGAGTTTCTGAGCTGATGATGTTTGCACTTTATGATTTGCTCGTTCATTTTTTAAGAATATCGATGACCACGATGGAAATCAGCCTGTGGCTTTATTGTGTATTTTATCCTCGACAGTTTTTAAGATATGAATGTCAAACTGGACTTGTTTGTGTATTTTTGTTAAAATTGTCAAATAAAATCAATCAATCAATTTATTCATTCATTTTCATTTAGCTTAGTCCCTTTATTAATCTGGGGTCGCCACAGCGGAATGAACTGCCAACTTATCCAGCATATTTTTTACACAGCGGATACCCTTCCAGCTGCAACCCAGTACTGGGAAATATCCATACACCCTCATTTACACACACACACACACACACACACACACACACACACACACACACACACACACTATGGCTAATTTAGTTTATTCATTCACCTACAGCATAGCACATGGGCTTGGAGCACCCAGAGGATGAACACGGAGAGAACAAACAAACTCCACACAGAAATGCCATCTGACCCAGTCGGGACTCCCACCAGCAGCCTTCCTACAGTGAGGCCATGTGTATATATATATATATAAAGATACATTATTTTTTCCCTTAATAGCTACATTTTAAAGAAATCTATTTGCTTAAGTCAGCTGAACAGTAAACAACAACAGCAATAGAAACCACCAAAGGACACCATATGAACACAGCCAAAATGACTTATTAGAGCATGCACATCTTTGTCATTCCAATGGATTTTTAAAAATATGTACATGCCGCCTTTTCTCTTTCCCCTTAATGAGGAAAACTATTGAATTCTATAAAAGCTGTTCAGCGTTTTATTTTTTTCAGATTAACATTCAATAAACTTAAACTAAAAGTTTTAGATTGTGAGCAGGACAGCACACTGGTTCTCCCGCAGCATGTTTGTTCATCATTTCTATCTTAATGTGTTGATCATTTTCTTTTGTGTTTCTGTATTGTGTGAAGGTCAACCAGTCCACAGTTTATGCTGCTATAATCTTTATTCAGTTTTATTCATAAACTATGTACAATATATACACTGTGCTCACGTCGACTCCAGGTCTCTTGGGTGAAGGTCTCTCAGTGACGTGGTCTCTTCTGGTCGCCGTGCGTCTCTGGTGGAGATGGGGAGCGGGAACGTTTCCCTCTGGCGTCCTGGACTGAAGATGCTGCACCAGCTGAGGAAGAGGAGGATAGTGGCTTGGTCTGGCAGGAGAAGGACGGCCTCTTTTTCTTCTCAGCAGCATAGGCCTCACTGAACAGATCGAGCGCAAACACACACAAGCAGACATAATGTGAGATTTTCACAAACAATAGAACATGCTGCAATGCCAAGTACAGTTTACTCACGCGTCTATGATGGGAATGACGTATTTGCGGCTGCCGTCCATCATGACTCCCTTTCGGTTTGGGTCGTCCACCTCCAACAGGAAGCTGCGGGGAATCCCTGTGCTCCTCCGGATGCGCTTAAGCGGAGCAGAGCTGCTGCCCTGTGAATTCATGAGTGACAGTCAAACTACAGAGCAAACAATCTGACTGATGGAGACAAGAGCTCAAGTTCACAGCAACCATAAGCTTAGAAAACCCAGTTACCCCTTTAGAGGGGCAGTGCCTAATGTGGTGTCCTGGGATCCCACAGTGAAAGCAGACATAGTTGGGTGGAAGAAGCCCAAGCAGTGTCATGGCCTCACTGATGAACATCAGAACCATGAGAATCAGCTCTAACATTTCTCACAAACCAAACCTGTCAGTGTCTGAACGCTCACCTGCTGGAGTAGTAGCACAGACTGGACTGGTACATCACCGCTTTTAGCTTGTCCTCCTCTGATGCCTTTGCCTCAGCCAGATTCTCAGTCTGTTTCACAGGCATTTGCACATTAGAATTTTATTTCACTGATTTGCTCTAAATAAACACCCTCAAATCTCCCTAAGAAGCTGTGTGTGTTTGTGTGTTTGTGTGTATTGTTGTTTGCTAAACACTGTGTATTGATATTCTGCACAACATGTCATTATGACGCCTCAAATGCAAACACTGCAGTTCAATACAGAGCAGCACAGTGGGGTGAATTAATCATTTGTTCAATACCTTCAACAGCTGCTCCAGTGAGAGGAGTGAAGAATCACCTGTTTGAGAAGATTTAGCTGATGGTCCAGCTTGATGTCTGCAAAACAAAACAAAGGAGCTTGTGTGACCAAAACACCACAGACAGACTCAAACTCTTGATATAACATCTATCAGAGGACGATTGCGCTCATTTCACATGACTTACCCAACAAATCTTCTGTTGGAGGACTTCAGTCCAGCCGCAGGGACCCGTCTGATGATGACCGATGTGTTTTTAGGGATGAGAGCATCATCATCTGTGTATTCTGACAGCAAAATAAAGTTTGAATATAGTAATAATCATTTACCATGGTATACTTTGAGTGCCATTAGCATTTTAAAACACTCAAAACATCACTATATGTCACCATCAGAGTCATGATAACACATGTCAGCTTCTACAAGTCTGTCTGATAACACATCTAATGTTAGTGTAGTATAGTTTAAGTGGCTTTTCCTCATCTCACCTTCATCAGTTTGGGCTTTGCTGATCTTCAGCTGGCAGAACTTCAGCCTCTCGCGCCTCATGATCTGCCGCTTCAGCTCTCCCACAGTGATGTTGAGGCCCTCAAACTGGAGCGAGTCGTAGGTGAGTCGACTCTGAAACCTGTAATGAACACAAGACATACTGAATACAAACCACAGTGTGATAACAAGGGTCAAACCTGAATGATGGGAGAAGCAGACGATCAATCGATGTATCCAACAATCAATAATATCAATAATCTGGGAATCAGTTGCCACGAAGGACGCCGAGATCAGATGCCAATGACAGAGCGGAGTTCAAAACAACACAAAAAGAACCGTTGCCATGGATGCTGACGATCACGTGACGAGGCGCTGAAAAACTTCCGCGTTATTTTCTCATAAATAATAGTGAAATCATTACTATGATAATAATAAAATAAACAGCAGAACAGTTGGACATCTCTGAATAAAACACAGCTGCGTTTCCTTACACGAATGATTCTGGCCTTTGTAAAGAGTCGGGCGAGTCAATGAATCAGGGATTCGTGGCTGAATGAATCACTCAAAGCTTCACTCGATTAAAGCGGTCTCTTGCTGCCACCTATTGGCGATTTGTTTTTTCGTTTTTAAAGTAATTTAACACTTTTTTTAAAGCCACCTTCAAATTTATTTTCTACAAAAGTTTATTTCCGTGTGTTAAAAATGATTTAAAACTCTCTAATCTCATCATTTCCTGATGCGTTTCAAACGCAATAAAGCCTAGTTCAAAGCTTTATTATACAGCAATGTGTGTGTGTGTGTGTGTGTGTGTGTGTGTGTGTGTGTGTGTGTGTGTGTGTGTGTGTGTGTGTGTGTGTGTGTGTGATTGTGGCAGTGGATTACAGTGAATGTAGAAGTGATCAGAAGTGTGTGATATTTATTGTTTCTGATAATCAAAAGAACATTTTAGGAGTCCAAAAGATTTACTGCCTGATGAAGCCTGTTATAATGCAGTTATGATGACCCTATAAATCTAGAATGGTCAGAACAATAAAAAATTAGGGAAAGAGATTAATTAGTATTTCTCCTCTTTTATTTTGTATGTGTAAGTGCTCCTGGAAGAAAAAGTCTGCGTCTCTCTGTGTCGCTCAGGCTGCACTGCAGTGTCTATTCTCAGGTGTGATCCCACTACTGATCAGCACGGGGGATTTGACCTGCTCCGTCGCCGACCTGGGCCGGTTCACCCCTCATTACACGACCTGGTGGTCCCAAGCTCCCCCAGGAGCACCATATCGATACCGAACTTAGTGTGGACACCCGATCAACATAGTCCACTGCAGCCCAGAAGCCCTGAGCTCAAGCGATCCGCAGCCTCAGCCTCCCAGTAGCTTGGATTACAGGCGCGCGCCACTGAATCCGGCAAGAGCTGAGAGAATCAGAGCTGTGGAGAATCTGATCATCACAGCGACCTCTAGTGGAGGAAACGATGAATGATGAAGTAAAGTTGACTTTTTATTGGTCTTATGGCACTGTTTGGATAAAAATAAACAGCAGTACGGTCCCAAATAAAATATAGTTATTTAAACTAAATACTATAGTATTTTAGAACCACATAGTAAAGTTTATTGTACTGAATAGTTAATCACAATGTTGTGCTATTTAAAGGCAACTGTGGTGCAGAGTCGGGTTGGAAGAAACTTCAAGCATTTCTGTTTTCGTGAGGTTAAGCTGAAGATGATGATCTTTCATCCAGTGTGAAATGTCCGACAGGCAGGCTGAGATGCGAGCTGGAACCGAGGGATCATCAGGGTGAAAAAAGAGGTAGTTGGGTATCATCAGCATAGCAGTAGTAGGAGAATCCATGTTTCTGAATGACTGGTCCTAGAGATGTCGTGTAGATGGAGAAGAGAAGTGGCCCAAGAACAGAGCCTTGAGGTACCCCAGTGTTTAGATGCTGTAGGTTGGACACCTTTCCCCTCCAAGACACGCTGAATGACCTGTCAGAGAGGTAAGATCTGAACCATTGAATAACAGTGCCTGCAACGCCCAGTGACTCATATATATTATATATATAATGATTAATACATATAGAAACAATATTTTCATAACTAAATTATTTATGATTTGCCATTTAACAGCAAAACATCTCGTCAAATAGGCCACAGTTCATCAGGAAATGAAAAGCTTTTAAATGACAACAGAAAAGCAGTTCAGCGACTAACATTCACTCATTCAGTGAGTATCTCATTTATTCATTCATTCATTCACTAATTGAATCAACACTTTTTCAGTCACTAAATATGGTGTCAGATGCAGATGTGGCCTCTAGTGTAATCCACAGTTCATATATTGCACAATGACGCTAAAGGCCACCATATTATAAAATACTGCAGGTTGTTGGTTGCAGATTAATAATCACAAACATAATTTTTTAATCATAAAACAGCTAAAACATATTTAGTGTCAGAGAGGACAAAGTGGTTTTAGTTTACCTTTTATCTTTAATATTAAACAGCTTTTTAGTCTTTAGACCAGAATAAATAACTTGTGGTACTTGTATAAACAATGTTCAGCTCAGGATCAGTAATTCAGCATGATGTGCTGCTAAAGCTGAAACAGTCTATCAATTTATGCCACAGATTGTGTGAGATTCTGTCGAGTCTTATAGATGTTAAAAACACTGATGGAGGTCAAAACCGCATCTGACACCACAGTTAGTAGATGAGTAAGAGTAAACTGAATAATAAATATGTAACTCAGTTAATGATAGTTATTCACTGCATGAATGAATGTTAGATGAGGAACTGGTATTTAAGTGGAAAATTAAAACATTAAAGCTTTACTTTTACAGAGGTTCACTGTTTGCACAATCTTAAATAGATAGTTCACCGCATAAATATGATTGTGACGATTATGAATTAACATTTTTAGGTCAATTATCCCTTAGCTCACATAAATTATCCCAGAGCATTATTTCAGCATCAATGATCATTCACAATAGTCACATCACAAGAAATACAAGGTTGAGTCTGGATTATAATTTAGCATTTGCGTGTGTTTCTGAGGCCTGCGACTGTAAAAGCTTCAGGTCTAATAAATTGCATCATTTGTAATTTTAATTGCAAATAATTTTATTTAATTAAAAAAATGAAGACAATAGCAGTATTATTGTACATTTGATTATTACATTACTGTACCTGAATACTGTTAGACTCGTTAAAAAACAACAAAGCTCGGTTTCTTTTTATTTCAACATTTTTAATGTATTTTTCTCTGCTCGTAGATTGTTTGTAATGTTTTATGCAGATGCACACCTAATATAAACAAATCACCCATTCTGTAATATGTTTTTTACAGCTATATGTATTATGATACAATAAACCACTTTTAATTTAAAAAAAAAAAAACTAAAGTATACTACAGTATTTATTACAATTTATCAGTTGATACAGAAAACAGAATGTTGTGGCACTCATAAAATGAGTTGTAAAGGCTAATAAATATGGTATAATAATCTTTAGTTCAAAAATACTATGTTGATACTAATTACTGTAATTTTTTTATTTGTGATCATACTGCTGTTTATTATTATCTAATGTCATAAGGCTATGAAGTCAGTTATTATTCATCATTCAGTTTTCCTCCACTAGAGGTCGCTGTGATGATCAGATTCTCCACAGCTCTGATTCTCTCAACTCTTGCCGGGTTCAGTGGCGCGCGCCTGTAATCCAAGCTACTGGGAAGCTGAGACTGAGGATCGCTTGAGCTCAGGGCTTCTGGGCTGCAGTGGACTATGTTGATCGGGTGTCCGCGTTAAGTTCGGTATCAATATGGTTCTCCTGAGGGAGCTCGGGACTACCAGGTTGTTTAAGGAGGGGTGAACCGGCCCAGGTCGGCGACGGAGCAGGTCAAATCCCCCGTGCTGATCAGTAGTGGGATCACACCTGAGAATAGACACTGCAGTGCAGCCTGAGCGACACAGAGAGACGCAGACTTTTACACTAGTTGTTTTTACTCTGATATATCTTTCTAACAGTAAAAAGAAGTAATAAAGGTTTTGAGATGAGTGACATGGCTGTGTGTTAATAATTAGAAATAACTAAAAGTTAATTTTTTTCGAGTGATGGGTTGCAGCTGGAAGGGCATCTGCTAAAAACGTGCTGGATAAGTTGGGGGTTCATTCCGCTGTGGTAAACCAACGGGACTAAGCTGAAAAGAAAATAAATGAATGAATAAAAGTTTATTTGTAGACTAGACATTTTATTTGTAAACAGAAATGAGTATATTTTGAAAAGACGATGTTTTAGACAGAAATATGTTTTGCTGTGGTTACTAACTCATAAGTGTGGTCTATCAATATCGGGTGGTATTTTAAAAAATTATAGAAGAATTTCACTTTAGTTCTCTCCGTGTTGGTGTGGGTTTTCACTGGTTGGTCTGGTTTACCCCACAAGTCCAAAGACATGCGGTATAGGTGAATTGGGTAAGCTAAATTGTCTGTAGTGTATGGGTGTTTTCCAGTAATGGGTTGCAACATGGGAGGGCATCCTCTGCGTAAAACATATGCTGGAAAAACTGGCGGTTCATTCCGCTGTGGTGACCCCCGATTAATAAAGCGACTAAGCCGAAATGAAAATGAATGATTGAATGAATTTCACTTTAAACATAATTTACACATTGTTACTTTGAACCCATCATCTGATATTTGGCAGCTCCATCAAGGGTTCTGCATTGTGTTTTCTTTTTATTGTGGGAATAACCAGACAGGTATCAGCAGTTGTGACGGCTCTTTAATCACTCCTGATGTAAACAAAAGCACAGATTTTACAGTGTGTCTTCGCCCTCATCACTTTTACATGCTTCAATCAGACAAATATAAATCAAAACCTCAATTAAAGTGAAAACACAAAAATAACGAACTATGTGAAATATGTGAAAAAGAAAGTTATACATAATATTGAAATATAAAAACTGGCTTCAAAAGTCAAGTAAATATGATTTAAGATTAATTAGAGCTGCAGACACCCACCTCTCCCATGTGCAGTCAGTACAGAAAAGGAGGAGGCGGGTGCAGAACAGGAAATTAAAAAACTTAAGCTTTCTTAGAAATTTAAAGGAGCAGGTATACTTAATAAACACTTCAGGTAAAACACACATTTTGTGTAATTCTATAAATAAAGTGAACTATTATTTCTATACCTGTTACACAGGCCCGGATTGGCTAATCGGGAGCACCGGGAAAGTTTTTTGGCCGCGAGGGCCGGTGTCCCTAGCTGCTTGCACTCTCAGCAGTCGCACTTTTTTCATTTATTTATTTCATCATAGCCTCACTCTTTTTATTTATTTTCTCGCAGGCAGCAAAACGCAGCCGGCAGGTTAATGATGATCATTTAGCATTCGACCTTAAACAGCGGCACCTTAGTGAAAAAAAGAATTTGAATAATTAATATTAATGAATATTACACCTGCTCAATGAAAATCAGATGATTCACTACATTATTAAATCTGACATAACTTGATCAGAAATATAAAAAAGGGGTGAAAAGATTAAGCCTTCAATAGAAAGTAATACTGTGGTTAAAAGAGTCTTGCAGATACCAGCGCAATACTTATTTATTCTTCCAAACTCACCAACATAACAGCTACATTGTGGTCCAGTGGTCAGCATGTTGTGTTGTGATGCTGCTGCTCTAACCTCTCCTGAGTAAAGTGTTATTTTTATTATTATTATTTCATTTTTAGTGTTAGGAGGACAATATAATACTGTTTGGGTTACTTATGTGGGTGTACATATTTTATTTAGATTTTTTTGTGTGACCACCGTTACAAAAGACTGCATATCTATAAATAATTTTGCACAGAATATATTGTCAGATATTGCAGGAAGGGACAATGTGATGTTTAAAGTATAGCTTTGGAGATTTAGCTACCCTTTAATCTTCTCATATTTATGAAAAACATTTGAAGTTCTAATGCAGCTGTTTCCTTGAAAAAGACGTGATAGTGTCTTTAGAAACTGAATTGCAAAGGACCTTATTTTAATATAGTCAGTCGTGAACAGAGGTGGGCCGGTCTAAGGCTTAAAACTCCAGGGCTGAAAAGAAATCCCACTCCTGCCCTGCTGTTACAGTAACGGGCTGAATATGCTGTCATAGCCTGGAAAGCCAATGTTATCTGGCCTTTGTTACTTTTGTCCAGCGTTACTTTCGTCCCCGCTCTCCCCTACTATAAGGCACACAGAATCATTTATCATGTACAGACATGAACAGTCATATAGGGGTTTCACTGTCACATTTCTGTCAAAAACAGTGAAAAGTTCAGGCTGATTTATACTTCTGCAACAAGTTATCACCGTGACCTATATGGCACATGCCTTGCGTGAAGCCATGCACTTAAACTTCTGTGTTCTGTTAGTGTTGCTCTGCAATAACACTTCCAAAATGCTAGCTGACAGCAGGTTTTCAATGTTCCTTTGTGTTGAGTTTCTTCTTGTTAATGCAAAATACTGTAGCTCAAACTCACTCATTCATAGTCGGGAACCAGGGAATGTGCAACAACTTTAATCATAAGGCAAACACAAAACAAAAGTTTCCATATGGAGCTCCTTCACTGGATTCAACACCTGTAAATACTCTCCTGTAGCTCTCAGCCCTGACCACACATCTCAGCTCTACCAAGCTGACCATTCAAAGAGTTTGCGATACGCATTGTCGTGATATATAGTTTTATTT
Organism: Danio rerio; assembly: GCF_052040795.2. Lineage (NCBI taxonomy): Eukaryota > Metazoa > Chordata > Actinopteri > Cypriniformes > Danionidae > Danio > Danio rerio. The sequence goes on from NC_141031.1 coordinate 12,772,032, forward strand.
TTTGAGAGGTCAGCGTCAGTGTCCATACTCCATACACGTAAACTTGATGCAGAAGTATAAATCAGCTTTAAAACGCATATGTGTGTGTGTCTGTGTGCGCACAGGAACTTTGTAATGACATTGTGTGTGACTCATCATTGCAGAAAGGCTTGAATTAACTCCACATTATGAAGTAATTCAAATACATTATGAAAAGTGCTTGACTACCGTTCTTTTACAGTATTTTTCAATCATTTTGCCACAAATTGCAGAACCCTGATGTCAATTTTCAAAACTCTGGACACAAAACTCTGAACAGTCACTACTTTTAACACAAACTCTCCAGTGTTCAAAACTCTGCATGCTGCATTCATTTCCTTAAGGAAGTCTTGCATTTGCAGGATCATTGGTTCACATAATCCTATTATCATACAAATACTACAGGAACACTACTTTAGATCACCAGCACATTAAACGCACATCGTTTCAATAAACAATCATTAACAATCATTAAATATTGTTGTTTAAAATATATGATACAGGTTTCATGATGGTTTATATATAAGTGTAGAGGGAACGGTGCAGACAGTGGATATACTGATCTAGTTTTATTCATTCCATCATAATGTAGGTTTACTGTAATGTTTTCCTTACTGCACATCCCCATATAGAAAGCTGATATATGGCAACATGTGCAGATTACATTATTATAACATGTCATAATAGTCAATAATTTGTCAAAATAGTGCAAAAATCGTCGAGGCAGTGGTACAGTAGGTAGTGCTGTCGCCTCACAGCAAGAAGGTTGCTGGGTCGCTGGTTCGAACCTCAGCTCAGTTGGCGTTTCTGTGTGGAGTTTGCATGTCCTCCCTGCCTTTGCGTGGGTTTCCTCCCAGTTTCCCCCACAGTCCAAAGACATGTGGTACAGGTGAATTGGCTAGGCTAAATTGTCTGTAGTGTATGAGTGTGTGTGTGGATGTTTCCCAGAGATGTGTTGTGGCTGGAAGTGCATCCGCTGCGTAAAAACTTGCTGGATAAGTTGGCGGTTCATTCTGCTGTGGCGACCCCGGATTAATAAAGGGACCAAGCCGACAAGTAAATGAATGAATGAGTGCAAAAATCACTGTTTACATTTTTTTCAGCCATATCATACACACACACACACACACACACACACACACACACACACACACACACACACACACACACACACACACAATGAATACACATTTAAATACATATGTTTGTGTGTTTTTGTTTCTCTGCTGAAGCACCGCAGTAAAAATTATCTTAGGGTCTCATTTTGACCAGCACCAACTCTGGTTAGTGGGTTCCCACTTAGGAAGAGGTCAAATTTCATTTTTACTGTTGATCATCAGTTGGCACCATTAAATCCTTTACATTGCCCCGTGCAAAAGCGTGTCTGACTTTTATATGGAGTTCTGTGGAGTAAAACTGCAATTTATAGAGTACATGCATAAGTACACTTACTATGTTTACTATGTTCTGACAGCTGAGGTGCCTATTTTGTATTTTCTCCTACACATCAATACACTGTATGTGTGTAAAAGTCTCTCTTACAACCTCACACACTCAATAAACACCATATAAAAGCAAGAAATCAAGCTTTTTTGAACTGTAACTGATGATCACCAGTAAAAATCACAAATCTTACCACTTCCCAACAGGAAAAACCACCAACAATCAAGAATGCATGATTATACGCTGTCATGACGTTGCATTTAAAGATAATGGAAATCACTTGGGCAAAAACAGCCATGAACACAATGAAAGGGTGGTAAATTTGCTCAGAGTGTATTGTTGAGTTTTAAAAAAATTCTAAAAGTATTTTCCCAAAATATGTGTCAACAAGACTTGTCACCAAAAATCATCCCATTTGCTGAACCACAGAGAAAGTTGTTGGTAAATTAAGCCTCAAAATCAGCCCAGAGTGGACCAAAACTTCACCAACGGCACAGAAGGGTTAAACACCCCCAAATCCTTGATGGGATGGTTCTAAAAGGCAGTGCTCACTTCTGGACAGAGGGGCAAGTGTACCAAGTGTAAGTGGAGAGGTAAAGGCTGATTTATACTTCTGCGTCAAACGCTGGCGTATGCTACGGCGTTGGCGCATAGCCCTTCGCCGTGGCCGTCGCTGACGTGCACCTCTCAAAAATTGTAACTACATGTCGCAATGACGCGTAGCGCAAGCTCTGTGATTGGTCGGCTTGGTAGCGCTGACGAGTCTGGGCGGGGCCGAGAGCCGCGCGAATGGCGCGAGCGATTGTTTACAAGTGTGGAGTCCCGTGAAGGAGCTCCGGATGGAAAGTTTTGTTTTGTGTTTACCTCATAGTTAAAGTTGTTGCACATCTGCCGGTTCCTGCCTCAAAATGAGCGAGTTTGAGCCACTTGTACATCCCGGAAGTGTTCAGGAAAAGCAAAAAAGCAGTGAAGAAACTCGACACAAAGGAACATTTACACCTCACTGCCAACTAGCGTTTCGGAAGTGTTATTGCAGACCAACAGAGACAGCGCGCAGAAGTATAAATGCACAGCCACGCGCGTTGCATGCGCTGTGGGTTACGCCGGTCACTTGACGCAGAAGTATAAATCAGGCTTAAGAGAGGTGTGACGTGGGCTCTCTTGGGATCATTGAAGACCAGATGAGCTGCAACATTTTGTTTGGCCAGGATTGATTAGATGAGCATGTCATCGGTGTAAATCAGAGATGCCCAAACTAGGGCCCGTGGGCCAAAGTGGATCTACGGTAACCTTTGATTTGGCCCTCCATCCCATCTGAGAAGAGAGGGAGAATGATGGGGAGTTTTTGGGAAAAGTCTTTAACAGAGATTGTCATTTCTAATACAACATAACTTTGTTTTTTAACTGTTGAGATAAAAAAAATAAACAAACTGAAATTAAACGTTTCAATGAAATGTTGTGAATGAATCAAATAAAATAATAGTCACTTGAAGGAGAGCAGACATTACAGAAGACATCAGCAAGCGAAGGCAAAGTGTATTTTTAGTGTTATAAATGGGATTGTTCATGTTTTATTGTAAGACTTTCATTCATTATAAAATGTATAATTATTAATACAATTAAAGAATTTTAAATGTTGTAAATTACAGTATTCAGTGAATCATGTAAATTATATAATGAATAATAATAATTTTACAGTTTGGTAAATTTACCTCCAGCCCACCACCCTCAGACGAGTTTAGTTTTTGGCCTTTCATAAGAAAAAGTTTCCCTGAAGCACCTCTGAAATAAACTTTAACTAAAAGCTTTAGATTCTGAGCAGGACAGCACACTGGTTCTCCCGCAGCATGTTTGTTCATCATTTCTATCTTAATGTGTTGATCATTTTCTTTTGTGTTTCTGTATTGTGTGAAGGTCAACCAGTCCACAGTTTATGCTGCTATAATCTTTATTCAGTTTTATTCATAAACTATGTACAATATATACACTGTGCTCACGTCGGCTCCAGGTCTCTTGGGTGAAGGTCTCTCAGTGACGTGGTCTCTTCTGGTCGTTGTGCGTCTCTGGTGGAGATGGGGAGCGGGAACGTTTCCCTCTGGCGTCCTGGACTGAAGATGCTGCACCAGCTGAGGAAGAGGAGGGCAGCGGCTTGGTCTGGCAGAAGGAAGGCCTCTTTTTCTTCTCAGCAGCATAGGCCTCACTGAACAGATCAAGTGCAAACACACACAAGCAAACATAATGTGAGATTTTCACAAACAATAGAACATGCTGCAATGCCAAGTACAGTTTACTCACGCGTCTATGATGGGAATGACGTATTTGCCGCTGCCGTCCATCATGACTCCCTTTCGGTTTGGGTCGTCCACCTCCAACAGGAAGCTGCGGGGAATCCCTGTGCTCCTCCGGATGCGCTTGTGCGGAGCAGAGCTGCTGCCCTGTGAATTCATGAGTGACAGTCAAACGACAGAGCAAACAATCTGACTGATGGAGACAAGAGCTCAAGTTCACAGCAACCATAAGCTTAGAAAACCCAGTTACCCCTTTAGAGGGGCAGTGCCTAATGTGGTGTCCTGGGATCCCACAGTAAAAACAGACATAGTTGGGTGGAAGAAGCCCAAGCAGTGTCATGGCCTCACTGATGAACATCAGAACCATGAGAATCAGCTCTAACATTTCTCACAAACCAAACCTGTCAGTGTCTGAACGCTCACCTGCTGGAGTAGTAGCACAGACTGGACTGGTACATCACCGCTTTTAGCTTGTCCTCCTCTGATGCCTTTGCCTCAGCCAGATTCTCAGTCTGTTTCACAGGCATTTGCACATTAGAATTTTATTTTACTGGTCTGCCTAAGAAGCTGTGTGTGTGTGTGTGTGTGTGTGTGTGTGTGTGTGTGTGTGTGTGTGTGTGTGTGTGTTTTTTTTTTACACAGTGTATTGATATTCTGCACTACATGTCATTATGACGCCTCAAATGCAAACACTGCAGTTCAATACAGAGCAGCACAGTGGGGTGAATTAATCATTTGTTCAATACCTTCAACAGCTGCTCCAGTGAGAGGAGTGAAGAATCACCTGTTTGAGAAGATTTTGCAGATGGTTCAGCTTGATGTCTGCAAAACAAAACAAAGGAGCTTGTGTGACTAAAACACCACAGACAGACTCAAACTCTTGATATAACATCTATCAGAGGAAGATTGCACTCATTTCACATGACTTACCCAACAAATCTTCTGTTGGAGGACTTCAGTCCAGCAGCAGGGACCCGTCTGATGATGACCGATGTGTTTTTAGGGATGAGAGCATCATCATCTGTGTATTCTGACAGCAAAATAAAGTTTGAATATAGTAATAATCATTTACCATGGTATACTTTGAGTGCCATTAGCATTTTAAAACACTCAAATCATCACTATGTGTCATCATCAGAGTCATGATAACACATCACAGCTTCTACAAGTCTGTCTGATAACACATCTAATGTTAGTGTAATATAGTTTAAGTGGCTTTTCCTCATCTCACCTTCATCAGTTTGGGCTTTGCTGATCTTCAGCTGGCAGAACTTCAGCCTCTCGCGCCTCATGATCTGCCGCTTCAGCTCTCCCGCAGTGATGTTGAGGCCCTCAAACTGGAGCGAGTCGTAGGTGAGTCGACTCTGAAACCTGTAATGAACACAAGACATACTGAATACAAACCACAGTGTGATAAAAAGGGTCAAACCTGAATGATGGGAGAAGCAGACGATCAATCGATGTATCCAACAATCAATAATCTGGGAATCAGTAGCCACGAAGGACGCCGAGATCAGATGCCAATGACAGAGCAAGTTCAAAACAACACAAAAAGAACCGTTGCCATGGATGCTGACGATCACGTGACGAGGCGCTAAAAACTTCCGCGTTATTTTCTCATTAATAATAGTGAAATCATTACAATGATAATAATTAAATAAACAGCAGAACAGTTGGCCATCTCTGAATAATAAACAGTGGCGTTTCCTTACACGAATGGTTCAGGACTCTGTATAGAGTCGGGCGAGTCACTGAATCAGTGATTCGCGGCTGAATGAATCACTTAAAGCTTCACTCGATTAAAGAGGTCTCTTGCTGCCACCTATTGGCGATTTGTTTTTCCGTTTTAAAGTAATTTAACACTTTTTAAAAACACCTTTAAATGTATTTTCTACAAATGTTCATCTCTGTATGTTAAAATGATTTAAAACTCTCTAAGCTCATCATTTATTTGTTTGCCCTTGATCTTCATTATGTGTTACAGTTTTTTTTTCCAATTGTTTTGCCACAAATTTCAGAACCCTGATGTCAATTAAAAAATCTCTAGACACAAAACCCTAAACAGTCACTACTTTTAACACTCTCCAGTGTTCTGCATACAGCATTCATTCCCTTAAAGAAGTCTTGCATTTGCAGGATCATTGATTCACATAATCCTTTTATAATACAAATACTACAGGAACACTACTTTAGATCACCAGCAGCACACAAGATGTACATCGCTTCAATAAACAATCATTAACAATCATTAAATATTGTTGTTTAAAATATATGATACAGGTTTCATTATGGTCTATAAGTGTAAAGGGAAACAGTGCAGACAGTGGATATACGGAACTAGTTTTATTCATTCCATCATAATGTAGGTTTACTGTATTTTTTTCTCACTTCACGTCCCCATATAGAAAGCTGATAAATGGCATGATATATGGTCCCATCTGCAAATTACATTATTATAAAATGTCATAATAGTCAATAATTTGTCAAAATAGTGAAAAAATCATTGTTTATATTTTTTTCAACCATATCATATATATATATATATATATATATATATATATATATATATATATATATATATATATATATATATATATATATATATATTTGTAGGGGTAAAATATATAACATAATGGATCATATATATACGTAACATATATGTACATATTTGTAATTCTAATATTTTAACAAATGGCAATATTTTGACATGTATAACATATTTTATATATGTAAAATTCATATGAACTATTATGTCACATATGTAATTTGCATATATTTCTATATATCAGATTTCTATTTTGGGATTTTGTGTTACCATCAGTCTGGTCTTGTGGATTTGGTCACGGGTTCTCCTCTACATTTCAGTGGTGTTTTCATTACTCAGAAAGAACCTTCTGTCAATGTAAATCCAGGCCTGACATTGGTCTGCTGTGACTGGGCTTTCTTACAGTGATGTCAAATATATAAACATTGTCTGTAAAAGTGGTACACAGAACAAAGAAATCATAAATATGGACTAAGGATGAATAAAGATGACATCTATAGATAATGTAGTTCAGTTGGGTCATCTTCTGTGGTAACTGATGTCATTTGATCTATCCTGATTATTTCATCATCTAAACATGTAATATTGTACATCAGTTTCCCCACATCAACAATAATGCAGCAGTTATTCATCATTTTGAGTGCTTGTATCAGTTGATAATAACATCATGTGAAGTAAATGAATACATGGTTATTTCAAATGTAATGTTTGAGTTGCATTTTGAAATGGGATCAATTTGAAGTTTAATTGTGTTATATTGAAAAGGTGATCTTAGTTCAATGAATAAAGTATGTTTGACTTGTGTGTGTTGTATCCAAGCATTTGAAAAAAGAGTTAAAAGTTTTGCAAAAATGTACAATTTTGGCAAAGGTTGTGAATTTTGCGTCTAGACTTTTGAAAATTGACACCAAAGTTCTGAAATTTGTGGCAAAACAATTGTAAAAACCTGTAATAAAAAAAAGAGAAAGGATAAATCTTATAGATGATGAGCACAAATCTGAAAGCATCTGTGGATCTGTCACAATCCACTCATTTATTATCATTACTGTGGGTTTCTTCATCATAAAAATAAGCTCATGTAAGAAATGAAATATTACAAATATTTTTGATGTCTTTGACAATTCAAAACATGAGCTGAAAACAGAGACTGTTGTTCTGTCTTTTCATCTAGCAGCAATAATGACGACTGGAAAACTTTGTTTAGAACGAAAATGAACTGTTTACTGAAGTTTTTGTATACTGAAGCAGGAGCAAAACTCCGAACACACACACTCTCTCACACTGAGTCAGTTGCCAATGGTTACAGGCGCGCTTTCAGTAGCGCTAAGCATCATAGGAAAACTGTTCTTAAAGCAAAACAGCATATATAAATGCCAAGGTAAATAAATTCACTTTATGACAATTAAACGATAAATGGAGCATTAATAAATCACTCTTGCAGCTACATATCAATTTAAGTCATAACATCCTCCACCCCATGAACAACTGTTCATCTACTCAATCTCTAATGCATATAGCAATTGAATTGGTCTTCTCAAAACAGTCTCTGCAGATGTGCGAACAGCACATGCTCGAACTTTACCATCTCGCCCTGGAAACAAAAGTTCAATTTTTCCTAACTTCCAAGATTGCCTTGGCATGTTAGCTTCTCCAATGAGAACAATGTCCCCAATTTTCAGCTCAGTAGGTTTCTGTATGCGGCACGAATGTGCAGATTTCAGGTCTAACAGATAGTCCTTTCTCCAGCGGTTCCACAGGACGGTTATGAGTCGATTCCTGTATCTCCATCTCCATGTCATATCCTCTTTGTTCACAGTGGGGTGATCATAGTCCGCAGGAAATGGTTTTGGTGGCAGTGCAGTTAGTCGCTCGCCAACTAGAAAGTGTGCAGGTGTAAGTGGCTGTGGGTCATCAAGTTCATTATTGACAAAGGTAAGTGGTCTGGAGTTAAGTACAGCTTCTACTTCTGTAAGTAGTGTACACATCTCTTCGAAAGTTAGTGATGCTCTCCCAAGCACCTTTCTCAGACACGTCTTCACAGATCGAACTAACCTCTCCCAAAAGCTGCCCCACCAGGCTGCTCGCTCTACGATGAAACGCCAGGTGATGCCCTTCCCTGAGAAATATTCTAGAACTTGAGGATCTTTAATTGTTTGCCACAGCTCACTAAGATCTTGATTGGCTCTTTTGAATGTTTTGGCATTGTCTGAATAAATTATCTTGCACAGTCCTCTTCTAGATACAAATCGCTTAAGTGCTAGCAGGAAGCTTTCTGTTGATTGGCTTGAAACCAGCTCCAAGTGCACTGCTCTGGTGACGGCACATGTGAACAATGCAATGTAGGCCTTGCATAACACACGATCATTTTTTACATACAGAGGACCTGCAAAATCAATGCCAGTCACTTCAAATGGAGGGGTCTCTACTATCCTATCTCGGGGCAAGGGGACAGTGTCCTGTTGTGAGGGCTTTGCTTTAAATCTTTTGCACACAGCACATTTTGACAGAATAGTTTTCACAAGTTGTCGGCCTTGTAAAATCCAGTATTTACTCCTAATTTGTACTAGAGTGTCTCTCAAACCTGAATGCATAGTTAATTCATGGTTGTGCTGCACTAGCAGCTCACAGTATCTGGCCCTTTTAGGTAGAATCCATGGGTGCTTTTCCCTGTAACTGAATTTTGATTGTTGCAGTCTGCCTCCAACACAGATTAATTCATCGTCATCCAGGAAAGGTTTCAGTTCTTTTATTTTTGAGTCCGCATTTAGGCCTTTGTGAGCTTTTAGCAAAGTAATCTCATGCCTGAAGTTGCTGTCTTGTGTCACTTTTATCCAGTACTTTTCAGCCTCAAACATTTCATCTGCAGTTAACTCACCGCGTCTTTTAGAGCTTGATTTACTGTTGTGCATGAACCTCTTGATCCAAGCAGTTATTCGCAATACTCTGTTCAGTTTACTGTACTTTGCTAAATTTAACAAAGATTCCATTCCACTGTTGTCCTCGCAACTGTTAAGTTCATTTTCCTTTAGATTAGTCACAGTCTGACCTCTAGTGGGAAGGTCTGCGGGATTGTCTTTGCTCCTACAGTGTGACCACATTGCAGGGTTAGTTATAGACTGTATTTCAGCCACTCTGTTTGACACAAACTGTTTCCACTTGTGAGCTGGACTTTGAATCCACTGTAGTACGATCATAGAATCAGTCCACATGTGAAGTGATTGGGGATCCATATTCATCGGTTTTAACAAGCTGTTTCCTAGTCTTGCACCAATCACCGCACCCATAAGCTCATGACATGGCAGTGACATTTTCTTCAAAGGCGCTACCCTGGACTTGGAAGCGACAAGGCAAGTAGTCTTTGTTCCATCGTTCAGCTCTAGTAACAGGTAGGCAGCAGCACTATAGGCTCGTTCACTCGCATCACAGAACACGTGAAGTTGCTGTGCATCATGTCTGTGCTCGGATGTTATTCCATACCAGCGCTGGATGACTATGTGGTGGATCTGTGCTAGCTCTGAGCACCATTTTCTCCATTCTTTTTCAATGTCTGCAGGCAGCTCCTCATCCCAGCCGAGACCACGCGTCCACATCTCTTGAAATAGGCATTTGACTCGCACAGTGAAGGGAGTGAGGAATCCTATTGGGTCGAATATGCGAGCAGAGAGTTTCAGAATGGCTCTTTTTGTGTTCTCTCCCTTTGCTACAGCATCTAGTAACGCAGTCAAATCAAAGACAAAGTCATCTGTCTCAGTTCTCCAAACCAGGCCTAATACCTTCAATACAGATCCTGGCATTTCTTTATCTGGAACAACGTCATTTCTCACTGTTTTCCATTTTTCCTTTAACACATGACAGTTGGTTGTCCATTTGCACAGGTCCATGCCAGCAGTTGACATAATCTGTTTTGCAGTAGTTGTTATGGAGAAGGCCTTTTCAACATCACTTGCACTTGAGATGAAATCATCAACATATAGTGATTCTTTTATTATGTTTACTACCTCAGGATTCTGCTCTTCATATTTCTTCAGATGCTTTCTCACGGTAGCTGCAAGGAGAAATGGGCTGGGGACACTCCAAACACTACTCTCGTCATCCGTAGCACACGCAGCTTCTCGCCTTTATTCTCATGTGGTGGCACAGCAAGCCAGAGAAATCGTACTGCATCCCTGTCCTTCTCAGCAAGAGAAATCTGCAAGAAAGCCTTCTTGATGTCTGCTGTAAATGCGATTGCATTCAGTCTGAATTTGATTAATATGCTGAGAAGATCTGGGTTCAGATTAGGACCAGTTAGCAAACAGTCATTTAGTGATGGAGAATCAGTTTCATGTGATGATGCATCAAACACCACTCTGAGCTTTGTTGTTACCTTGTCTTCACGCAGAACAGCATGATGAGGCATGTAATATTTTGCAGTGGGCTGAGATGACTGATCCTCCGCAACTTCTTCGACAATGCCCTGCTCAAGGTAATCACACACAACTTCATTATATCTGTGATACAAAACTACATCTGACTGCAACCTTTTTTTCAGGCCCTCAAATCTCTTCTTAGCAATCCTGTAGTTATCAGGGAGTTCTGGTTTGTCAGGTCGCCATGGCAACTCAACTTCATATCGGCCATTTTTGTACTGAGTTGTCTTTTCAAATTTGTAAAGAGATTCCTCTTCCTCAGCACTGTCTGTCTGCTTCATGGTTATACCAAGAGACTCAATTTCCCAGAAGGCTTTTAGGTGATCTGAAACCAGTGTGTCTTCATTGACTTGACTATGCATACATGCTGCATCAGCAACACTGGACATTTTGACCGGGCCCTGCACTGACCATCCGAAAATGCTTTCAACAGCTACAAGAGCATCTGTTATTCTTTCCACATGGCCTGACACTATGTGCCAGTAATAGTCAGCACCAATCAACACAGATAACTCTGTGTCACAAGCATTGTCATCTTGGTAATCTGCTAACTGCAGCCCTTTTCTTCTCAGTTCTGCTTGTATGTGCTCACCTGGAATTTTCATCAGAGCAGTGCACACCTGGGGTGTCTGAAGTGCTTCTATTTCAATTTTCTGCTCCCTTTGTTGGGTGTTCTGGAGAGTTACCTTCACTGTATTTCGCTTTGTTGTCACTGGTTCTGCACAACCAAAGGTATGTAGAGTGAATGTTTCTCGTTTTATTACAGGTAATTTTAAAGCTCTGACAGCCCTTTCACTGATAAAGCTTCTCTGGCTGCCTCCATCTAATAAGCACCGAACGCTTATTCGTCCACCAGGCCCTTCAGCCCAAGCTCTGACTGTCTGCAGCAACACACTGTGGTCTTGTTTAGTGGGCTGTATCTTTAATGAATGTGAGGTAAATGAGGAAACCACATTATCTTTGTCTACACTGTCAGGTGCATTTTTCTCTTTTTTCTCACATACAGCACTGTGATGTTTGCTTCCACATGAATTGCAGCTCACTTTGCTTTTACAGAACCTTGCGATATGTTTTGGTCCTAGACACAAAAAACATCGTCCCATTTTCATCAATTTTTCTTTTCGTGTAGCAATATCAGTTTCTGCACACAGTTCTGTTTTGTGTGTTGTGCTGTCACAGAAAACACAGCTCTGTGGTCTATGACTGGTAGTTTGAAGTACTGCAGCTGATGGAATGTGATGCTTTCTCTGCTTAAATTCAAATGCAGTATCTTGTTTTTTGAATGGTTTCTGATAGCTTTGATTGTCTTTGTAATTACTTGGTTTAAGCAGCTGCACAGTTCTCTCTCTGCTTAAAATCTCAGCTTGCAGGAATTTCATTATTTCTGCAACTTTCCATTCATCACTGTTTCCCCTCTGACGACTGTACTGCAGAGCAATATCATCTGGAACCATCTGTAGCAGAACGGGACATAACAGGCTTCCATAGGCATCTGATACGACACCCAGCAATTCTAAGCTGCGGATCTGCACTTCACACTCGTCATATAGCTGTCTCAGAGCAGTGACGTCATGGGATTTCCTTACGGGACAAAGACTTAGCAGCTTTGTTCATATGCGCGTTAATAAGCAGATCTTTTCGTCCGAATCGATTCAGCAGCAGATCAATAGCATGGTCGTAACTACTGTCTGTTAACATCAGCCCCGCTATGGCCTTTGAAGCAGCGCCGGTTAAATATGTCTTTAAGTAGTTAAACTTTTCCGTTTTGCTCAGCGCGTCATTTTTATGAATAGCTGTGTCAAATTGATTCCAAAAGTCCTGCCATTGGCCAATTTCTCCGTTAAACTTGTTAATAATTAACTTCGGTAACTTAACTGTCTGTCCTTGTTGCGGGGGGTCTGTGTTGCTCTGCCTGCTGCTTTCGCGGCTCTTCTGTATCACTCTGTGCGCGCGGGTTTTCACAGTGATTATCCTTCCTTTATATTCCTCAACATTCTCAACTTCATTCTCCAAATCATCCATTTCCGTTCCTTCTTCTATCTTAATATCCAACTCCAGCAGCGTTTCCTCTTTTGCAGATAACAGGGCTAACAGTTTACGCAAATGATCAACAATCGGATCTTCTTTGCTAACCTCCGTTTCAATGTCCTGCAAAAGTCTCGTTGTGGATCCGCGTACAGCTCTCCGTTTTCGGAGTAATCTCTCCAGCTGTTCCGCCATTTCGGATATTGCTTGCTAGTTTCCCGGGTTTCGGCACCAAACTTTCTGTTCTGTCTTTTCATCTAGCAGCAATAATGACGACTGGAAAACTTTGTTTAGAACAAAAATGAACTGTTTACTGAAGTTTTTTTATACTGAAGCAGGAGCAAAACTCCGAACACACACACTCTCTCACACTGAGTCAGTTGCCAATGGTTACAGGAGCGCTTTCAGTAGCGCTAAGCATCATAGGAAAACTGTTCTTAAAGCAAAACAGCATATATAAATGCCAAGGTAAATAAATTCACTTTATGACAATTAAACGATAAATGGAGCATTAATTAATCACTCTCGCAGCTACATATCAATTTAAGTCATAACAACTGTTGACCACAACCCAGCAGGTGGGAATGCGGGAAAAACCAATTCCTGCTGCATTTGCATCTGAGTCTGCTGAAACTCGGCTTCAACCACCCCAACTCACACATATGGTCATTTCAATGTTTGAATGTTCCAGATTAACCTAAGCGACTTTATCAATCATGTTTGATATCATTTGAAATGTCTCAGTATGATTGGTACAATGGTCTCATTCTCTCAGAAATAGACATAATCAAAACAATAAATATATAACTTCAGGCATCTTTTGAACCACTGTGAAGGGTGTGACTTTTCCACAGGCTGCACTAAATGCAAGTGCCTTTTGTTATGCACACACCCCTGTCCTTGAGGGAATTCTTGGATTACTTAAGGTAAGGTTTGAAAAAGGCTCAGCGCGATTCTGCTTACCCGGATCAGCCCGTATGTATATTTTAAAGTCAGGAATGTATCTTTTAATCTTGGATTTATCTTTGGTAACTTGATGTATTTATTGATCTTTTATGAATTGACTGATTGAATTGGCATAATACACATTTACCTGACTAATAAATTGTTATGTTTTGAATTATTCAAACAGTCCTCGTGTTTTTATCACTGATAAATGTTGTTGTCCATAGCACTACAAGCCACTGTACAGGTTAGTAACGGACTAAAACATGTTAGACGGAGCAGTGTGGCACGCTATACAATGTTGCTAGAGATCCGACTAACATATTGGCATTAATTCAAGTATACTTAGACTGTAAAAGGCCAACTATGAGTTTTCTATTTAGAACAACAAAATATTGTTGAAACTAATCTAAATGTGGGTATTTAGGCCTTCATCTACAAACTTATAATCCTGTGCAATTATTATTAAAATACTTTGTCTTGATTAAGTAGATAACAGATCTATGGGGACCACATAAAAAATCTCCTAAATTGAGTAAGTATAGGGTTCTGCCACTTTAGGAGAGTGGTTAATCGCCTCTGTTTAATGACCAAGACTGACGAGCTTGTATTAAGAGATTGTATACCCGGCCGGTGAAAGACTCGAGATGCTATAGGAATCTGAGTAAATGAGAATAAGGTATAATAACAAATTAAAAGAATATTCAATCATAATCTAAAATAATGTGAAAGGAAACAAAATAATCTTATCAATGTTTTATAATTGGAGTCAGATAAAACGAGGATAAATATATTAATATTCTAAACCACCTCATACTAAAATTGGAGTCAGATATGAGTTAAGTTTAATATAAATCAATATTGTGCACTGGAAAGACCGAACATGCAGTGAACCTTCATCCACCATTGGATACCATCATTGGACCAACTGGGTGGACCCTACACCCATATACAAATAAATAAAACACCACAAGCCAAGGGCGGACTGGCCATCTGGCAATTCTGGCAAATGCCAGAAGGGCCGGACCAATTTTTAAATGTGGGCCTGTCAGTTTTTTTTTTTCTTTTTTAATATGTATTGTTCTTACATGCAGGCAGCTTTTATGTCTTGCTAGATGTGATATTATGATGATGATAAAAAAATAAAATAAATAATAATAATAATAATAAATGTTAAGCATTTGGCCCAATTGGTGACGGCCGCCTGATTTTAAGATGGGCCGACCCAATCTGAGGTTACTCGGACGTAATCAAATTCCGGCAAGAATGTCATATTTTTTCACCATCTGTACACCAAAATAAATAGTAAATGTCCGTGTCCGTGGGTGGGTTGTGTCGGTGTGGTAATGTGGGCTGATGTGGCTACAGTGCCAAGGCTGAATTTTTGTCCCAGTCCGCCCCTGCCACAAGCAGATTTAAAACGTCAGAATCTGCAGAACAAGGATCAGCACTGACCTTTCCAAGAAGAAGAGCGACTGCAGCAGGCTTGAACTGAAAGGCTGATTCATATTATTGAGTGTTTCTAATTCAAAAACTCTTTTGTTTAGGGTTAGTGATTCAGATCTCATTTAATGTTTACAGAATAATGAAAAATGATTTACAGACCTAATTTGCATCAATGAATTAAAACAAAACAAGAAGACTGCAATGAATAATCCCTGATATAAGGATCATTTCTAATCATTTATCAGATTTACCATTGTTTTAATTATTACGAAAAATCAGTGAAATGCAAATTTTACTCATGCAAAAAAAATATTCCAGACAATGGATTATCAAGTTATGAATTCCAATAGTGAAGGTGGCGAGGCAGTAGCGCAGTTTCTGTGTGGAGTTTGCATTTTCCCCCTGCCTTCACGTGGGTTTCCTCCGGGTGCTCCGGTTTCCCCCACAGTCCAAAGACATGCGGTACAGGTGAATTGGGTGGACTAAATTGTCCGTAGTGTATGAGTGTGTGTGTGTGTGTGTGTGTGTGGATGTTTCCCAAAGATGTGTTGCGGCTGGAAGGGCATCCGCTGCGTAAAAACTTGCTGGATAATAGTGAACTATAATGCTATTGTAAGTGAATGATTAGCACAGGTTATTAAAGCATTAGTTCACTTCTATAAAAGTGAGTTTTCCTCCACTAGAGGTCGCTGTGATGATCAGATTCTCCACAGCTCTGATTCTCTCAGCTCTCGCCGGGTTCAGTGGCGCGCGCCTGTAATCCAAGCTACAGGTTGGCTGAGGCTGCGGATCGCTTGAGCTCAGGGCTTCTGGACTGCAGTGGACTATGTCGATCGGGTGTCCGCACTAAGTTCGGTATCGATATGGTGCTCCTGGGTGAGCTCGGGACCGCCAGGTTGTTTAAGGAGGAGTGAACCGGCCCAGGTCGGAAACGGAGCAGGTCAAAGCTCCCGTGCCGATCAGTAGTGGGATCGTGCCAGTGAATAGACACTTCAGTTCAGTCTGAGCGACACAGAGAGACGCAGACTTTTACATTAATTTTTTTTTTTAAACTTTGATTTGTCTTTCTAACTGTGAAACTGAAGAAATAAAGATTTAGAGATGTATGATGACTATGCATTATTAATAGTAAGTAATAATTAAAAGTTTACTAGCAGACTTCAAAAAGTTTATTTGTAAACAAAAATACAAAAATCATTTCAATTTCATGTCTATATTTTAAAAATATGCCTTAGACAGAAATATATTGAATTTAATTGAAAATATATCAAATTAAAATATATATATAGAGAATAATTTTACTTTAAACATAAATGGCACATTATACTTTTTGGCCCCATCAGAAACAAAAGTAACACACGGGTAGGTCACAACCAGATTTACTGGCTTCATCATGTTTGTTTTAATTATATCTGACTATGACATTGTTAATTATTTTTTTAATACCACCTGATATTGACGGTTAAAAAGCTTCCAGTACAAAATGGCATTTTTATTGATAAATTAGTTATAGAGTATTATGCCAAATGCAGTTTTAATCTAGAAAGTTTTGTTTAATAAAATAGAGGAGGGGGATATATTTAAGAAATTAATAACACTTAAAAATAGTAAAGCAACAGGGTTAGATAATATTCCAGTGCAGTTCCCTCAAAGACTCCCTAAATGCGTCACTCCGATGGTTACACATATTATCAATTTTTCTGTTTGTCAAGGTAAAGTTGAAAAAAGCAAGAGTTATTCCTCTTTTTAAGAAAGGTAGTAGGTTTGAGGTTAATAATTCTAGGCTGGTATCAATTTTGAGTGCTTTGTCAAAAGGGAGGGAAAAAGTTATTTATTAGCACATTGAAAAATATTGTTTAAAATGTGACGTATTGTAGAGTTTCAGTCGGGTTTTAGGAAAATCATTCCACTGATTCAACAGTTTCTTTTATTTAACAAATTATATAAAGAGCGATATGGATAAAGGAAGTTAAGTGGGATGATTTTCTTAGACCTGCAAAAAGCTTTCAATACAGTCGATCACAGGATATTGATTTTAAAAGTAAAGGCAATGGGTTTTGGTGTTTTGGCCTGTAAATGCATGAAGTCTTACCTTGAAAACAGATGTCAAATAGTAGATTTAAATGATGTGTTTTCAGATTATTCGACCGTTTCTTATGGGGTTTCACAAGGCAGTGTTTTAGGTCCTTTGCTTTTTTAATATACATCAATGATTTGAAAATGGCCTGTTCAAAAAAGCTTTTGTTAAATGCGGATGATGCAGCAATAATTGTGTCTCATGAGAGGAAGGAATTTATTGAAAATGAAAAAAGTAAACAAACTTAGGAAGTCTCTTAATGGTTTAACCTTAATAAATTGTCCTTACACTTGTGTAAACCAGAATTTATTTTATATGGTTCAACTGAAACTGAGAAAATGTGTCAGATCAGAGGTAAAAGTAGAGCATCAAATTAATGAACCCAAACATGTAGGGAAATATTTAGGTTCCATTTCAGACAGTAATTTGACAGGTGAGAAGATGGCTGTTATAGTCCAATCAAAAGTTCTAAAATTAAGTTTTTAGCAAGACAGACAGAGCTCTTAGATTTCCAAACTTTACAAATATTGGCTAGTGCATTAGTGCAGTCATACTTTGACTATGCTGCAGCCTTTTGGTACAGCAGTAGTTCCACAAAAATGAAAAATAAATTGCAGAGGGCCCAAAATAAGTTGCAGAATTGTTATCAAAGTACTTCCACTGACACATTTAAATAATGAATATTATAGTCAAATTAATTTATTAAAAGTTGGAAAAAGGGTCACTTTTCTGAAATTGGTGATGGTGTTTAAGATTTTAAAGAAAATGGTCCCAAAATATTTACTTATAAAGTTTTAGTTAGTGAGGTACACTGTCATTCTACAAGAGCGAGTAGCAGGGGTATTTGTCCTTGTAGATTTAAGAGTGAAACAGGTAGAAAGTCTTTTCTGTGTACTGTTGCTTGGAATATACTGCCGAGGAGTTTTAAAGAGATTCAATTTGAGAGTTTTTAGAGAGGAAATTAAAAAATGGCTGTTTTACGGTTGAAGTTGAGGATTTTTGTTGTGCTGAGTTTCTGAGCTGATGATGTTTGCACTTTATGATTTGCTCGTTCATTTTTTAAGAATATCGATGACCACGATGGAAATCAGCCTGTGGCTTTATTGTGTATTTTATCCTCGACAGTTTTTAAGATATGAATGTCAAACTGGACTTGTTTGTATATTTTTGTTAAAATTGTTAAATAAAATCAATCAATCAATTTATTCATTCATTTTCCTTTATCTTAGTCCCTTTATTAATCTGGGGTCGCCACAGCGGAATGAACTGCCAACTTATCCAGCATATTTTTTACACAGCGGATACCCTTCCAGCTGCAACCCAGTACTGGGCAATATCCATACACCCTCATTCACACACACACACACACACACACACACACACACACACACACACACACACACACACACACACAACACACACACACTATGGCTAATTTAGTTTATTCATTCACCTACAGCATAGCACATGGGTTTGGAGCACCCAGAAGAAACCCACATGAACACAGAGAGAACAAACAAACTCCACACAGAAATGCCATCTGACCCAGTCGGGACTCCCAGCAGCAGCCTTCCTACAGTGAGGCCATGTGTATATATATATATATATATAAAGATACATTATTTTTTCCCTTAATAGCTACATTTTAAAGAAATCTATTTGCTTAAGTCAGCTGAACTGTAAACAACAACAGCAATAGAAACCACCAAAGGACACCATATGAACACAGCCAAAATGACTTATTAGAGCATGCACATCTTTGTCATTCCAATGGATTTTTAAAAATATGTACATGCCGCCTTTTCTTCCATGTTTCTTGAACTTTTCCCCTTTATGAGGAAAACTATTGAATACTATAAAAGCTGTTCAGCGTTTTATTTTTTTCAGATTAACATTTAATAGACTTTAACTAAAAGTTTTAGATTCTGAGCAGGACAGCACACTGGTTCTACCGCAGCATGTTTGTTCATCATTTCTATCTTAATGTGTTGATCATTTTCTTTTGTGTTTCTGTATTGTGTGAAGGTCAACCAGTCCACAGTTTATGCTGCTATAATCTTTATTCAGTTTTATTCATAAACTATGTACAATATATACACTGTGCTCACGTCGGCTCCAGGTCTCTTGGGTGAAGGTCTCTCAGTGACGTGGTCTCTTCTGGTCTCCGTGCGTCTCTGGTGGAGATGGGGAGCGGGAACGTTTCCTTCTGGCGTCCTGGACTGAAGATGCCGCACCAGCTGAGGAAGAGGAGGGCAGCGGCTTGGTCTGGCAGAAGGAAGGCCTCTTTTTCTTCTCAGCAGCATAGGCCTCACTAAACAGATCGAGCGCAAACACACACAAGCAGACATAATGTGAGATTTTCACTAACAATAGAACATTCTGCAATGCCGAGTACAGTTTACTCACGCGTCTATGATGGGAATGACGTATTTGCCGCTGCCGTCCATCATGACTCCCTTTCGGTTTGGGTCTTCCACCTCCAACAGGAAGCTGCGGGGAATCCCTGTGCTCCTCCGGATGCGCTTAAGCGGAGCAGAGCTGCTGCCCTGTGAATTCATGAGTGACAGTCAAACGACAGAGCAAACAATCTGACTGATGGAGACAAGAGCTCAAGTTCACAGCAACCATAAGCTTAGAAAACCCAGTTACCCCTTTAGAGGGGCAGTGCCTAATGTGGTGTCCTGGGATCCCACAGTGAAAGCAGACATAGTTGGGTGGAAGAAGCCCAAGCAGTGTCATGGCCTCACTGATGAACATCAGAACCATGAGAATCAGCTCTAACATTTCTCACAAACCAAACCTGTCAGTGTCTGAACGCTCACCTGCTGGAGTAGTAGCACAGACTGGACTGGTACATCGCCGCTTTTAGCTTGTCCTCCTCTGATGCCTTTGCCTCAGCCAGATTCTCAGTCTGTTTCACAGGCATTTGCACATTAGAATTTTATTTCACTGATTTGCTCTAAATAAACACCCTCAAATCTCCCTAAGAAGCTGTGTGTGTGTGTGTGTGTGTGTGTGTGTGTTTGTGTGTATTGTTGTTTGCTAAACACTGTGTATTGATATTCTGCACTACATGTCATTATGACGCCTCAAATGCAAACACTGCAGTTCAATACAGAGCAGCACAGTGAGGTGAATTAATCATTTGTTCAATACCTTCAACAGCTGCTCCAGTGAGAGGAGTGAAGAATCACCTGTTTGAGAAGATTTAGCTGATGGTCCAGCTTGATGTCTGCAAAACAAAACAAAGGAGCTTGTGTGACTAAACACCACAGACAGACTCAAACTCTTGATATAACATCTATCAGAGGATGATTGCACTCATTTCACATGACTTACCCAACAAATCTTCTGTTGGAGGACTTCAGTCCAGCAGCAGGGACCCGTCTGATGATGACCGATGTGTTTTTAGGGATGAGAGCATCATCATCTGTGTATTCTGACGGCAAAATAAAGTTTGAATATAGTAATAATCATTTACCATGGTATACTTTGAGTGCCATTAGCATTTTAAAACACTCAAAACATCACTATATGTCACCATCAGAGTCATGATAACACATGTCAGCTTCTACAAGTCTGTCTGATAACACATCTAATGTTAGTGTAATATAGTTTAAGTGGCTTTTCCTCATCTCACCTTCATCAGTTTGGGCTTTGCTGATCTTCAGCTGGCAGAACTTCAGCCTCTCGCGCCTCATGATCTGCCGCTTCAGCTCTCCCACAGTGATGTTGAGGCCCTTAAACTGGAGCGAGTCGTAGGTGAGTCGACTCTGAAACCTGTAATGAACACAAGACATACTGAACACAAACCACATTGTGATAACAAGGGTCAAACCTGAATGATGGAAAAAGCAGACGATCAATCGATTTATCCAACAATCAATAATATCAATAATCTGGGAATCAGTTGCCACGAAGGACGCCGAGATCAGATGCCAATGACAGAGCGGAGTTCAAAACAACACAAAAAGAACCGTTGCCATGGATGCTGACGATCACGTGACAAGGCGCTGAAAAACTTCCGCGTTATTTTCTCATAAATAATAGTGAAATCATTACTATGATAATAATAAAATAAACAGCAGAACAGTTGGACATCTCTGCATAAAACACAGCTGCGTTTCCTTACACGAATGATTCTGGCCTTTGTAAAGAGTCGGGCGAGTCAATGAATCAGGGATTCGTGGCTGAATGAATCACTCAAAGCTTCACTCGATTAAAGCGGTCTCTTGCTGCCACCTATTGGCGATTTGTTTTTTCGTTTTTAAAGTAATTTAAGACTTTTTTTAAAGCCACCTTCAAATTTATTTTCTACAAAAGTTTATTTCCGTGTGTTAAAAATGATTTAAAACTCTCTAATCTCATCATTTCCTGATGCGTTTATAATGTAAATCCCTTCATGTTTGCCTTTGATCTTCATTATGTGTTAAAATCAATACAATATTAAAGTTGCCTCATCCAAATCCAAAGTTTAGTTCAAAGCTTTATTATACAGCCATGTGTGTGTGTGTGTGTGTGTGTGTGTGTGTGTGTGTGTGTGTGTGTGTGTGTGTGTGTGTGTGTGTGTGTGTGTGTGTGTGATTGTGGCAGTGGATTACAGTGAATGTTGAAGTGATCAGAAGTGTGTGATATTTATTGTTTCTGATAATCAAAAGAACATTTTAAGAGTCCAAAAGATTTACTGCCTGATGAAGCCTGTTATAATGCAATTATGATGACCCTATAAATCTAGAATGGTCAGAACAATAAAAAATTAGGGAAAGAGATTAATTAGTATTTCTCCTCTTTTTTTTGTATGTGTAAGTGCACCTGGAAGAAAAAGTCTGCGTCTCTCTGTGTCGCTCAGGCTGCACTGCAGTGTCTATTCTCAGGTGTGATCCCACTACTGATCAGCACGGGGGATTTGACCTGCTCCGTCGCCGACCTGGGCCGGTTCACCCCTCATTACACGACCTGGTGGTCCCAAGCTCCCCCAGGAGCACCATATCGATACCGAACTTAGTGTGGACACCTGATCAACATAGTCCACTGCAGTCCAGAAGCCCTGAGCTCAAGCAATTCGCAGCCTCAGCCTCCCAGTAGCTTGGATTACAGGCGCGCGCCACTGAACCCGGCGAGAGCGGAGAGAATCAGAGCTGTGGAGAATCTGATCATCACAGCGACCTCTAATAGAGAAAATGATAAATGATGAAGTAAAGTTGACTTTTTATTGGTCTTATGGCACTGTTTGGATAAAAATAAACAGCAGTACGGTCCCAAATAAAATATAGTTATTTAAACTAAATACTATAGTATTTTAGAACCACATAGTAAAGTTTATTGTACTGAATAGTATAATCACAATGTTGTGCTATTTAAAGGCAACTGTGGTGCAGAGTCGGGTTGGAAGAAACTTCAAGCATTTCTGTTTTCGTGAGGTTAAGCTGAAGATGATGATCTTTCATCCAGTGTGAAATGTCCGACAGGCAGGCTGAGATGCGAGCTGGAACCGAGGGATCATCAGGGTGAAAAGAGAGGTATAGTTGGGTATTATCAGCATAGCAGTGGTAGGAGAATCCATGTTTCTGAATGACTGGTCCTAGAGATGTCGTGTAGATGGAGAAGAGAAGTGGCCCAAGAACAGAGCCTTGAGGTACCCCAGTGTTTAGATGCTGTAGGTTGGACACCTTTCCCCTCCATGACACCCTGAATGACCTGTCAGAGAGGTAAAATCTGAACCATTGAATAACAGTGCCTGCAACGCCCAGTGACTCATATATATTATATATATAATGATTAATACATATAGAAACAATATTTTCATAACTAAATTATTTATGATTTGCCGTTTAACAGCGAAACATCTCGTCAAATAGGCCACAGTTCATCAGGAAATGAAAAGCTTTTAAATGACAACAGAAAAGCAGTTCAGCGACTAACATTCACTCATTCAGTGAGTATCTCATTTATTCATTCATTCATTCACTAATTGAATCAACACTTTTTCAGTCACTTAATATGGTGTCAGATGCAGATGTGGCCTCTAGTGTAATCCACAGTTCATATATTGCACAATGACGCTAAAGGCCACCATATTATAAAATACTGCAGGTTGTTGGTTGCAGATTAATAATCACAAACATAATTTTTTAATCATAAAACAGCTAAAACATATTTAGTGTCAGAGAGGACAAAGTGGTTTTAGTTTACCTTTTATCTTTAATATTAAACAGCTTTTTAGTCTTTAGACCAGAATAAATAACTTGTGGTACTTGTATAAACAATGTTCAGCTCAGGATCAGTAATTCAGCATGATGTGCTGCTAAAGCTGAAACAGTCTATCAATTTATGCCACAGATTGTGTGAGATTCTGTTGAGTCTTATAGATGTTAAAAACACTGATGGAGGTCAAAACCGCATCTGACACCACAGTTAGTGGATGAGTAAGAGTAAACTGAATAATAAATATGTAACTCAGTTAATGATAGTTATTCACTGCATGAATGAATGTTAGATGAGGAACTGGTATTTAAGTGGAAAATTAAAACATTAAAGCTTTACTTTTTCAGAGGTTCACTGTTTGCACAATCTTAAATGGATAGTTCACCGCATAAATATGATTGTGACGATTATGAATTACCATTTTTGGGTCAATTATCCCTTAGCTCACATAAATTATCCCAGAGCATTATTTCAGCATCAATGATCATTCACAATAGTCACATCACAAGAAATACAAGGTTGAGTCTGGATTATAATTTAGCATTTGCGTGTGTTTCTGAGGCCTGCGACTGTAAAAGCTTTAGGTCTAATAAAATGCATAATTTGTCATTTTAATTGCAAATCATTTTATTTAATTAAAAAATGAAGACAATAGCAGTATTATTTTACATTTGATTATTACATTACTGTACCTGAATACTGTTTGACTCGTTGAAAAACAACAAAGCTCTGTTCATTTTATTTCAGAATTTTATATTGTATTTATCTCTGCTCGTAGATTGTTTGTAATGTTTTATGCAGATGCACACCTAACATAAACAAATAACCCATTCTGTAATATGTTTTTTACAGCTATATGTATTATGATACAATAAACCACTTTTACTGTAAAAAAAAAACTAAAGTATACTACAATATTTATTACATTTTATTAGTTGATACAGAAAACAGAATGTTGTGGCACTCATAAAATGAGTTGTAAAGGCTAATAAATATGGTATAATAATCTTTAGTTCAAAAATACTATGTTGATACTAATTACTGTAATTTTTTTATTTGTGATCATACTGCTGTTTATTATTATCTAATGTCATAAGGCTATGAAGACAGTTTTTATTCATCATTCAGTTTTCCTCCACTAGAGGTCGCTGTGATGATCAGATTCTCCACAGCTCTGATTCTCTCAGCTCTCGCCGGGTTCAGTGGCGCGCGCCTGTAATCCAAGCTACTGGGATGCTGAGGCTGCGGATCGCTTGAGCTCAGGGCTTCTGGGCTGCAGTGGACTATGTTGATCGGGTGTCCGCGTTAAGTTCGGTATCGATATGGTTCTCTTGGGGGAGCTCGGGACCACCAGGTCGTTTAAGGAGGGGTGAACCGGCCCAGGTCGGAGACGGAGCAGGTCAAATCCCCCGTGCTGATCAGTAGTGGGATCACACCTGTGAATAGACACTGCAGTGCAGCCTGAGCGACACAGAGAGACGCAGACTTTTACACTAGTTGTTTTTACTCTGATATATCTTTCTAACAGTAAAAAAGAAGCAATAAAGGTTTTGAGATGAATGACATGGCTGTGTGTTAATAATTAGAAATAACTAAAAGTTTGGTTTTTTCGAGTGATGGGTTGCAGCTGGAAGGGCATCTGCTAAAAACGTGCTGGATAAGTTGGGGGTTCATTCCGCTGTGAACCAACGAGACTAATCTGAAAAGAAAATGAATGAATGAATAAAAGTTTATTTGTAGACTAGACATTTTATTGCAGAAATACAGAAATTATCTCAATTTCATGAGTGTATTTTGAAAAGATGATGTTTTAGACAGAAATATGTTTTGCTGTGGTTACTAACTCATAAGTGTGGTCTATCAATATCGGGTGGTATTTTAAAAAATTATAGAAGAATTTCACTTTAGTTCTCTCCGTGTTGGTGTGGGTTTTCACTGGTTGGTCTGGTTTACCCCACAAGTCCAAAGACATGCGGTATAGGTGAATTGGGTAAGCTAAATTGTCTGTAGTGTATGGGTGTTTTCCAGTAATGGGTTGCAACATGGGAGGGCATCCTCTGCGTAAAACATATGCTGGAAAAACTGGCGGTTCATTCCGCTGTGGTGACCCCCGATTAATAAAGCGACTAAGCCGAAATGAAAATGAATGATTGAATGAATTTCACTTTAAACATAATTTACACATTGTTACTTTGAACCCATCATCTGATATTTGGCAGCTCCATCAAGGGTTCTGCATTGTTTTCTTTTTATTGTGGGAATAACCAGACAGGTATCAGCAGTTGTGACGGCTCTTTAATCACTCCTGATGTAAACAAAAGCACAGATTTTACAGTGTGTCTTCGCCCTCATCACTTTTACATGCTTCAATCAGACAAATATAAATCAAAACCTCAATTAAAGTGAAAACACAAAAATAACGAACTATGTGAAATATGTGAAAAAGAAAGTTATACATAATATTGAAACATAAAAACTGGCTTCAAAAGTCAAGTAAATATGATTTAAGATTAATTAGAGCTGCAGACACCCACCTCTCCCATGTGCAGTCAGTACAGAAAAGGAGGAGGCGGGTGCAGAACAGTAAATTAAAAAACTTAAGCTTTCTTAGAAATTTAAAGGAGCAGGTATACTTAATAAACACTTCAGGTAAAACACACATTTTGTGTAATTCTATAAATAAAGTGAACTATTATTTCTATACCTGTTACACAGGCCTGGATTGGCTAATCGGGAGCACTGGGAAAGTTTTTTGGCCGCGAGGGCCGGTGTCCCTAGCTGCTTGCACTCTCAGCAGTCGCACTTTTTTCATTTATTTATTTGACCATAGCCTCACTCTTTTTATTTATTTTCTCGCAGGCAGCAAGACGCAGCCGGCAGGTTAATGATGATCATTTAGCATTCGACCTTAAACAGCGGCACCTTAGTGAAAAAAAGAATTTGAATAATTAATATTAATGAATATTACACCTGCTCAATGAAAATCCGATGATTCACTACATTAATAAATCTGACATAACTTGATCAGAAATATAAAAAAGGGGTGAAAAGATTAAGCCTTCAATAGAAAGTAATACTGTGGTTAAAAGAGTCTTGCAGATACCAGCGCAATATTTATTTCTTCTTCCAAACTTACCAACATAACAGTGACATTGTGGTCCAGTGGTCAGCATGTTGTGTTGTGATTCTGCTGCTCTAACCTCTCCTGAGTAAAGTGTTATTTTTATTATTATTATTTCATTTTTAGTGTTAGGAGGACAATATAATACTGTTTGGGTTACTTATGTGGGTGTACATATTTTATTTACATTTTTTGTGTGACCACCGTTACAAAAGACTGCATATCTATAAATAATTTTGCACAGAATATATTGTCAGATATTGCAGGAAGGGACAATGTGATGTTTAAAGTATAGCTTTGGAGATTTAGCTACCCTTTAATCTTCTCATATTTATGAAAAACATTTGAAGTTCTAATGCAGCTGTTTCCTTGAAAAAGACGTGATAGTGTCTTTAGAAACTGAATTGCAAATGACCTTATTTTAATATAGTCAGTCGTGAACAGAGGTGGGCCGGTCAAAGGCTTGAAACTGCAGGGCTGAAAAGAAATCCCACTCCTGCCCTGCTGTTACAGTAACGGGCTGAATATGCTGTCATAGCCTGGAAAGCCAATGTTATCTGGCCTTTGTTACTTTCGTCCAGCGTTACTTTCGTCCCCGCTCTCCCCTACTATAAGGCACACAGAATCATTTATCATGTACAGACATGAACAGTCATATAGGGGTTTCACTGTCACATTTCTGTCAAAAACAGTGAAAAGTTCAGGCTGATTTATACTTCTGCAACAAGTTATCACCGTGACCTATGGCACATGCCTTGCGTGAAGCCATGCAATTCCAAAATGCTAGCTGGCAACAGGTTTTCCTTGTTCCTTTGTGTTGAGTTTCTGCTTGTTAATGCAACATACTGTAGCTCAAACTCACTCATTCATAGTCGGTAACCAGGGAATGTGCAACAATTTTAATCATAAGGTAAACACAAAACAAAAGTTTTCATATGGAGCTCCTTTACCGGATTCAACACCTGTAAACACTCTCCCATGGCTCTCAGCCCTGACCACACATCTCAGCTCTACCAAGCTGACCATTCACAGAGTTTGCGATACGCATTGTCGTGATATATAGTTTTATTTTTTGAGAGGTCAGCGTCAGTGTCCATACTCCATACACGTAAACTTGATGCAGAAGTATAAATCAGCTTTAAAACGCATATGTGTGTGTGTCTGTGTGCGCACAGGAACTTTGTAATGACATTGTGTGTGACTCATCATTGCAGAAAGGCTTGAATTAACTCCACATTATAAAGTAATTCAAATACATATGAAAAGTGCTTGACTACCGTTCTTTTACAGTATTTTTCAATCATTTTGCCACAAATTTCAGAACCCTGATGTCAATTTTCAAAACTCTAGACACAAAACTCTGAACAGTCACTAACACAGACTCTCCAGTGTTCAAAACTCTGCATGCTGCATTCATTTCCTTAAAGAAGTCTTGCATTTGCAGGATCATTGGTTCACATAATCCTATTATCATACAAATACTACAGGAACACTACTTTAGATCACCAGCACACAAAATGCACATTGTTTCAATAAACAATCATTAACAATCATTAAATATTGTTGTTTAAAATATATGATACAGGTTTCATGATGGTTTATACATAAGTGTAGAGGGAACGGTGCAGACAGTGGATATACTGATCTAGTTTTATTCATTCCATCATAATGTAGGTTTACTGTAATGTTTTCCTCACTGCACATCCCCATATAGAAAGCTGATATATGGCAACATGTGCAAATTACATTATTATAAAATGTCATAATATAGGTAAAATTATAGGTAAAATATTTTTAGGGGTAACATATATAACATAATAGATCATATATAAATATATATATATACGTAACATACATGTTTATATTTGTAATTCTAATAGTCACAGTTTTTCTCGATTGCTTGGATGCAGTTGTCAACTGAAACTCCACATTTTCAAAACAGTAGACACACAGGCCTAAACAGCAGCACTCATGGTCAAAATGACACATTTTGCTTGCAAAAGGCACATATCGTGTCAAAACATTTAAAATATGAAACAAAAGCTAGTTTTACCTTCAAACAACACAACTTGCAAACAAATATATGAGCTCTTTCAATTAATCATTACACAATGGACAACAAAATACAAAGAAGTCAGTGCACCACCATTGCTTGTCATTGTAGCCTATTGCCAATGCCATTTGTTGTCTTTCTATTTGGGCCGTCAAATTTGCCTTTTTGCAAAGAATTGGATCCAGAATAAGAAATGCTTTGATTAAATTTATATTAAATTCATGACAATTTTCAAACTGTGGCTGAAAACTAAAATACTGTAAAAACAGACAAAAATAATAAAATACTGTAAATATTAAACACATTTAAACCAATGTACAGTCAAATCTTTTGGGAGTATAGGACATATAGCCACAATTGACCTCCTCCATCCATGCTGGCACAGAACAACACAGACCTTCCACCATTTATATAAGGTTTGCAGACTGATTGCTAATTGAAGACTTGAGTGTAGGAGTTTCAAATCGCTGCTTCAGTGAATTCAAACTGATCTTGGTAGTGTCTAATGGTTAGGAATAGATGGTTTCTGTTTGGTTACCATAGCTAAAACAATGGAGTTTGGACTGCTTGAATGACATCTGTGTTAACTGTTTTGAAAAATGGTAAGGAAAATGTGTCAACCCAATGAGAAAAGGTTTACAAATTTGCAAGACCTGTCTTCTGCTCTGCTGGGATAGTGAAAATGAAAATGAAGTGGAACCTAGTTTCTTTAACCAGGTCAAAGCAAACAAGAAAAACTGTAAAAAATGGCAATATTTTGACATGTATGACATTTTATATATGTAAAATTCTTATGAACTATTATGTCACATGTGTAATTTGCATATATTTCTATATATCAGACTTCTATTTTAGGATCTGGGTTTCCATCTTTCTGGTCTTGTGGGTTTGGTTCTCCTCTACATCACAGTGGTGTTTTCATAAGTCAAAAATCTTGGAAAGAACCTTCTGTCAATGTGAATCCAGGCCTGATATTGCTGTGATTGGGCTTTCTCACATACATACAGTAATGTCAGATATGAAAACATTGTCTGTAAAAGTGGTACATGGAACAAAGTAACCATAAATATAAAAAATTAAGGATGAATAAAGATGTCATCTATAGATAATGTAGTTCAGTTGGGTCATCTTCTGTGGTAACTGATGTCATTTGATCTATCCTGATTATTTCATCATCTAAACATGTAATATTGTACAAAAGTTTCCATACATCCAGAGTAATGCAACAGTTAATTATTATTTTGAGTGCTTGTATCAGTTGATAATAACATCATGTTAATTAAATGAATACATGGTTATTTCAATTGTAATGTTTGAGTTGCATTTTGAAATGGGATCAATTTGAAGTTTAATTGTGTTATATTGAAAAGGTGATCTGAGTTCAATGAACAAAGTATTTTTGACTTGTGTGTGTTTTATCCAAGCATTTGAAAAAAGAGTTAAAAGTTTTGCAAAAAAATGTGCAATTTTAGCAATGGATGTGAATTTTGTATCTAGAGTTTTGAAAATTGACACCTGGGCCCGGTTTTTCAAAAGTAATCCACTAGGATTTTGGATAAGGGATTGGATCAAATCTTGAAAATGGGTTTTTCAAAAGAAAAAACGGATTACCTAATCGGATTAGATCACGTAATCTAATCTTGGTTTTGATCCGGATCAAACCTTTACTTTGGGTTTTTCAGACCTTTTTTGTAGGATCTGGATCACTTTGATCCAAAAAACCTGGATTAAACTGATCCCACCAGAAGGGTGGATTTAGTGTGGATTTTATGCCCAAAATGTAATAAAAACTTAAAAATTTTATTAAATAATACTATTTTTGGATCACACAGTATCTTACGATATATACTATTGATTCATAAGGTTTTAATTTTATTTGTTCATCCATCAGGCTATAGTGATTATTGGCTTTAACGTATTCAGCCTTTCAGTATAGGCCTACAGCAAAGTAGAAATAGCTTGGCCCAATAAAATAATCCCCCAAACAGCTGTGAAAATTGACCAAAAACAATACATTTTATTGTCAATAATTGTTATCTATATTCATCACAATTGAAAATATTTTTGTTTTTATAATATTTATTAGTGATGCATGCAATGATTACAGAATAACCAAAAAAAAAAGTGCAAAGACCAAATCAAATCTTGAAAATGGGTTTTTTAAAAGAAAAAACGAATTACATAATCGGATTAGATCACG
This sequence comes from Danio rerio, assembly GCF_052040795.2. NCBI lineage: Eukaryota > Metazoa > Chordata > Actinopteri > Cypriniformes > Danionidae > Danio > Danio rerio. The sequence goes on from NC_141031.1 coordinate 12,802,806, forward strand.
TAATCTAATCTTGGTTTTGATCCAGATCAAACCTTTAGTTTGGGTTTTTCAGATCTTTTTTGTAGGATCTGGATCATTTTGATCCAAAAAATCTGGATAGTGATTTCCTATCCTGTTTGAGCACTGGTTATCCAGATTTAGTGATCCTGAAAAGTTCCTATCCGGATCAGATTGATCCAATTCGATGTTGCTTTGAAAAACTGGCTCAAAAAGTAAGCTGGATTACCTGATCACGGATCGCAAAAACAGAATTACTAAATCTGGATCAATTTGATCCGGATTAAACCTTTTGAAAAACCGGGCCCAGCAGCTGACCGTTACAGATACAGCATGCAGCACCGAGGACCGTCTATCTCTACAGCTTCAGACAGGGTTTTATGACAACCTTTGTAAATGTTTGCAATTAGGAATCCTTCTGCAGAAGACATGTCAGTGTTTGACGTAAACTGTTATTTTATGAAACATTTAATGTTGAGTGTTTAAATGCATATTTTTATATATAATAAATGAATACACATTTAAATACATATGCTTGTGCGTTTTTGTTTCTCTGCTGAAGCACCGCAGTAAAAATTATCTTAGGGTCTCCTTTTGACCAGCACCAACTCTGGTTTGTGGGTTGCCACTTAGGAAGAGGTCAAATTTCATTTTTACTGTTGATCATCAGTTGGCACCATTAAATGCTTTACATTGCCCCGTGCAAAAGCGTGTCTGACTTTTATATGGAGTTCTGTGGAGTAAAACTGCAATTTATAGAGTACATGCATAAGTACACTTACTATGTTTACTATGTTCTGACAGCTGAGGTGCCTATTTTGTATTTTCTCCTACACATCAATATATGTGTGTAAAAGTCTCTCTTACAACCTCACACACTCACTAAACACCAAATAAAAGCAAGAAATCAAGCTTTTTTGAACTGTAACTGATGATCACCAGTAAAAATCACAAATCTTACCTCTTCCCAACAGGAAAAACCACCAACAATCAAGAATGCATGATTATACGCTGTCATGACGTTGCATTTAAAAATAATGGAAATCATTTGGGCAAAAACAGCCATGAACACAATGAAAGGGTGGTAAATTTGCCCAGAGTGTATTGTTGAGTTTTTAAAAAATTCTAAAAGTATTTTCCCAAAATATGTGTCAACAAGATTTGTCACCAAAAATCATCCCATTTGCTGAACCACAGAGAAAGTTGTTGGTGAATTAAGCCTCAAAATCAGCCCAGAGTGGACCAAAACTTCACCAACAGCACAGAAGGGTTAAACACCCCCAAATCCTTGATGGGATGGTTCTAAGAGGCAGTGCTCACTTCTGGACAGAGGGGCAAGTGTAGCAAGTAGCAAGTGGAGATGTTTTGAACCTTCAGCTGACAGCCAGTGTAAGTGGAGAGGTAAGAGAGGTGTGACGTGGGCTCTCTTGGGATCATTGAAGACCAGATGAGCTGCAACATTTTGTTTGGCCAGGATTGATTAGATGAGCATGTCATCGGTGTAAATCAAAGATGCCCAAACTAGGGCCGTGGGCCAAAGTGGATCCACGGTAACCTTTGATTTGGCCCTCCATCCCATCTGAGAAGAGAGGGAGAATGATGGGGAGTTTTGGGGGAAAGTCTTTAACAGAGATTGTCATTTCTAATCCAACATAACTTTATTTTTTAACTGTTGAGATACAAAAATAAACAAACTGAAATTAAACGTTTCAATGAAATGTTGTGAATGAATCAAATAAAATAATAGTCACTTGAAGGAGAGCAGACATCACAGAAGACATCAGCAAGCGAAGGCAAAGTGTATTTTTAGTGTTATAAATGGGATTGTTCATGTTTTATTGTAAGACTTTCATTCATTATAAAATGTATAATTATTAATACAATTAAAGAATTTGAAATGTTGTAAATTACAGTATTCAGTGAATCATGTAAATTATATAATGAATAATAATAATAAACTAGGACATTACATTGACAATTTTACAGTTTGGTAGATTTACCTCCAGCCCACCACCCTCAGACGAGTTTAGTTTTTGGCCTTTCATAAGAAAAAGTTTCCCTGAAGCACCTCTGAAATAAACTTTAACTAAAAGTTTTAGATTGTGAGCAGGACAGCACACTGGTTCTCCCGCAGCATGTTTGTTCATCATTTCTATCTTAATGTGTCGATCATTTTCTTTTGTGTTTCTGTATTGTGTGAAGGTCAACCAGTCCACAGTTTATGCTGCTATAATCTTTATTCAGTTTTATTCATAAACTATGTACAATATATACACTGTGCTCACGTCGACTCCAGGTCTCTTGGGTGAAGGTCTCTCAGTGACGTGGTCTCTTCTGGTCGCCGTGCGTCTCTGGTGAAGATGGGGAGCGGGAACGTTTCCCTCTGGCGTCCTGGACTGAAGATGCTGCACCAGCTGAGGAAGAGGAGGGCAGCGGCTTGGTCTGGCAGGAGAAGGACGGCCTCTTTTTCTTCTCAGCAGCATAGGCCTCACTGAACAGATCGAGCGCAAACACACACAAGCAGACATAATGTGAGATTTTCACAAACACTATAACATGCTGCAATGCCAAGTACAGTTTACTCACGCGTCTATGATGGGAATGACGTATTTGCCGCTGCCGTCCATCATGACTCCCTTTCGGTTTGGGTCGTCCACCTCCAACAGGAAGCTGCGGGGAATCCCTGTGCTCCTCCTGATGCGCTTTTGCGAAGCAGAGCTGCTGCCCTGTGAATTCATGAGTGACAGTCAAACGACAGAGCAAACAATCTGACTAATGGAGACAAGAGCTCAAGTTCACAGCACCCATAAGCTTAGAAAACCCAATTACCCCTTTAGAGGGGCAGTGCCTAATGTGGTGTCCTGGGATCCCACAGTGAAAGCAGACATAGTTGGGTGGAAGAAGCCCAAGCAGTGTCATGGCCTCACTGATGAACATCAGAACCATGAAAATCAGCTCTAACATTTCTCACAAACCAAACCTGTCAGTGTCTGAACGCTCACCTGCTGGAGTAGTAGCACAGACTGGACTGGTACATCACCGCTTTTAGCTTGTCCTCCTCTGATGCCTTTGCCTCAGCCAGATTCTCAGTCTGTTTCACAGGCATTTGCACATTAGAATTTTATTTTACTGGTCTGTCTAAGAAGCTGTGTGTGTGTGTGTGTGGGGGGGGGTGTTTTACACTGTGTATTGATATTCTGCACTACATGTCATTATGACGCCTCAAATGCAAACACTGCAGTTCAATACAGAGCAGCACAGTGGGGTGAATTAATCATTTGTTCAATACCTTCAACAGCTGCTCCAGTGAGAGGAGTGAAGAATCACCTGTTTGAGAAGATTTAGCTGATGGTCCAGCTTGATGTCTGCAAAACAAAGAAGCTTGTGTGACTAAAACACCACAGACAGACTCAAACTCTTGATATAACATCTATCAGAGGAAGATTGCACTCATTTCACATGACTTACCCAACAAATCTTCTGTTGGAGGACTTCAGTCCAGCCGCAGGGACCCGTCTGATGATGACCGACGTGTTTTTGGGGATGAGAGCATCATCATCTGTGTATTCTGACAGCAAAATAAAGTTTGAATATAGCAATAATCATTTACCATGGTATACTTTGAGTGCCATTAGCATTTTAAAACACTCAAAACATCACTATATGTCACCATCAGAGTCATGATAACACATGTCAGCTTCTACAAGTCTGTCTGATAACACATCTAATGTTAGTGTAGTATAGTTTAAGTGGCTTTTCCTCATCTCACCTTCATCAGTTTGGGCTTTGCTGATCTTCAGCTGGCAGAACTTCAGCCTCTCGCGCCTCATGATCTGCCGCTTCAGCTCTCCCACAGTGATGTTGAGGCCCTCAAACTGGAGCGAGTCGTAGGTGAGTCGACTCTGAAACCTGTAATGAACACAAGACATACTAAACACAAAACACAGTGTGATAACAAGGGTCAAACCTGAATGAAGGGAGCAGCAGGCGATCAATCGATGTATCCAACAATCAATAATATCAATAATCTGGGAATCAGTTGCCACGAAGGACGCCGAGATCAGATGCCAATGACAGAGCAAGTTCAAAACAACACATAAAGAACCGTTGCCATGGATGCTGACGATCACGTGACGAGGCGCTAAAAAACTTCCGCGTTATTTTCTCATAAATAATAGTGAAATCATTACTATGATAATAATAAAATAAACAGCAGAACAGTTGTACATCTCTGAATAATACACAGTGGCGTTTCCTTACACGAATGATTCAGGACTCTGTATAAAGTCGGGCGAGTCACTGAATCAGTGATTCGTGGCTGAATGAATCACTTAAAGCTTCACTCGATTAAAGCGGTCTCTTGCTGCCACCTATTGGCGATTTGTTTTTCCGTTTTAAAGTTTTTTTTTTTTTTTTTTAATGGTGCAATAGTTTTTTTTATTTTTTTTATTAGATCTTATAAGAACATACAGAAAAAAGAACAAATGACCGAACAAAGAAACATCTTATTCATCTAGAAAGTCCAAATAGCAGCATTCACATAAAAAACAGATAAAAAAACAAATAAATATATATTAAAAAAATAATAAAATTGAAATAAATAAAAAGCAAAATACAATGCACTATAATACAAAGCAGTTAATCATCAAAAAATGCCTTTAACAGACTACACAGTTTAAGGGCTTTTTTATGTCTCATCAGCTTTAAGGAATTGAAGAAGACCATTAAATCCTTGTGGAAACGCAGAAAAGTGGGGGGGTTATTAAAAAATCTGCATTTATGAATGAAATAGTTTGCCAAAGTCACAATATTGTTAACCAAAAATTCCAGCTCAGAATTCTGACAAAAAGATCAATATTTTACAGTTTTAAAATCAAAATCAGGTATTACATATTTTAATCTTAACCAAACAGTAATGTCATCCCATAACTTTTTTGAAAATTTGCATAAATAAAACAAATGTTCCAATGACTCTATGTCTGCTTCACAAAAGGTACAAACGTTACAATCCAAATTAAATCTGTGTCTGAGGAACTCATTACAAGGATAAATATCGTTAATAATTTTAAACTGAACTTCTTTTGCCTTTGGTAGAAGTGGAAAAGAGAGAAATCTTGTTCGAATTCGAACCACCTTGTCTTCTGGAAAATCTAAAACAAGGGGTCTTTTCTTAACTTTAGAAGGGAAAAGCTGTGTATTTACTAACCTTCTTAAGGTCTTATTATTACAGCTCTGCCCAGTAAAATTAATACCAGAAATAAATAAGGTTGCCCAATCTTGGTATCACAGAAGAATAACCCAATTCCCCTTTGATTAGCTGAACCAAACCACCAGGAATAGCTTTCAACAAAGACAAATACAATTTCTAAGTACGAATAATATGGTATTTTTCACAAAAATGATCATAATTAAGGAAATTTCCAACCCCATCCAAAATTTGTAAAATAGACCAAACACCTTTGTCCATCCACTCTTGAAAAAACACAGATTTCCTCTTAAGAAGTATATACTTATTATTCCACAAAGAACAGCTATGTGGCGAAAAATTATGTTTGTATATTAACTTCCAATACTGTAATACCTGACTATGAAAAGATGACAATTTACACTTTAACTTTGATGGCTCAAAATCGCATCTTAAAAGAAAGTCTATGCCCCCAAAGAAATCAAAAATTTTAGAAGAAAACCTAAACCAGAAAGAATGTTTATGTCGAAGGAAGGTTTGAAGCCACTTCAGCTTAAGGGTACCATTCATAACATCAAAATCAATTACATTCAATCCACCTTCAATGATTGGTTTCACTACATCTGATTTTCTTAGAAAATTGATGCTTATTTTTCCATAGAAATTTATATTGCATTTGATTCAGATTTTTAACGTACCTATCAGAAATACTTAAAGAAAAAGCTGGGTAAATCATCCTGGAAAGTGCTTCTGACTTTTGTAAAACAATTCTACCAAAAATAGATAGATCCCTTTGAACCCACAAATTTAATATTTTTTGACTTTTTATCAAATTATCCATCAAATTAGCTTTTTCCCTATCTTTAGGGTCTTTAGAAATAACAACACCCAAGTATTTTACCTCATTTTTAACTGGAATATTGAACAGTTGTGTTTCGGTATGGTTATGGATTGCCATAAGCTCACATTTTTTTAAATTCAATTGCAGACCAGAAGCATTTGAAAAATGAGACACCAGATTAATGGCAACTGAAATCTGCTCTGCATTACTGAGAAACAGGGTGGTATCGTCTGCTAGTTGACTTATTATTAATTGACTCCCTAAAACATTCAAAGTTCTGATAGCTCTGCAATTTTTAACATACAATGCTAATAATTCAGCTACTAAAATAAATAAATATGGGCTTGTTGGATCCCCTTGTCTGATGCCTCTATTAATGTTAAACCTCTTCGAAGTCCCAAATGGTAATGATACTGAACTATTTATGTCTTTATATAACATTTCTATTACTTTAACAAATTTATGACCAAAACCAAAAAAATTCAAAATAAAATTATGTTCTACAGTATCAAATGCCTTGTAGAAGTCAAGAAATAAAACAAACCCAACAAACCCTTTAATTAAATGTCCATAATCAATTAGATCTAAGACAAGTCTAATGTTGTTGTGAATTAGCCTTCCTTTAATAAAACCAGACTGAGTTTCACTTATAACTTGATTCAATCTAAATTTCAATCTATTAGCTATAGCAGATGTAAGAATTTTATAATCCACATTGAGTAGAGTAATCGGCCTCAAATTCTCAATAATTCTTTTATCTTTGTTTGCCTTTGGAATAAGAATAATTAAGCCCTGTTTCATAGTTGTAAGTAAAGTATTAGAATTAAAACACTATTTTAATGCTGCAAATAACAAATGTTTTATATCCTCCCAAAAAAATTTGTAGAAGTTAGTAGTCAAACCATCCTGACCAGGAGACTTACCCAAACACATTTTTTTAATAGCTGCTTTAAGTTCCTCTAGCTTCAAATCCTCATCACACATTTCTTTAAATTCAATATCTATCTGTGGGATATAATCTTTAACCTTTTCTAGAAATTGAATAGCATAATTTTCAGAATATGATGTAGAATAAATATTACTATAAAATGAATATATTTCCTCAGATATCAGTTTAGAATCTGTAATTATTGTATCCTTAATAACTAAAGTATGAATTGCATTACTTTGCTGTCTCCTCTTTTCTAATTGACAAAAGTAAGCTGTGTTCTTCTCTCCTTCTTCCATCCATTTTGCCCGAGACCTTACAAAAGCTCCTTGTGCTTTCATTACATACATGCTGTCTAATTTAGCTTGAAGAGTGATTCACTTTTCCACATCTTTAACCTTATCGTGTGTTACAGCAATCATTAATTTCCTGAATTATTCTTAATTCTTTTTGCAATATATCGCTTCTCTTTTGTTTACCAAACCGAATAGAAATTTCCCTGGTTTTAAATTTAAAGTACTCCCATTTAATCCCACTGGAATTTAAAGAGAAATCATTCTCAACCTCACTAATTAGGTTTTTTAATTTGACTACAATAAACTTTATCCTTTAAAAGTTCTGCATTGAACTTCCAATCGTCTTTCTTAGTAGTATTTTTTCTTACTGGTGTCAAAGTTAGTGAAATCAAACAGTGATCTGTCAATGGTGCAGCAGAAATTAAAACCTGGTTCGCAAGCTCCAGATATTCCTCAGTTATGAGCCAAAAATCTATTCGTGACCTAGATGACCCATTAGGTTTGATCCAAGAGAACTGATTGGTATTAGGATTCTTGACTCTCCATACATCTATAAGCAGGCCCGGCGCTACGGGGGGGGGGGGGGTCTGGGGGGGCTGGGGGGGGCAATGCCCCCCTTTGCCCCCCCCAGCCCCCCTTTGCCAGAAAGAGTTTGTGCCCCCCCAGTTTTTATAAAGGACTCAAACTGAAAATTCTTTCTGTCATTAATTATTAACACTCTCGTCGTTCCAACCTTAAGAACACACATTTAAATATTTTAAAATATATGACATAGCAATTGAATTATGCAAATAGTGATATTAAAGCTAGTCCTATAGTTCAGAGATCCGGTCCCCGCGTCAGGTCAGGTGCGGCCGTAAATAGCCTTTAAAACGCGCACACGGCGATGGAGGCGCACTCAACTCACAACGGAGAAAAGTGGGTGACATGATAGGAGCAGCTTAATTCATTACATGCTTTGGTTAACTAATTATTTAAACACAACTCTCTTGAGCTCTAAAAGGAAAAAACACATAAGAAATTTGCTGTTAAATTAATTTTAGCAGAGACGCAACTGCCAGTCATTTAGTTCGGGAAGATGTAGCCTAATAAAAATGTTTTAATAAAAACAAATAGTTTACTGCACAGTCCCACAGTAGGCTACACTATAAATAATATTTTAATTTTATTTATTAATATTATTATTAATATTATTACAATTAAACTAAAATTGACAAAACGCAGAACCCTTTGAATGTTTGCTTTCATTTTGCTAAAAAGCGCACTTTTACAGTTGTGTAGAGAAACATCCCATTATGCAGCAGCAGTCAAGGTATAACACATAATAAATGCCTTTTGCGTTTATTAAGTCAAGTTTGCAGTGTTATAAATGGAATATAGTGCTTAAGTGGATTTATCGCGGATCAACTGAGAAACCTATCACGCGCTGCAGGTAAGCAGAATGATAATCTTTTAAAAATATGTCATTTAGGCTATACAGCTTTTTGCTCATGCAAAATTAAACAAAATATATTGTAGATCTATTTTAAGAGCTAAAATACAACATATCGAGTTTGTTTTGACTTGTAGCTCATGGCCCTAAAATGAAAATAACCTGAAAACAAGCTATTAAAAAAGGCTTAATAAATTAAATAATTAATAAATAAAATTATGGTAGGCTTAGTAACCTAATGGTTTATGATGGCTTACAATTTCACGAAAAAAACACACTTATGATAGCCTAAGATAAATCTTTGTTTTTACATTTAAAATCATGAAAAAAAGTTATATAGCATATTGAGTGTTATCCATGCCAAAATTTAACCATTTTTCACTTTAATAACGTGTGAATTTTGGTATCTTTTTAGGTATTTTTCTGGCTACACTAATGCCTTAAAATGAAGCTAAGTAATTGTTTTAAATGACATTAAATTGTAACATTTAGCTCTTCCCTAACAATGATGTTGGTTGGATAATACGTGAAGCGGGATGACTCGGTTGAGCTGATTTTACTATATTTATTTACCGGTTAAATGAATAGTCTGATCGTGGGTCAGCTTGCATACAACTGCATATTGTTATTACTATTAAAACGTAGCCTATATTACTGCCTTAGTTCAGTAACTTGGGCAGTAATGCAAAGTAATAATAAATGTGAATAAATAGCCTAAATGAAAGAAACAAGAGAACAAAATGAGTCACCAGGTCTAGTGCCCCCCTATGGATTTACAGACTGGAATTCATATAGAGCTTTACGAAATAAGTGTACAAAGTTAATAAAAAGGGCAAAGTGTGAATATTATATGTCTATGATAGACAAAAACTTTAAAAATCCTGTACATTTTTGGAAATTAGTTAAGTCTGTTTCAGTACCTAAACCGGCTTCTAATTTCCCAAATTATTTAAAAGTTAATAATACTGAAGTTAAGGGCAGAGAAGCCATTGCAGACAATCTTAATAATTATTTCATATCTGTCGGCTCGATTTCTGATTCTCCCGCCTCATCTGCCCATACTTCAAATACACTTGTTGAGTCTGTTCGAAACAGTTCCTCACATTTGTTCAAGTTTTTGCCTATCACCGTCACACAGGTCCATAAAGCTTTAGAGACTCTAGATATTAAAAAATCACCAGGATCGATAAAATTGACCCTTATTTCTTACGTCTGGCAGCAGAGTTAGTTGCAGAACCTATAGCCTCTTTATTTAACTTAAGTCTCACTTCTAATGTGATACCTAAATTGTGGAAATCTGCTATGGTTACGCAATTATTAAAAGGGGGAGATCCTGCAGACCCAAATAATTACCGTCCTATTTCCAGATTGTCGGTTTTAGCAAAGGTCTTTGAGTCATTGATAAATGACCAACTAAAACAATATTTGTCAATTAATAATATACTTCAGGATCACCAGTCAGGATTTAGAACGGGACACAGTACGGTTACTGCAGCTACATTAATCTTAAATGATATCACACGCTCTTTAGACAGTAAACAGTCCTGTGCTGCTTTATTTATTGATTTATCTAAAGCTTTTGATTCTGTAGATCATAAACTAATGTTGCTGAGACTTAGGCTTTTAGGTTTTACTCAATCTGCTCTAAACTGGTTTGAAAACTATTTTTCAGAACGCACTCAATGTGTGACAGTAGAAAATTATAATTCACCATTTCTAAATGTTAACACTGGGGTTCCCCAAGGATCGGTTTTAGCTCCGTTGTTATTTTCTATTTATATTAATGATTTAGGTCACGGAATAGAATCAGCAAAAATACATCTGTATGCCGATGACACAATAATATATGCAGCAGCACATTCTTTAAATCAAGCTGTACAACATCTACAGATTGCTTTTCAAATATTGCAGTGTACGTTGCAAAATTTAAAATTGGTTTTAAATTCAAAAAAGACTAAATATATGATTTTTAGCCGTGGCCGCACTAAGTCAACAGATCAGACAATAAAAACTCTGAACGGTGTTCAAATAGAAAGAGTTAGCTTTTATAAATATCTAGGAGTTTGGATTGATGAGAGATTAGCCTTTGATATACATATTGACAAGTTACTGAAAAAGCTTAGGCCAAAGTTAGGTTTTTTATACCGGTCAAGAAATTGTTTTCCTTATAAAGTCCGCAAAAAATTAGTAGAGAGTACATTTCTGTCTATAATGGATTATGGTGATCATCTCTATATGCACGCAACCGCTACCCTATTAAGAAAATTAGATTCTGTTTATCATGCAGCAATACGTTTTGTCACAGGTGCAGATTCACGGACGCATCACTGTATTTTGTATGATTCCTTAGACTGGTTATCTCTATATCAAAGGAGAAAATTACATCTGTACTTATTTATTTTAAAAGCTCTTTTAGGTAAATTACCATCCTATATTTTTAATTTATTAACATTTCACACCAACAATCAAAATACTAGATCTGGTTCATGTATTCGTCTGATAGTTCCAAGGGCATTATCAGAACTTGGCAAACGTGCTTTTTCCGTTCACGCTCCCAGGGCTTGGAATGACCTGCAAAATCAGCTCAATCTTGACACTCTTCCGACTCTGAGAACTTTTAAACATCTTTTATACAACATCTTAAAGGACACCTGCAATTGTTTGTTATGAGCTGATGTTTTTAAGAATGGTGATTTTGTAATTTTGTGGTATTGTTTGTGATTTTTATATGAAACTTTATGTGCTGCCTGCCATCTTGACCAGGTCTCACTGGAAGAAGAGACAGTACTGTCTCAATGTGATCTCCTGGCTAAATAAAGGAAATAAAATATTGTACTGAATAGTTAATCACAATGTTGTGCTATTTAAAGGCAACTGTGGTGCAGAGTCGGGTTGGAAGAAACTCCAAGCATTTCTGTTTTCGCAAGGTTAAGCTGAAGATGATGATCTTTCATCCAGTGTGAAATGTCCGACAGGCAGGCTGAGATGCGAGCTGGAACCGAGGGATCATCAGGGTGAAAAGAGAGGTAGTTGGGTATCATCAGCATAGCAGTGGTAGAAGAATCCATGTTTCTGAATGACTGGTCCTAGAGATGTCGTGTAGATGGAGAAGAGAAGTGGCCCAAGAACAGAGCCTTGAGGTACCCCAGTGTTTAGATGCTGTAGGTTGGACACCTTTCCCCTCCAAGACACCCTGAATGACCTGTCAGAGAGGTAAGATCTGAACCATTGAATAACAGTGCCTGCAACGCCCAGTGACTCATATATATTATATATATATATATATATATATATATATATATATATATATATATATATATATATATATATATATATATATATATAATGATTAATAGATATAGAAACAATATTTTCATAACTAAATTATTTATGATTTGCCATTTAACAGCAAAACATCTCGTCAAATAGGCCACAGTTCATCAGGAAATGAAAAGCTTTTAAATGACAACAGAAAAGCAGTTCAGCAACTAACATTCACTCATTCAGTGAGTATCTCATTTATTCATTCATTCATTCACTAATTGAATCAACACTTTTTTGGTCACTAAATATGGTGTCAGATGCAGATGTGGCCTCTAGTGTAATCCACAGTTCATATATTGCACAATGACGCTAAAGGCCACCATATTATAAAATACTGCAGGTTGTTGGTTGCAGATTAATAATCACAAACATAATTTTTTAATCATAAAACAGCTAAAACATATTTAGTGTCAGAGAGGACAAAGTGGTTTTAGTTTACCTTTTATCTTTAATATTAAACAGCTTTTTAGTCTTTAGACCAGATTAAATAACTTGTGGTACTTGTATAAACAATGTTCAGCTCAGGATCAGTAATTCAGCATGATGTGCTGCTAAAGCTGAAACAGTCTATCAATTTATGCCACAGATTGTGTGAGATTCTGTCGAGTCTTATAGATGTTAAAAACACTGATGGAGGTCAAAACCGCATCTGACACCACAGTTAGTGGATGAGTAAGAGTAAACTGAATAATAAATATGTAACTCAGTTAATGATAGTTATTCACTGCATGAATGAATGTTGGATGAGGAACTGGTATTTAAGTGGAAAATTAAAACATTAAAGCTTTACTTTTTCAGAGGTTCACTGTTTGCACAATCTTAAATGGATAGTTCACCGCATAAATATGATTGTGACGATTATGAATTAACATTTTTGGGTCAATTATCCCTTAGCTCACATAAATTATCCCAGAGCATTATTTCAGCATCAATGATCATTCACAATAGTCACATCACAAGAAATACAAGGTTGAGTCTGGATTATAATTTAGCATTTGCGTGTGTTTCTGAGCCCTGCGACTGTAAAAGCATTCAGGTCTAATAAATTGCATAATTTGTCATTTTAATAGCAAATCATTTTATTTAATTAAAAAAATGAAGACAATAGCAGTATTATTGTACATTTGATTATTACATTACTGTACCTGAATACTGTTAGACTCGTTGAAAAACAACAAAGCTCTGTTCATTTTATTTCAGAATTTTATATTGTATTTATCTCTGCTCGTAGATTGTTTGTAATGTTTTATGCAGATGCACACCTAATATAAACAAATCACCCATTCTGTAATATGTTTTCTACAGCTATATGTATTATGATACAATAAACCACTTTTACTGTAAAAAAAAAAAACTAAAGTATACTACATATTACATTTTATTAGTTGATACAGAAAACAGAATGTTGTGGCACTCATAAAGAGTTGTAAAGGCTAATAAATATGGTATAATAATCTTTAGTTCAAAAACACTATTGATACTAATTACTGTAATTTTTTTATTTGTGATCATACTGCTGTTTATTATTATCTAATGTCATAAGGCTATGAAGTCAGTTTTTATTCATCATTCAGTTTTCCTCCACTAGAGGTCGCTGTGATGATCATATTCTCCACAGCTCTGATTCTCTCAGCCCTCGCCGGGTTCAGTGGCGCGCGCCTGTAATCCAAGCTACAGGGAGGCTGAGGCTGCGGATCGCTTGAGCTCAGGGCTTCTGGGCTGCAGTGGACTATGTTGATCGGGTGTCCGCGCTAAGTTCGGTATCGATATGGTTCTCCTGGGGGAGCTCGGGACCACCAGGTCGTTTAAGGAGGGGTGAACCGGCCCAGGTCGGAGACGGAGCAGGTCAAATCCCCCGTGCTGATCAGTAGTGGGATCGCGCCTGTGAATAGACACTGCAGTGCAGCCTGAGCGACACAGAGGGACGCAGACTTTTACACTAGTTGTTTATACTCTGATATATCTTTCTAACAGTAAAAAGAAGTAATAAAGGTTTTGAGATGAATGACATGGCTGTGTGTTAATAATTAGAAATAACTAAAAGTTTAGTTTTTTCGAGTGATGGGTTGCAGCTGGAAGGGCATCTGCTAAACACGTGCTGGATAAGTTGGGGGTTCATTCCGCTGTGGTAAACCAACAAGACTAAGCTGAAAAGAAAATGAATGAATGAATAAAAGTTTATTTGTAGACTAGACATTTTATTTGTAAACAGAAATACAGAAATTATCTCAATTTCATGAGTATATTTTGAAAAGATGATGTTTTAGACAGAAATATGTTTTGCTGTGGTTACTAACTCATAAGTGTGGTCTATCAATATCGGGTGGTATTTAAAAAAATTCTAGAAGAATTTCACTTTAGTTCTCTCCGTGTTGGTGTGGGTTTTCACTGGTTGGTCTGGTTTACCCCACAAGTCCAAAGACATGCGGTATAGGTGAATTGGGTAAGCTAAATTGTCTGTAGTGTATGGGTGTTTTCCAGTAATGGGTTGCAACATGGGAGGGCATCCTCTGCGTAAAACTTATGCTGCATGACCCCCGATTAATAAAGCGACTAAGCCGAAATGAAAATGAATGACTGAATGAATTTCACTTTAAACATAATTTACACATTGTTACTTTGAACCCATCATCTGATATTTGGCAGCTCCATCAAGGGTTCTGCATTGTGTTTTCTTTTTATTGTGGGAATATCCAGACAGGTATCAGCAGTTGTGACGGCTCTTTATTCATAAGGTTTTACTTTTATTTGTTCATCTGTCAGGCTATAGTGATTATTGGCTTTAATGTATTTAGCCTTTCAGTATAGGCCTCCAGCAAAGTAGAAAGAGTTTGGCCTCATAAAATAATCCCCCAAACAGCTGTGAAAATTGACCAAAAACAATCAATTTTATTTTGTCTCTAATTAATATATATATTTATCACAATGAAAAATATTTTTCCTTTTAGAATATTTATTAGTGATGCATGCAATGATTACAGAATAAACAAAAAATGCAAAGAATGGCAATGACTGATTTTTGAAATCTCTTTTGACAATTGCAAAAAGAGACTGAAAGGGCAGAAGCACAGCCTCGTCTGACAGAGGAACAACTGACTCTGACCAAACTGCAGCAAACCAAGGCCAAGGACTTGAGATCCGCCTCCTAAAGGCTACGCTCAGACAAGCTGCTCTCTCCACATCAGATGAGGAAGTCTGAGATTATTGTGGAGTTTTTGACATTAAGTCTTTTTTTTATTTACATCTATATTTGAAAACTTGTTATAAATATCCTCAATGTACAGTGTTTCAGGTCTCAGATGAGTGGACTGCTGGAAGAGGATGCGGTGTTGTTTTTCTTGCTTTTATTATTTATTATTACTATTAATTTAATATTTATTAAGTTTTCATTTTAAAAAAAAAATAAAGTTATGTTGACCCCACGCTGGCTATTCTACTTGTCGCTCTTTACATATCTATAGTTCTACATTGTGATTTCCTATCCTGTTTGAGCACTGGTTATCCAGATTTAGTGATCCTGAAAAGTTCCTATCCGGATCAGTTTGATCCAATTCGATGTTGCTCTGAAAAACTGGCTCAAAAAGTAAGCTGGATTACGTGATCACGGATCGCAAAAACAGAATTACTAAATCTGGATCAATTTGATCCGGATTAAACCTTTTGAAAAAACGGGCCCAGCAGCTGACCGTTACAGATACAGCATGCAGCACCGAGGACCGTCTATCTCTACAGCTTCAGACAGGGTTTTATGACAACCTTTGTAAATGTTTGCAATTAGGAATCCTTCTGCAGAAGACATGTCAGTGTTTATTTTGACGTAAACTGTTATTTTATGAAACATTTAATGTTGCGTGTTTATATGCATATTTTTATATATAATAAATGAATACACATTTAAATACATATGTTTGTGTGTTTTTGTTTCTCTGCTGAAGCACCGCAGTAAAAATTATCTTAGGGTCTCCTTTTGACCAGCAGCAACTCTGGTTGGTAGTTTCCCACTTAGGAAGAGGTCAAATTTCATTTTTACTGTTGATCATCAGTTGGCACCATTAAATCCTTTACATTGCCCCGTGCAAAAGCGTGTCTGACTTTTATATGGAGTTCTGTGGAGTAAAACTGCAATTTATAGAGTACATGCATAAGTACACTTACTATGTTTACTATGTTCTGACAGCTGAGGTGCCTATTTTGTATTTTCTCCTACACATCAATATATGTGTGTAAAAGTCTCTCTTACAACCTCACACACTCACTAAACACCAAATAAAAGCAAGAAATCAAGCTTTTTTGAACTGTAACTGATGATCACCAGTAAAAATCACAAATCTTACCTCTTCCCAACAGGAAAAACCACCAACAATCAAGAATGCATGATTATACGCTGTCATGACGTTGCATTTAAAAATAATGGAAATCATTTGGGCAAAAACAGCCATGAACACAATGAAAGGGTGGTAAATTTGCCCAGAGTGTATTGTTGAGTTTTTAAAAAATTCTAAAAGTATTTTCCCAAAATATGTGTCAACAAAATTTGTCACCAAAAATCATCCCATTTGCTGAACCACAGAGAAATTTGTTGGTAAATTAAGCCTCAAAATCAGCCCAGAGTGGACCAAAACTTCACCAACAGCACAGAAGGGTTAAACACCCCCAAATCCTTGATGGGATGGTTCTAAGAGGCAGTGCTCACTTCTGGACAGAGGGGCAAGTGTAGAAAGTAGCAAGTGGAGATGTTTTGAACCTTCAGCTGACAGCCAGTGTAAGTGGAGAGGTAAGAGAGGTGTGAAGTGGGCTCTCTTGGGATCATTGAAGACCAGATGAGCTGCAACATTTTGTTTGGCCAGGATTGATTAGATGAGCATGTCATCGGTGTAAATCAGAGATGCCCAAACTAGGGCCCGTGGGCCAAAGTGGATCCACGGTAACCTTTGATTTGGCCCTCCATCCCATCTGAGAAGAGAGGGAGAATGATGGGGAGTTTAGTGGGAAAGTCTTTAACAGAGATTGTCATTTTTAATACAACATAACTTTATTTTTTAACTGTTGAGATACAAAAATAAACAAACTGAAATTAAACGTTTCAATGAAATGTTGTGAATGAATCAAATAAAATAATAGTCACTTGAAGGAGAGCAGACATTACAGAAGACATCAGCAAGCGAAGACAAAGTGTATTTTAAGTGTTATAAATGGGATTGTTCATGTTTTATTGTAAGACTTTCATTCATTATAAAATGTATAATTATTAATACAATTAAAGAATTTGAAATGTTGTAAATTACAGTATTCAGTGAATCATGTAAATTATATAATGAATAATAATAATAAATTTGGAAATTACATTGACAATTTTACAGTTTGGTAGATTTACCTCCAGCCCACCACCCTCAGACGAGTTTAGTTTTTGGCCTTTCATAAGAAAAAGTTTCCCTGAAGCACCTCTGAAATAAACTTTAACTAAAAGTTTTAGATTCTGAGCAGGACAGCACACTGGTTCTCCCGCAGCATGTTTTGTTCATCATTTCTATCTTAATGTGTTGATCATTTTCTGTTGTGTTTCTGTATTGTGTGAAGGTCAACCAGTCCACAGTTTATGCTGCTATAATCTTTATTCAGTTTTATTCATAAACTATGTACAATATATACACTGTGCTCACGTCGGCTCCAGGTCTCTTGGGTGAAGGTCTCTCAGTGACGTGGTCTCTTCTGGTCGCCGTGCGTCTCTGGTGGAGATGGGGAGCGGGAACGTTTCCCTCTGGCGTCCTGGACTGAAGATGCTGCACCAGCTGAGGAAGAGGAGGACAGCGGCTTGGTCTGGCAGGAGAAGGACGGCCTCTTTTTCTTCTCAGCAGCATAGGCCTCACTGAACAGATTGAGCGCAAACACACACAAGCAGACATAATGTGAGATTTTCACAAACACTATAACATGCTGCAA
The DNA here is from genome assembly GCF_052040795.2 of Danio rerio. Taxonomy (NCBI): domain Eukaryota; kingdom Metazoa; phylum Chordata; class Actinopteri; order Cypriniformes; family Danionidae; genus Danio; species Danio rerio. Next base: position 12,820,749 of record NC_141031.1, read on the forward strand.
TGCCAAGTACAGTTTACTCACGCGTCTATGATGGGAATGACGTATTTGCCGCTGCCGTCCATCATGACTCCCTTTCGGTTTGGGTCGTCCACCTCCAACAGGAAGCTGCGGGGAATCCCTGTGCTCCTCCTGATGCGCTTTTGCGAAGCAGAGCTGCTGCCCTGTGAATTCATGAGTGACAGTCAAACGACAGAGCAAACAATCTGACTGATGGAGACAAGAGCTCAAGTTCACAGCAACCATAAGCTTAGAAAACCCAGTTACCCCTTTAGAGGGGCAGTGCCTAATGTGGTGTCCTGGGATCCCACAGTGAAAGCAGACATAGTTGGGTGGAAGAAGCCCAAGCAGTGTCATGGCCTCACTGATGAACATCAGAACCATGAGAATCAGCTTTAACATTTCTCACAAACCAAACCTGTCAGTGTCTGAACGCTCACCTGCTGGAGTAGTAGCACAGACTGGACTGGTACATCACCGCTTTTAGCTTGTCCTCCTCTGATGCCTTTGCCTCAGCCAAATTCTCAGTCTGTTTCACAGGCATTTGCACATTAGAATTTTATTTTACTGGTCTGCCTAAGAAGCTGTGTGTGTGTGTGTGTGTGGGGGGGGGGGGGGTGGGGGGGGGGGGTGGGGTTACACTGTGTATTGATATTCTGCACTACATGTCATTATGACTCCTCAAATGCAAACACTGCAGTTCAATACAGAGCAGCACAGTGGGGTGAATTAATCATTTGTTCAATACCTTCAACAGCTGCTCCAGTGAGAGGAGTGAAGAATCACCTGTTTGAGAAGATTTAGCTGATGGTCCAGCTTGATGTCTGCAAAACAAAGGAGCTTGTGTGACTAAAACACCACAGACAGACTCAAACTCTTGATATAACATCTATCAGAGGATGATTGCGCTCATTTCACATGACTTACCCAACAAATCTTCTGTTGGAGGACTTCAGTCCAGCCGCAGGGACCCGTCTGATGATGACAGATGTGTTTTTGGGGATGAGAGCATCATCATCTGTGTATTCTGACAGCAAAATAAAGTTTGAATATAGTAATAATCATTTACCATGGTATACTTTGAGTGCCATTAGCATTTTAAAACACTCAAAACATCACTATATGTCACCATCAGAGTCATGATAACACATGTCAGCTTCTACAAGTCTGTCTGATAACACATCTAATGTTAGTGTAGTAACTGTTATAGTTTAAGTGGCTTTTCCTCATCTCACCTTCATCAGTTTGGGCTTTGCTGATCTTCAGCTGGCAGAACTTCAGCCTCTCGCGCCTCATGATCTGCCGCTTCAGCTCTCCCACAGTGATGTTGAGGCCCTCAAACTGGAGCGAGTCGTAGGTGAGTCGACTCTGAAACCTGTAATGAACACAAGACATACTAAACACAAAACACAGTGTGATAACAAGGGTCAAACCTGAATGAAGGGAGCAGCAGGCGATCAATCGATGTATCCAACAATCAATAATATCAATAATCTGGGAATCAGTTGCCACGAAGGACGCCGAGATCAGATGCCAATGACAGAGCGGAGTTCAAAACAACACAAAAAGAACCGTTGCCATGGATGCTGACGATCACGTGACGAGGCGCTAAAAAACTTCCGCGTTATTTTCTCATAAATAATAGTGAAATCATTACTATGATAATAATAAAATAAACAGCAGAACAGTTGGCCATCTCTGAATAATACACAGCTGCGTTTCCCTACACGAAGGATTCAGGACTCTGTATAAAGTCGGGCGAGTCACTGAATCAGTGATTCGTGGCTGAATGAATCACTTAAAGCTTCACTCGATTAAAGCGGTCTCTTGCTGCCACCTATTGGCGATTTGTTTTTCCGTTTTAAAGTTTTTTTTTTTGTTTTTTTTGTTTTGATGGTGCAATAGTTTTTTTATTTTTTATTAGATCTTATAAGAACATACAGAAAAAAGAACAAATGACCGAACAAAGAAACATCTTATTCATCTAGAAAGTCCAAATAGCAGCATTCACACAAAAAACAGATAAAAAACAAATAAATATATATTAAAAAAATAATAAAATTGAAATAAATAAAAAGCAAAATACAATGCACTATAATACAAAGGGGTTAATCATCAAAAAATGCCTTTAACAGACTACACAGTTTAAGGGCTTTTTTATGTCTCATCAGCTTTAAGGAATTGAAGAAGACCATTAAATCCTTGTGGAAACGCAGAAAAGTGGGGGGGTTATTAAAAAATCTGCATTTATGAATGAAATAGTTTGCCAAAGTCACAATATTGTTAACCAAAAATTCCAGCTCAGAATTCTGACAAAAAGATAAATATTTTACAGTTTTAATATCAAAATCAGGTATTACATATTTTAATCTTAACCAAACAGTAATGTCATCCCATAACTTTTTTGAAAATTTGCATAAATAAAACAAATGTTCCAATGACTCTATGTCTGCTTCACAAAAGGTACAAACGTTACAATCCAAATTAAATCTGTGTCTGAGGAACTCATTACAAGGATAAATATCGTTAATAATTTTAAACTGAACTTCTTTTGCCTTTGGTAGAAGTGGAAAAGAGAGAAATCTTGTTCGAATTCGAACCACCTTGTCTTCTGGAAAATCTAAAACAAGGGGTCTTTTCTTAACTTTAGAAGGGAAAAGCTGTGTATTTACTAACCTTCTTAAGCTCTTATTATTACAGCTCTGCCCAGTAAAATTAATACCAGAAATAATAAGGTTGCCCAATCTTGGTATCACAGAAGAATAACCCAATTCCCCTTTGATTAGCTGAACCAAACCACCAGGAATAGCTTTCAACAAAGACAAATACAATTTCTAAGTACAAATAATATGGTATTTTTCACAAAAATCATCATAATTAAGGAAATTTCCAACCCCATCCAAAATTTGTAAAATAGACCAAACACCTTTGTCCATCCACTCTTGAAAAAACACAGATTTCCTCTTAAGAAGTATATACTTATTATTCCACAAAGAACAGCTATGTGGCGAAAAATTATGTTTGTATATTAACTTCCAATACTGTAATACCTGACTATGAAAAGATGACAATTTACACTTTAACTTTGATGGCTCAAAATCGCATCTTAAAAGAAAGTCTATGCCCCCAAAGAAATCAAAAATTTTAGAAGAAAACCTAAACCAGAAAGAATGTTTATGTCGAAGGAAGGTTTGAAGCCACTTCAGCTTAAGGGTACCATTCATAACATCAAAATCAATTACATTCAATCCACCTTCAATGATTGGTTTCACTACATCTGATTTTCTTAGAAAATTGATGCTTATTTTTCCATAGAAATTTATATTGCATTTGATTCAGATTTTTAACGTACCTATCAGAAATACTTAAAGAAAAAGCTGGGTAAATCATCCTGGAAAGTGCTTCTGACTTTTGTAAAACAATTCTACCAAAAATAGATAGATCCCTTTGAACCCACAAATTTAATATTTTTTGACTTTTTATCAAATTATCCATCAAATTAGCTTTTTCCCTATCTTTAGGGTCTTTAGAAATAACAACACCCAAGTATTTTACCTCATTTTTAACTGGAATATTGAACAGTTGTGTTTCGGTATGGTTATGGATTGCCATAAGCTCACATTTTTTTAAATTCAATTGCAGACCAGAAGCATTTGAAAAATGAGACACCAGATTAATGGCAACTGAAATCTGCTCTGCATTACTGAGAAACAGGGTGGTATCGTCTGCTAGTTGACTTATTATTAATTGACTCCCTAAAACATTCAAAGTTCTGATAGCTCTGCAATTTTTAACATACAATGCTAATAATTCAGCTACTAAAATAAATAAATATGGGCTTGTTGGATCCCCTTGTCTGATGCCTCTATTAATGTTAAACCTCTTCGAAGTCCCAAATGGTAATGATACTGAACTATTTATGTCTTTATATAACATTTCTATTACTTTAACAAATTTATGACCAAAACCAAAAAAATTCAAAATAAAATTATGTTCTACAGTATCAAATGCCTTGTAGAAGTCAAGAAATAAAACAAACCCAACAAACCCTTTAATTAAATGTCCATAATCAATTAGATCTAAGACAAGTCTAATGTTGTTGTGAATTAGCCTTCCTTTAATAAAACCAGACTGAGTTTCACTTATAACTTGATTCAATCTAAATTTCAATCTATTAGCTATAGCAGATGTAAGAATTTTATAATCCACATTGAGTAGAGTAATCGGCCTCAAATTCTCAATAATTCTTTTATCTTTGTTTGCCTTTGGAATAAGAATAATTAAGCCCTGTTTCATAGTTGTAAGTAAAGTATTAGAATTAAAACACTATTTTAATGCTGCAAATAACAAATGTTTTATATCCTCCCAAAAAAATTTGTAGAAGTTAGTAGTCAAACCATCCTGACCAGGAGACTTACCCAAACACATTTTTTTAATAGCTGCTTTAAGTTCCTCTAGCTTCAAATCCTCATCACACATTTCTTTAAATTCAATATCTATCTGTGGGATATAATCTTTAACCTTTTCTAGAAATTGAATAGCATAATTTTCAGAATATGATGTAGAATAAATATTACTATAAAATGAATATATTTCCTCAGATATCAGTTTAGAATCTGTAATTATTGTATCCTTAATAACTAAAGTATGAATTGCATTACTTTGCTGTCTCCTCTTTTCTAATTGACAAAAGTAAGCTGTGTTCTTCTCTCCTTCTTCCATCCATTTTGCCCGAGACCTTACAAAAGCTCCTTGTGCTTTCATTACATACATGCTGTCTAATTTAGCTTGAAGAGTGATTCACTTTTCCACATCTTTAACCTTATCGTGTGTTACAGCAATCATTAATTTCCTGAATTATTCTTAATTCTTTTTGCAATATATCGCTTCTCTTTTGTTTACCAAACCGAATAGAAATTTCCCTGGTTTTAAATTTAAATTACTCCCATTTAATCCCACTTAAAATATATGACATAGCAATTGAATTATGAAAATAGTGATATTAAAGCTAGTCCTATAGTTCAGAGATCCGGTCCCCGCGTCAGGTCAGGTGCGGCCGTAAATAGCCTTTAAAACGCGCACACGGCGATGGAGGCGCACTCAACTCACAACGGAGAAAAGTGGGTGACATGATAGGAGCAGCTTAATTCATTACATGCTTTGGTTAACTAATTATTTAAACACAACTCTCTTGAGCTCTAAAAGGAAAAAACACATAAGAAATTTGCTGTTAAATTAATTTTAGCAGAGACGCAACTGCCAGTCATTTAGTTCGGGAAGATGTAGCCTAATAAAAATGTTTTAATAAAAACAAATAGTTTACTGCACAGTCCCACAGTAGGCTACACTATAAATAATATTTTAATTTTATTTATTAATATTATTATTAATATTATTACAATTAAACTAAAATTGACAAAACGCAGAACCCTTTGAATGTTTGCTTTCATTTTGCTAAAAAGCGCACTTTTACAGTTGTGTAGAGAAACATCCCATTATGCAGCAGCAGTCAAGGTATAACACATAATAAATGCCTTTTGCGTTTATTAAGTCAAGTTTGCAGTGTTATAAATGGAATATAGTGCTTAAGTGGATTTATCGCGGATCAACTGAGAAACCTATCACGCGCTGCAGGTAAGCAGAATGATAATCTTTTAAAAATATGTCATTTAGGCTATACAGGTTTTTGCTCATGCAAAATTAAACAAAATATATTGTAGATCTATTTTAAGAGCTAAAATACAACATATCGAGTTTGTTTTGACTTGTAGCTCATGGCCCTAAAATGAAAATAACCTGAAAACAAGCTATTAAAAAAGGCTTAATAAATTAAATAATTAATAAATAAAATTATGGTAGGCTTAGTAACCTAATGGTTTATGATGGCTTACAATTTCACGAAAAAAACACACTTATGATAGCCTAAGATAAATCTTTGTTTTTACATTTAAAATCATGAAAAAAAGTTATATAGCATATTGAGTGTTATCCATGCCAAAATTTAACCATTTTTCACTTTAATAACGTGTGAATTTTGGTATCTTTTTAGGTATTTTTCTGGCTACACTAATGCCTTAAAATGAAGCTAAGTAATTGTTTTAAATGACATTAAATTGTAACATTTAGCTCTTCCCTAACAATGATGTTGGTTGGATAATACGTGAAGCGGGATGACTCGGTTGAGCTGATTTTACTATATTTATTTACCGGTTAAATGAATAGTCTGATCGTGGGTCAGCTTGCATACAACTGCATATTGTTATTACTATTAAAACGTAGCCTATATTACTGCCTTAGTTCAGTAACTTGGGCAGTAATGCAAAGTAATAATAAATGTGAATAAATAGCCTAAATGAAAGAAACAAGAGAACAAAATGAGTCACCAGGTCTAGTGCCCCCCTATGGATTTACAGACTGGAATTCATATAGAGCTTTACGAAATAAGTGTACAAAGTTAATAAAAAGGGCAAAGTGTGAATATTATCTGTCTATGATAGACAAAAACTTTAAAAATCCTGTACATTTTTGGAAATTAGTTAAGTCTGTTTCAGTACCTAAACCGGCTTCTAATTTCCCAAATTATTTAAAAGTTAATAATACTGAAGTTAAGGGCAGAGAAGCCATTGCAGACAATCTTAATAATTATTTCATATCTGTCGGCTCGATTTCTGATTCTCCCGCCTCATCTGCCCATACTTCAAATACACTTGTTGAGTCTGTTCGAAACAGTTCCTCACATTTGTTCAAGTTTTTGCCTATCACCGTCACACAGGTCCATAAAGCTTTAGAGACTCTAGATATTAAAAAATCACCAGGATCGATAAAATTGACCCTTATTTCTTACGTCTGGCAGCAGAGTTAGTTGCAGAACCTATAGCCTCTTTATTTAACTTAAGTCTCACTTCTAATGTGATACCTAAATTGTGGAAATCTGCTATGGTTACGCAATTATTAAAAGGGGGAGATCCTGCAGACCCAAATAATTACCGTCCTATTTCCAGATTGTCGGTTTTAGCAAAGGTCTTTGAGTCATTGATAAATGACCAACTAAAACAATATTTGTCAATTAATAATATACTTCAGGATCACCAGTCAGGATTTAGAACGGGACACAGTACGGTTACTGCAGCTACATTAATCTTAAATGATATCACACGCTCTTTAGACAGTAAACAGTCCTGTGCTGCTTTATTTATTGATTTATCTAAAGCTTTTGATTCTGTAGATCATAAACTAATGTTGCTGAGACTTAGGCTTTTAGGTTTTACTCAATCTGCTCTAAACTGGTTTGAAAACTATTTTTCAGAACGCACTCAATGTGTGACAGTAGAAAATTATAATTCACCATTTCTAAATGTTAACACTGGGGTTCCCCAAGGATCGGTTTTAGCTCCGTTGTTATTTTCTATTTATATTAATGATTTAGGTCACGGAATAGAATCAGCAAAAATACATCTGTATGCCGATGACACAATAATATATGCAGCAGCACATTCTTTAAATCAAGCTGTACAACATCTACAGATTGCTTTTCAAATATTGCAGTGTACGTTGCAAAATTTAAAATTGGTTTTAAATTCAAAAAAGACTAAATATATGATTTTTAGCCGTGGCCGCACTAAGTCAACAGATCAGACAATAAAAACTCTGAACGGTGTTCAAATAGAAAGAGTTAGCTTTTATAAATATCTAGGAGTTTGGATTGATGAGAGATTAGCCTTTGATATACATATTGACAAGTTACTGAAAAAGCTTAGGCCAAAGTTAGGTTTTTTATACCGGTCAAGAAATTGTTTTCCTTATAAAGTCCGCAAAAAATTAGTAGAGAGTACATTTCTGTCTATAATGGATTATGGTGATCATCTCTATATGCACGCAACCGCTACCCTATTAAGAAAATTAGATTCTGTTTATCATGCAGCAATACGTTTTGTCACAGGTGCAGATTCACGGACGCATCACTGTATTTTGTATGATTCCTTAGACTGGTTATCTCTATATCAAAGGAGAAAATTACATCTGTACTTATTTATTTTAAAAGCTCTTTTAGGTAAATTACCATCCTATATTTTTAATTTATTAACATTTCACACCAACAATCAAAATACTAGATCTGGTTCATGTATTCGTCTGATAGTTCCAAGGGCATTATCAGAACTTGGCAAACGTGCTTTTTCCGTTCACGCTCCCAGGGCTTGGAATGACCTGCAAAATCAGCTCAATCTTGACACTCTTCCGACTCTGAGAACTTTTAAACATCTTTTATACAACATCTTAAAGGACACCTGCAATTGTTTGTTATGAGCTGATGTTTTTAAGAATGGTGATTTTGTAATTTTGTGGTATTGTTTGTGATTTTTATATGAAACTTTATGTGCTGCCTGCCATCTTGACCAGGTCTCACTGGAAGAAGAGACAGTACTGTCTCAATGTGATCTCCTGGCTAAATAAAGGAAATAAAATATTGTACTGAATAGTTAATCACAATGTTGTGCTATTTAAAGGCAACTGTGGTGCAGAGTCGGGTTGGAAGAAACTCCAAGCATTTCTGTTTTCGCAAGGTTAAGCTGAAGATGATGATCTTTCATCCAGTGTGAAATGTCCGACAGGCAGGCTGAGATGCGAGCTGGAACCGAGGGATCATCAGGGTGAAAAGAGAGGTAGTTGGGTATCATCAGCATAGCAGTGGTAGAAGAATCCATGTTTCTGAATGACTGGTCCTACAGATGTCGTGTAGATGGAGAAGAGAAGTGGCCCAAGAACAGAGCCTTGAGGTACCCCAGTGTTTAGATGCTGTAGGTTGGACACCTTTCCCCTCCAAGACACCCTGAATGACCTGTCAGAGAGGTAAGATCTGACCCATTGAGTAACAGTGCCTGCAACGCCCAGTGACTCATATATATATTATATATATATATATATATATATATATATATATATATATATATATATATATATAATGATTAATAGATATAGAAACAATATTTTCATAACTAAATTATTTATGATTTGCCATTTAACAGCAAAACATCTCGTCAAATAGGCCACAGTTCATCAGGAAATGAAAAGCTTTTAAATGACAACAGAAAAGCAGTTCAGCAACTAACATTCACTCATTCAGTGAGTATCTCATTTATTCATTCATTCATTCACTAATTGAATCAACACTTTTTTGGTCACTAAATATGGTGTCAGATGCAGATGTGGCCTCTAGTGTAATCCACAGTTCATATATTGCACAATGACGCTAAAGGCCACCATATTATAAAATACTGTAGGTTGTTGGTTGCAGATTAATAATCACAAACATAATTTTTTAATCATAAAACAGCTAAAACATATTTAGTGTCAGAGAGGACAAAGTGGTTTTAGTTTACCTTTTATCTTTAATATTAAACAGCTTTTTAGTCTTTAGACCAGATTAAATAACTTGTGGTACTTGTATAAACAATGTTCAGCTCAGGATCAGTAATTCAGCATGATGTGCTGCTAAAGCTGAAACAGTCTATCAATTTATGCCACAGATTGTGTGAGATTCTGTCGAGTCTTATAGATGTTAAAAACACTGATGGAGGTCAAAACCGCATCTGACACCACAGTTAGTGGATGAGTAAGAGTAAACTGAATAATAAATATGTAACTCAGTTAATGATAGTTATTCACTGCATGAATGAATGTTAGATGAGGAACTGGTATTTAAGTGGAAAATTAAAACATTAAAGCTTTACTTTTTCAGAGGTTCACTGTTTGCACTTAAATGGATAGTTCACCGCATAAATATGATTGTGACGATTATGAATTAACGTTTTTGGGTCAATTATCCCTTAGCACACATAAATTATCCCAGAGCATTATTTCAGCATCGATGATCATTCACAATAGTCACATCACAAGAAATACAAGGTTGAGTCTGGATTATAATTTAGCGTTTGCGTGTGTTTCTGAGGCCTGCGACTGTAAAAGCTTTAGGTCTAATAAATTGCATAATTTGTCATTTTAATTGCAAATCATTTTATTTAATTTAAAAAAATGAAGACAATAGCAGTATTATTTTACATTTGATTATTACATTACTGTACCTGAATACTGTTTGACTCGTTGAAAAACAACAAAGCTCTGTTCATTTTATTTCAGAATTTTATATTGTATTTATCTCTGCTCGTAGATTGTTTGTAATGTTTTATGCAGATGCACACCTAATATAAACAAATCACCCATTCTGTAATATGTTTTCTACAGCTATATGTATTATGATACAATAAACCACTTTTACTGTAGTAAAAAAAACTAAAGTATACTACAGTATTTATTACAATTTATCAGCTGATACAGAAAACAGAATGTTGTGGCACTCATAAAATGAGTTGTAAAGGCTAATAAATATGGTATAATAATCTTTAGTTCAAAAATATTATGTTGATACTAATTACTGTAATTTTTTTATTTGTGATCATACTGCTGTTTATTATTATCTAATGTCATAAGGCTATGAAGTCAGTTTTTATTCATCATTAATTTTTCCTCCACTAGAGGTCGCTGTGATGATCAGATTCTTCACAGCTCTGATTCTCTCAGCTCTCGCCGGGTTCAGTGGCGCGCGCCTGTAATGCAAGCTACAGGGAGGCTGAGGCTGCGGATCGCTTGAGCTCAGGGCTTCTGGGCTGCAGTGGACTATGTTGATCGGGTGTCCGCGCTAAGTTCGGTATCGATATGGTTCTCCTGGGGGAGCTCGGGACCACCAGGTCGTTTAAGGAGGGGTGAACCGCCCCAGGTCGGAGACGGAGCAGGTCAAATCCCCCGTGCTGATCAGTAGTGGGATCGCGCCTGTGAATAGACACTGCAGTGCAGCCTGAGCGACACAGACTTTTACACTAGTTTTTTTTACTCTGATATATCTTTCTAACAGTAAAAAAAAGAAGCAATAAAGGTTTTGAGATGAATGACATGGCTGTGTGTTAATAATTAGAAATAACTAAAAGTTTAGTTTTTTCGAGTGATGGGTTGCAGCTGAAAGGGCATCTGCTAAAAACGTGCTGGATAAGTTGGGGGTTCATTCCGCTGTGGTGAACCAACGGGACTAAGCTGAAAAGAAAATGAATGAATGAATAAAAGTTTATTTGTAGATTAGACATTTTATTTGTAAACAGAAATACAGAAATTATCTCAATTTCATGAGTATATTTTGAAAAGATGTTTTAGACAGAAATATGTTTTGCTGTGGTTACTAACTCATAAGTGTGGTCTATCAATATCGGGTGGTATTTTAAAAAATTATAGAATAATTTCACTTTAGTTCTCTCCGTGTTGGTGTGGGTTTTCATTGGTTGGTCTGGTTTACCCCACAAGTCCAAAGACATGCGGTATAGGTGAATTGGGTAAGCTAAATTGTCTGTAGTGTATGGGTGTTTTCCAGTAATGGGTTGCAACATGGGAGGGCATCCTCTGCGTAAAACTTATGCTGGATAAGTTGGCGGTTCATTCCGCTGTGGTGACCCCCGATTAATAAAGCGACTAAGCCGAAATGAAAATGAATGATTGAATGAATTTCACTTTAAACATAATTTACACATTGTTACTTTGAACCCATCATCTGATATTTGGCAGCTCCATCAAGGGTTCTGCATTGTGTTTTCTTTTTATTGTGGGAATAACCAGACAGGTATCAGCAGTTGTGACGGCTCTTTAATCACTCCTGATGTAAACAAAAGCACAGATTTTACAGTGTGTCTTCGCCCTCATCACTTTTACATGCTTCAATCAGACAAATATAAATCAAAACCTCAATTAAAGTGAAAACACAAAAATAACGAACTATGTGAAATATGTGAAAAAGAAAGTTATACATAATATTGAAATATAAAAACTGGCTTCAAAAGTCAAGTAAATATGATTTAAGCTAGAAGTCTGTTTACTAGCAGACTTCAAAAAGTTTATTTGTAAACAAAAATACAAAAATCATCTCAATTTCATGTCTATATTTTAAAAATATGCCTTAGACAGAAATATATTGAATTTAATTGAAAATATATCAAATTAAAAAATATATATAGAGAATAATTTTACTTTAAACATAAATGGCACATTATAATTTTTGGCCCCATCAGAAACAAAAGTAACACACGGGTAGGTCACAACCAGATTTACTGGCTTCATCATGTTTGTTTTAATTATATCTGACTATGACATTGTTAATTATTTTTTTAATACCACCTGATATTGACGGTTAAAAAGCTTCCAGTACAAAATGGCATTTTTATTGATAAATTAGTTATAGAGTATTATGCCAAATGCAATTTTAATCTAGAAAGTTTTGTTTAATAAAATAGAGGAGGGGGATATATTTAAGAAATTAGTAACACTTAAAAATAGTAAAGCAACAGGGTTAGATAATATTCCAGTGCAGTTCCCTCAAAGACTCCCTAAATGCGTCACTCCGATGGTTACTCATATTATCAATTTTTCTATTTGTCAAGGTAAAGTTGAAAAAAGCAAGAGTTATTCCTCTTTTTAAGAAAGGTAGTAGGTTTGAGGTTAATAATTCTAGGCTGGTTTCAATTTTGAGTGCTTTGTCAAAAGGGAGGGAAAAAGTTATTTATTAGCACATTGAAAAATATTGTTTAAAATGTGACGTATTGTGGAGTTTCAGTCGGGTTTTAGGAAAATCATTCCACTGATTCAACAGTTTCTTTTAATTAACAAATTATATAAAGAGCGATATGGATAAAGGAAGTTAAGTGGGATGGTTTTCTTAGACCTGCAAAAAGCTTTCAATACAGTCGATCACAGGATATTGATTTTAAAAGTAAAGGCAATGGGTTTTGGTGTTTTGGCCTGTAAATGCATGAAGTCTTACCTTGAAAACAGATGTCAAATAGTAGATTTAAATGGTGTGTTTTCAGATTATTCGACCGTTTCTTATGGGGTTTCACAATGCAGTGTTTTAGGTCCTTTGCTTTTTTAATATACATCAATGATTTGAAAATGGCCTGTTCAAAAAAGCTTTTGTTAAATGCGGATGATGCAGCAATAATTGTGTCTCATGAGAGGAAGGAATTTATTGAAAATGAAAAAAGTAAACAAACTGAGGAAGTCTCTTAATGGTTTAACCTTAATAAATTGTCCTTACACTTGTGTAAACCAGAATTTATTTTATTTGGTTCAACTGCGAAACTGCAAATATGTGTCAGATCAGAGGTAAAAGTAGAGCATCAAATTAATGAACCCAAACATGAAGGGAAATATTTAGGTTCCATTTCAGACAGTAATTTGACAGGTGAGAAGATGGCTGTTATAGTCCAATCAAAAGTTCTAAAATTAAGTTTTTAGCAAGACAGACAGAGCTCTTAGATTTCCAAACTTTACAAATATTGGCTAGTGCATTAGTGCAGTCATACTTTGACTATGCTGCAGTCTTTTGGTACAGCAGTAGTTCCACAAAAATGAAAAATAAATTGCAGACGGCCCAAAATAAGTTGCAGAATTGTTATCAAAGTACTTCCACTAACACATTTAAATAATGAATATTATAGTCAAACTAATTTATTAAAAGTTGGAAAAAGGGTCACTTTTCTGAAATTGGTGATGGTGTTTAAGATTTTAAAATATTTAATTATTAAGTTTTAGTTAGTGAGGTACACTGTCATTCTACAAGAGCGAGTAGCAGGGGTATTTGTCCTTGTAGAATTAATAGTGAAACAGGTAGAAAGTCTTTTCTGTGTACTGTTGCTTGGAATATACTGCCGAGGAGTTTTAAAGAGATTCAATTTGAGAGTTTTTAGAGAGGAAATTAAAAAATGGCTGTTTCACGGTTGAAGTTGAGGATTTTTGTTGTGCTGAGTTTCTGAGCTGATGATGTTTGCACTTTATGATTTGCTCGTTCATTTTTTAAGAATATCGATGACCACGATGGAAATCAGCCTGTGGCTTTATTGTGTATTTTATCCTCGACAGTTTTTAAGATATGAATGTCAAACTGGACTTGTTTGTATATTTTTGTTAAAATTGTTAAATAAAATCAATCAATCAATTTATTCATTCATTTTCCTTTAGCTTAGTCCCTTTATTAATCTGGGGTCGCCACAGCGGAATGAACTGCCAACTTATCCAGCATATGTTTTACACAGCAGATACCCTTCCAGCTGCAACCCAGTACTGGGAAATATCCATACACCCTCATTCACACACATACACTATGACTAATTTAGCTTATTCATTCACTTATATAGCACATGTCTTTGGAGCACCCAGAGGAAACCCACATGAACACGGAGAGAGCATGCAAACTCCACACAGAAATGCCAACTGACCCAGCCGGGACTCCCACCAGCGACCTTCCTACAGTGAGGCCATATATATAAAGAAATCTATTTGCTTAAGTCAGCTGAACAGTAAACAACAACAGCAATAGAAACCACCAAAGGACACCATATGAACACAGCCAAAATGACTTATTAGAGCATGCACATCTTTGTCATTTCAATGGATTTTTAAAAATATGTACATGCCGCCTTTTCTTCCATGTTTCTTGAACTTTTCCCTTAATGAGGAAAACTATTGAATACTATAAAAGCTGTTCAGCGTATTATTTTTTTCAGATTAACATTTAATAGACTTTAACTAAAAGTTTTAGATTGTGAGCAGGACAGCACACTGGTTCTCCCGCAGCATGTTTGTTCATCATTTCTATCTTAATGTGTTGATCATTTTCTTTTGTGTTTCTGTATTGTGTGAAGGTCAACCAGTCCACAGTTTATGCTGCTATAATATTTATTCAGTTTTATTCATAAACTATGTACAATATATACACTGTGCTCACGTCAGCTCCAGGTCTCTTGGATGAAGGTCTCTCAGTGACGTGGTCTCTTCTGGTCGCCGTGCGTCTCTGATGAAGATGGGGAGCGGGATCGTTTCCCTCCGGCATACCAGACTGAAGTCTCCGCACCTGCTAAGGAAGAGGAGGACAGCGGCTTGGTCTGGCAGAAGGACGGCCTCTTTTTCTTCTCAGCAGCATAGGCCTCACTGAACAGATCGAGCGCAAACACACACAAGCAGACATAATGTGAGATTTTCACAAACAATAGAACATGCTGCAATGCCAAGTACAGTTTACTCACGCGTCTATGATGGGAATGACGTATTTGCCGCTGCCGTCCATCATGACTCCCTTTCGGTTTGGGTCGTCCACCTCCAACAGGAAGCTGCGGGGAATCCCTGTGCTCCTCCTGATGCGCTTATGCGGAGCAAAGCTGCTGCCCTGTGAATTCATGAGTGACAGTCAAACGACAGAGCAAACAATCTGACTGATGGAGTCAAGAGCTCAAGTTCACAGCAACCATAAGCTTAGAAAACCCAGTTACCCCTTTAGAGGGGCAGTGCCTAATGTGGTGTCCTGGGATCCCACAGTGAAAGCAGACATAGTTGGGTGGAAGAAGCCCAAGTAGTGTCATGGCCTCACTGATGAACATCAGAACCATGAGAATCAGCTCTAACATTTCTCACAAACCAAACCTGTCAGTGTCTGAACGCTCACCTGCTGGAGTAGTAGCACAGACTGGACTGGTACATCACCGCTTTTAGCTTGTCCTCCTCTGATGCCTTTGCCTCAGCCAGATTCTCAGTCTGTTTCACAGGCATTTGCACATTAGAATTTTATTTCACTGATTTGCTCTAAATAAACACCCTCAAATCTCCCTAAGAAGCTGTGTGTTTGTGTGTGTGTGTGTGTGTGTGTGTGTGTGTGTGTGTGTGTGTGTGTGTTTGTGTGTATTGTTGTTTGCTAAACACTGTGTATTGATATTCTGCACTACATGTCATTATGACGCCTCAAATGCAAACACTGCAGTTCAATACAGAGCAGCACAGTGGGGTGAATTAATCATTTGTTCAATACCTTCAACAGCTGCTCCAGTGAGAGGAGTGAAGAATCACCTGTTTGAGAAGATTTAGCTGATGGTCCAGCTTGATGTCTGCAAAACAAAACAAAGGAGCTTGTGTGACCAAAACACCACAGACAGACTCAAACTCTTGATATAACATCTATCAGAGGACGATTGCGCTCATTTCACATAACTTACCCAACAAATCTTCTGTTGGAGGACTTCAGGCCAGCCGCAGGGACCCGTCTGATGATGACCGATGTGTTTTTGGGGATGAGAGCATCATCATCTATGTATTCTGACAGCAAAATAAAGTTTGAATATAGTAATAATCATTTACCATGGTATACTTTGAGTGCCATTAGCATTTTAAAACACTCAGAACATCACTATATGTCACCATCAGAGTCATGATAATAAATCACAGCTTCTACAAGTCTGTCTGATAACACATCTAATGTTAGTGTAATATAGTTTAAGTGGCTTTTCCTCATCTCACCTTCATCAGTTTGGGCTTTGCTGATCTTCAGCTGGCAGAACTTCAGCCTCTCGCGCCTCATGATCTGCCGCTTCAGCTCTCCCACAGTGATGTTGAGGCCCTCAAACTGGAGCGAGTCGTAGGTGAGTCGACTCTGAAACCTGTAATGAACACAAGACATACTGAACACAAACCACAGTGTGATAACAAGGGTCAAACCTGAATGATGGGAGAAGCAGACGATCAATCGATGTATCCAACAATCAATAATATCAATAATCTGGGAATCAGTTGCCACGAAGGACGCCGAGATCAGATGCCAATGACAGAGCGGAGTTCAAAACAACACAAAAAGAACCGTTGCCATGGATGCTGACGATCACGTGACGAGGCGCTGAAAAACTTTCGCGTTATTTTCTCATAAATAATAGTGAAATCATTACTATGATAATAATAAAATAAACAGCAGAACAGTTGGACATCTCTAAATAAAACACAGTGGCGTTTCCTTACACGAATGATTCTGGCCTTTGTAAAGAGTCGGGCGAGTCAATGAATCAGTGATTCGTGCTGAATGAATCACTCAAAGCTTCACTCGATTAAAGCGGTCTCTTGCTGCCACCTAGTGGCGATTTGTTTTTTCGTTTTTAAAGTAATTTAACACTTTTTTTTAAAGCTCCTTCAAATTTATTTTCTACAAAAGTTTATTTCCGTGTGTTAAAAATGATTTAAAACTCTCTAAGCTCATCATTTCTTTATGCGTTTATAATGTAAATCCCTTCATGTTTGCCTTCGATCTTCATTATGTGTTAAAATCAATAAAATATTAAAGTTGCCTCATCCAAATCCAAAGTTTAGTTCAAAGCTTTATTATACAGCAATGTGTGTGTGTGTGTGTGTGTGTGTGTGTGTGTGGGTGTGTGTGTGTGTGTGTGTGTGTGTGTGTGTGTGTGTGTGTGTGATTGTGGCAGTGGATTACAGTGAATGTAGAAGTGATCAGAAGTGTGTGATATTTATTGTTTCTGATAATCAAAAGAACATTTTAAGAGTCCAAAAGATTTACTGCCTGATGAAGCCTGTTATAATGCAGTTATGATGACCCTTTAAATCTAGAATGGTCAGAACAATAAAAAATTAGGGAAAGAGATTAAGTAGTATTTCTCCTCTTTTTTTGTATGTGTAAGTGCTCCTGGAAGAAAAAGTCTGCGTCTCTCTGTGTCACTCAGGCTGCACTGCAGTGTCTATTCTCAGGTGTGATCCCACTACTGATCAGCACGGGGGATTTGACCTGCTTCGTCTCCGACCTGGGCCGGTTCACCCCTCATTACACGTCCTGGTGGTCCCAAGCTCCCCCAAGAGCACCATATCGATACCGAGCTTAGTGTGGACACCTGATCAACATAGTCCACTGCAGCCCAGAAGCCCTGAGCTCAAGCAATCCGCAGCCTCAGCCTCCCAGTAGCTTGGATTACAGGCGCGCGCCACTGAACCCGGCGAGAGCTGAGAGAATCAGAGCTGTGGAGAATCTGATCATCACAGCGAACTCTAATAGAGAAAATGATAAATGATGAAGTAAAGTTGACTTTTTATTGGTCTTATGGCACTGTTTGGATAAAAATAAACAGCAGTACGGTCCCAAATAAAATATAGTTATTTAAACTAAATACTATAGTATTTTAGAACCACATAGTAAAGTTTATTGTACTGAATAGTTAATCACAATGTTGTGCTATTTAAAGGCAACTGTGGTGCAGAGTCGGGTTGGAAGAGACTCCAAGCATTTCTGTTTTCGTGAGGTTAAGCTGAAGATGAGGATCTTTCATCCAGTGTGAAATGTCCGACAGGCAGGCTGAGATGCGAGCTGGAACCGAGGGATCATCAGGGTGAAAAGAGAGGTATAGTTGGGTATCATCAGCATAGCAGTGGTAGGAGAATCCATGTTTCTGAATGACTGGTCCTACAGATGTCGTGTAGATGGAGAAGAGAAGTGGCCCAAGAACAGAGCCTTGAGGTACCCCAGTGTTTAGATGCTGTAGGTTGGACACTTTTCCCCTCCAAGACACCCTGAATGACCTGTCAGAGAGGTAAGATCTGAACCATTGAATAACAGTGCCTGCAACGCCCAGTGACTCATATATATTATATATATAATGATTAATACATATAGAAACAATATTTTCATAACTAAATTATTTATGATTTGCCGTTTAACAGCGAAACATCTCGTCAAATAGGCCACAGTTCATCAGGAAATGAAAAGCTTTTAAATGACAACAGAAAAGCAGTTCAGCGACTAACATTCACTCATTCAGTGAGTATCTCATTTATTCATTCATTCATTCACTAATTGAATCAACACTTTTTTAGTCACTAAATATGGTGTCAGATGCGGATGTGGCCTCTAGTGTAATCCACAGTTCATATATTGCACAATGACGCTAAAGGCCACCATATTATAAAATACTGCAGGTTGTTGGTTGCAGATTAATAATCACAAACATAATTTTTTAATCATAAAACAGCTAAAAACATATTTAGTGTCAGAGAGGACAAAGTGGTTTTAGTT
The DNA here is from genome assembly GCF_052040795.2 of Danio rerio. Classification (NCBI taxonomy): domain Eukaryota; kingdom Metazoa; phylum Chordata; class Actinopteri; order Cypriniformes; family Danionidae; genus Danio; species Danio rerio. The sequence continues at coordinate 12,839,665 of NC_141031.1, forward strand.
TACCTTTTATCTTTAATATTAAACAGCTTTTTAGTCTTTAGACCAGATTAAATAACTTGTGGTACTTGTATAAACAATGTTCAGCTCAGGATCAGTAATTCAGCATGATGTGCTGCTAAAGCTGAAACAGTCTATCAATTTATGCCACAGATTGTGTGAGATTCTGTCGAGTCTTATAGATGTTAAAAACACTGATGGAGGTCAAAACCGCATCTGACACCACAGTTAGTGGATGAGTAAGAGTAAACTGAATAATAAATATGTAACTCAGTTAATGATAGTTATTCACTGCATGAATGAATGTTAGATGAGGAACTGGTATTTAAGTGGAAAATTAAAACATTAAAGCTTTACTTTTACAGAGGTTCACTGTTTGCACAATCTTAAATGGATAGTTCACCGCATGAATATGATTGTGACGATTATGAATTAACATTTTTGGGTCAATTATCCCTTAGCTCACATAAATTATCCCAGAGCATTATTTCAGCATCAATGATCATTCACAATAGTCACATCACAAGAAATACAAGTTCAAGAGTTCCCACTTAGATATGTTTGGCACTTATAGCAGGTTTGGCATGCTGTCCCGGGAGAGAACCCTGAGCTCGGAGATATTTGAGCCCAGGGCTCCCGCCCGGTCTAGAAGCATATCAGGAGAACCGAGATCAGGTAGGTCTCGATCGCTCCCCCTTTAGAAGGGGAGAAAAAGGAGGAGATGGGGTGGAAGGGGGGATTCTTCCAAAATGAAGATAGTGCAATGGGGAGAAAGTGATCCATTTATACTAAGCTAGGATCATTCTAATTGGATTATTACTGATTACGGATGAGTGGCCAGCGGTGCACAATCATATCACGTGCTCCTCTCGAAATTAGTTTATGAAACTTCACTTCAAGAGTTCCCACTTAGATATGCTTGGCACTTATAGCAGGTTTGGCATGCTGTCCCGGGAGAGAACCCTGAGCTCGGAGATATTTGAGCCCAGGGCTCCCGCCCGGTCTAGAAGCATATCAGGAGAACCGAGAGCAGGTAGGTCTCGATTGCTCCCCAAAAAAATGCCTCTAGCTCGGGACAGCAGCCGAGTATTTCAAAGAATTTCCCCCAAAAAGCTAGAAAGTTTTTACTATATCCGGCTGCTGGATATAGTTATTAAGGAATGAAGAAAGAGTAGGGGGCTCCAGTTGGAGCAAAGTTTGAAACTGACTCCTGTGGAAGTCAGAGCGGGGGAGGGGGTTGGGTGGAGACTAGTGAAGGGGGGCCATAAGGGGTGGGCGGGGTTGGCTCATTAAGAGTCAAAAATGCTCGAGGAACACTCCAAACAGAGATAGAGCAGGGAAGTGGCAGCGCTATATATAAATATATATGTATATATGAGAGAGTATATAAATATATATATATATATATATATATATATATATATATATATATATAAAATGGGATAATTTAAGGCCTGGAGGGGGTGATCAGGAGACTTCTGAGTCAGAATGGGTGCTGCGGGAGTTGGGTGCAGCAATTTTTTATTTTGCCATCTCTAGCAGAAATCGTGAAGTGTGATTTGGGCGGTGGAGATTTCTGCTAGAGGGTGAGTGGCAAGTTTGGCCAGACTCTTGCTGGAGTCGATGCTCGTGGAACACTCCGACTGGAGATGGAGCGGGGAGTGACAGCGCTCTATATAAATATATATCTATAAACGAAAGTCCATAGATATACATATATAATGAGTTTCAGTGGCCTGGGGGGGGGCAGTGACTGACCCCTGCGGGGATCGGCGCCCGGGGAACAGGGCAAGCTGGCCTACTCTAGCAGGAGTCTGGGAAAGGGGATTTGGACAGTGAAGACTCCTGTTAGAGGGTGACGGGATAAGTTAGGTGCTCGAGGAACACTCCGTTAGGAGATGGAGCGGGGGAGTGACAGCGCTATTATAAATATATATCTATGTACAGGTGTATATAGATATATATATATATATATATATATATATATATATATATATATATATATATATATATATATATATATATATATATATATAAATAAAGATTGCTAAGGCCTGGAAGGGACGGTGAGACGACCCCTGCGGGGGTCGTAGCTCGGGGTAACACTTCTGCGGAAGTCAGAGCTTTAGGGGGGGGCGGGGTCCGGCAGGAGTCGGGAAATGGGAGGGGGCTGTGAAGACTCCAGCGGAAACGGCCAGGGTGGCGGGGTGACGGGGGGCTTGGATGAAACTCCAATTACCTATGTGGCTGGGGGAGGAAACTGAGTGTTACTCAGGCTAGAAGGAAGAAAAAGAAGAAGGTGGCTGGGTCACACCCTCGCCCTTGAGTGGATGTGGGATTATGGCTGACAAGAGCCATCTGGGCTTCTTTGGGGGGCCAGTGGCTAGGACGCATGTCTTGAAGGCATCAGGTGACCACCTTTCTAGGATCTGGATTTGTTGCTGCCCTTTGTACTTCTGTGATGGCTGCTCATATTCTGAAACATAGCATACAGGAATAAGAGAAGTAATTCAACACCTTTAATACTTTTCCCACACAATTAAAGACCTTATCACCATTTTCAATCAAAAAAGCTGGCGAGATTTATCTTACGGAATATTTACTAAATATTAAAATGTAACAAATGAATCCAACTAAACATTCGAATACAGACACATGTATATTAAAATCTAGCCGATTCGACAGGTTGTCACCTATAGAGCTGCAGACTGATAGTGTTGCAGTAAACAAGCGGCAAGCTGTCAAACCTTAGTAGAATTTTACTGATTACGTAACTACCTAGTATCCTGATATTCACGGCTTGAATAGTCAAACTTTAGCATACGATGATACCTTGTTCAACAATAATGTATTACCTTGTAAAGGAATCTAAGACTTTCTAATACTTTAAGCCCTCAAACTCCTCTATATTGACTTATCAGCCCCCAACACCTTCTGATACTCCGGAGACACCCTGTGTAAGAGTGACTGAGAGTTGATCTGGGGGATACCTGTGGAGCAAAGAACTGCTATAAGCATCTCTTAAATCAGAATCGTGTGACAGGGCGGTTGTGTCATCTATAAATGGGAAGAAGGGGGGGGGGGTGCAGAAGGAGAATGAGGCTCGGCGGAGCGACTCTGCTATAGCGGAAGTACAAATGATAGTCAGCATTGGAGTGCTAAATATTGTCAATAGTGATATGAAGAGTAAATGGGGGGGGGGGGGGTATATGTGAATATGGTATCAAGGGTGTGGGCTGTATAGGCAGAAAGTATCTTTGCGAAGAGTGTAAATGCATTAGGAATGGATGAAGAGTGTGATGGGTTGAATGAGGGCAGTTTCAGGAGCTGGCAGTCTTGAACTCTAAAATGGAAAACAAGAGAGAATTAGAAATGAAATCTTAGCAACATGGCACATGTACAGCAGACATGATTAATTGTATTGGCTGATATTCGTGGGAGGAGTCTTCATAAGTGTATGGATGATTGTGAATGGAAGCGCCTTTGTTAATGCATGTTCCAATACTTAATGTCACAATGTGCCAGGGTTGTAGAAGTGGGCATTTGTCCTCCTGCAGGGTGGTAATTAGAAGGAGAACTGAGCGTATGGGGCGTTTCTATGCTGGAAGTCCAGGAAACCTCTTGGAGAGCTGGTGAGATGATGATGGAGTGGAGTTTAAACCCCTTACTGATATAGAAGTTTTTAAAACTCGAATGTATTTAACACAAAGTATAAGTATGAAAAGCTACTCCATGGCCAGAAATGTCCTCCTCTTGTTTGTTGCAGTCGAGCAGGAAATTGTTTTCTTACTGTCATTATAGACTGACTGACATTCAGGTGTATTGATATGAGAGTCACAATTGGCGTGATACAAAAGGGTTACTGCTTGATGTGTAGGTTGTCTATCACTTGCTGGGTAATATTCATTTCAGAATTTTATTTACTTTTTTTTTTTTTTTTTTAATATATGTATATATAATTATTAATAAAATGTAAATATATCAACTGCCTACATCAAACTTAAAAAACGATGTTGCCACTTAATAGGAACTGTGTGAATGTAATGTTTATCATGGCTTTACTCCATCCATGATAAGTAACATGTCTATAATCTCAACATGATTATTTGGCTGGAATCAAAGTCTCTGCACGCATTCCATTCATGAATTTGTCGGGAGAGAAGGCGGGACCGTCTCCAGTTTTGGAAAGCTTATTGGATGGTGATACTTCCCCTTTAAGCTATTGGCTCCTTGGAGTCACGGTCAAGAGTTCAGAGTGCAAATGCCGGCGGCCATTTTGTAGATCAGATCGCTACAATGTTTATGCGTCAAAGTATGGCTCCACTCTCACCAGCAGCTGGTTTGGATATCAGTGCACCTTTTCATGGATGTATATCGACGAATGAAGGGGTTATGGAATAATGTTTATGGATTAGATTGCCTGGTCATTTGCCTTCGAACTATTTCAGCTGTCAGAATGTTATGGATCTGCTGACCAGCGGGAGGCTGAGAGGTGAGTTCTTCATTTAAAGCGTTCTATTCACGCTGATCTCGCCAGACTTCCCTTTAAAGCATGCACGTTACCGAAAGTGGACCGTTAGCGTTAGGTGATCTGTGAGTTCGGCTTCTCTCCGGTGGCTTGAATCGCCGGCGTCATAAGTTTAGACGAAGTTGTGGCTTGTGTAGTGAAGGGCAGATGAAGTAGAAGATGGAAGAGTTGATATGCCGGCTTCTTGCGGGGATTCTGGCTCGATTGCTGGCGAGGCAGCTGCTGGAGTTTAGGGGAGAGCGGGGTTCTGGTTGGAGAAGTTGTTGTTGTTGTTGATTGTTTGTTTGTTCTTCCATGCCAGAAGGTTGAATGATGCTGAAGCGTAGTTTAAATGCTGGAGCGTTTGTAGCGGGAAGCATTCTTCCAAAATGAAGATAGTGCAATGGGGAGAAAGTGATCCATTTATACTAAGCTAGGATCATTCTGATTGGATTATTACTGATTACGGATGAGTGGCCAGCGGTGCACAATCATATCACGTGCTCCTCTCGAAATTAGTTTATGAAACTTCATGTTGAGTCTGGATTATAATTTAGCGTTTGCGTGTGTTTCTGAGGCCTGCGACTGTAAAAGCTTCAGGTCTAATAAATTGCATAATTTGTCATTTTAATAGCAAATCATTTTATTTAATTAAAAAAATGAAGACAATAGCAGTATTATTTTACATTTGATTATTACATTACTGTACCTGAATACTGTTTGACTCGTTGAAAAACAACAAAGCTCTGTTCATTTTATTTCAGAATTTTATATTGTATTTATCTCTGCTCGTAGATTGTTTGTAATGTTTTATGCAGATGCACACCTAATATAAACAAATCACCCATTCTGTAATATGTTTTCTACAGCTATATGTATTATGATACAATAAACCACTTTTACTGTAGTAAAAAAAACTAAAGTATACTACAGTATTTATTACAATTTATCAGTTGATACAGAAAACAGAATGTTGTGGCACTCATAAAATGAGTTGTAAAGGCTAATAAATATGGTATAATAATCTTTAGTTCAAAAATATTATGTTGATACTAATTACTGTAATTTTTTTATTTGTGATCATACTGCTGTTTATTATTATCTAATGTCATAAGGCTATGAAGTCAGTTTTTATTCATCATTAATTTTTCCTCCACTAGAGGTCGCTGTGATGATCAGATTCTCCACAGCTCTGATTCTCTCAGCTCTCGCCGGGTTCAGTGGCGCGCGCCTGTAATCCAAGAAGCCCCTGTCTGCAGCCCGCAGATCTGGGCGGGGATGAATGTGGGGCGGGGCTGCATGTTCAGCCACGCCCACCTGTAATTTCATTGGTTAGTGGAAACGCAATAGAGTGAATGCCCACTACGTGGTGTCAGTAAACAGGAAATGCATGTACAATTTCTTAAATATTGTTTTTATTGTTAATAAACACAAAAATGCACAAAAGTGGGCATTCTTGATGAGTGTTTTATATGTTAATTATGTTAACAGTTATGTGAATTTCATAATGGTATTTTTCCTGCTAAAAAATATTACAAAAGACTCAAAAGACTCTTTTCACAATGGTGTCACTTCAGAAACGCAGTGATTTTAGTTCTGATATTTTAATGGTTTATTATTTTGCTTCAAAATGCAAATGCATATTGCATATTTACAGCAAATAAAGGTGGAGTCTGAAAAAATAAATAAATGAAAATGCAGTGCTTTTAGTTCAGTTTAATTTTTTCCCTTTGAATGGGAGAGTTCTCTGGAAATTTTACAATTGAAAATATTAAAATTATACTATTAAAAATATTGGGCATGTGTCCAATTGTTTCTCTTTCAATACTGCACTGCTTTGAGTTTTATTAAGAGCAGGGATAAGCTATTATTTATTAAGGGAAGTATATGTTTGTAACCTTTTTACTTATTAAATCAGATTATTTCATCATATAATGGATTTATTTTTACTTTGACGCTGCTATGAATATAAACATATATTATCTGTTATATGTAAATGTTCCAGCATGAGTAAAATTTTTTATTAATTTTTTTCATATTACATGGTGTGTCATCTATGGATGCAATCAATTTCATTATTTATTATTTACTAATCCATTAAAGTTTTGTTCAGTTTCTCCATTTGAATGAAGACAGTGCTCTGCTGCCACCTACTGGGTGGTTTTAATATCTGTTCTACAATTTAATTAATAAGTTACTAATAATTTCATAATCTAATACTACTGAATTAAAATGCAGTCTTCTTGGTTTTTTTTTTGTATTATTTGTAAATACAGGGTAAATACTTTAATACCACTAACAACCTTTCTAACAACCCTTCTGGATCCATTTCTGCACTGTAGATCTTTAAAAATATTTTTTATAATGATTTTGTTTGGTTATTAAGAGTCACGAACAACATTGTTATTCTATTTCATTTAATTAGAATATTAAATACACTTAATATTATATTAATAGTGTGGCACAAACGGCCAGTTTTATTTATTACTTATCTATCAGGAAACAAATTAATGAAAATAAATTTGACATTAATAAGTGCAGCACTCGTGTAAACTTCTGATATTTTTATTTGACAAATCCTGATAAATAAATACCAACTTCATCTTCAGTAAAAACACCAACACAAAGCAATACAGTCAATAAAGTCCCTCTTTCTCGGTTCAAGTAAAAATCTGGCAGATCTGTGTTTTGTAGATGTCAGATGTCTCACCTACAGAACATCTGTGTATGCACATGCACACGTACAAAAGGAAGTCTGACAATTTATAGAAAATATTAATAATAATTTAAGATACAGCAGTATGTGATTATTATCTTTAATAAACATAAAAACAATTATATATTTTTTACAGGGAAATTACACCACAGCATTAAAGTAACAATCTGCAGTAAAAAGTGCTTGGCATATTCTGTACTCTTTATCATGTGTACACAGACACACACACACACACACACACACACCCTGCTTCTTGAATTTTGGATTACTGACAATGGCTCGGCGAGGCAGTGGCGCAGTAGGTAGTGCTGTCACCTCACAGCAAGAACGTTGCTGGGTCGCTGATTCGAACCTCGGCTCAGTTGGCGTTTCTGTGTGGAGTTTGCATGTTCTCCCTGCCTTCGCGTGGGTTTTCTCCAGGTGCTCCGGTTTCCCCCACAATCCAAAGACATGCGGTACAGGTGAATTGGGTAGGCTAAATTGTCTGTAGTGTATGAGTGTGTGTGTGAATGTGTGTGTGGATGTTTCCCAGAGATGGGTTGCGGCTGGAAGGGCATCCGCTGCGTAAAAACCTGCTGGATAAGTTGGCGGTTCATTCCGCTGTTGTGACTCTGAATTAATAAAGGGACAAAACCGACAAGAAAATGAATGAATGAATGACAATGGCTCAGAAGGTCCTGGATGTCAGTGAGAGTTGCAGAAATGTCCCATCACCATCCTGTGTGACAACTCTCAGTAGGATCCACTGCAGGATCTCAGGCGGCATCTGTACAAAATAACCAACAATCATCAACATGTCGCTTAACATACAGTATATTAAAGTTAAACTCAAAGAATTAAATATGTTTGTACTAGGCATGCCCCCTCCTCACATTCCCCTTTGCATAAGTTTCATGCATGGGTTATAAAGTAAACAAAAAAAAGAGAACATGGTGTAAATAAAAATAAAAATTATTAAATAAACAAATCTATTAAAACAAAAAGAGAGAAAGAACTGAGGTAAAATAAAATAAAACAGAGAATATGCTCCTAAGGAATCATAGTGATGACTATATATCAATGCCAATGATCTGCAAACAGAATGTAGTATAGATCAGTAAGTTAAGAATCAAGTTTTATATTGTACATATTTAGCATTAACATTACCAGAGTATATAAATTAGAGAACATGCCACAAAGAAAAATATATTTTGTTATCTTTGATATTAATAAACTTCATGTGATGGACTGTTTTGCTCAAAACTCTTTAAAGTTTACATTATTCTTCTAAGTGAATAAAACCACCAACTGTACGATCAACCTGGAAAACACCAACCCTAACACAGAAAACTTTTTTTTAAGGCTTTAAAACTTCATATCTCCTTAAAGGCCTTTAATTAAATAAATGACACATAATACGTGAGGTGTACTGCACTATAATTTGACCATTTACATGACAGAAGATGTGTACTTACCATGCAGAGATGAAAACCGGAATCGAAAGCATACATTACATCAACGTCTGTTTCCGTGAACCAATGAAAGACTTGTAGGCGGAGTGACATGTTTAGTCCCGCCCATTTATGGGCGGGGCTGCACATTCAGCTCCGCCCCGTATTCAGCCCCGCCCCGATCTGCGGGCTGCAGACGGGTGTACTTGAGCTACTGGGAGGCTGAGGCTGCGGATCGCTTGAGCTCAGGGCTTCTGGGCTGCAGTGGACTATGTTGATCGGGTGTCCGCGTTAAGTTCGGTATCGATATGGTTCTCCTGGGGGAGCTCGGGACCACCAGGTCGTTTAAGGAGGGGTGAACCGGCCCAGGTCGGAGACGGAGCAGGTCAAATCCCCCGTGCTGATCAGTAGTAGGATCGCGCCTGTGAATAGACACTGCAGTGCAGCCTGAGCGACACAGAGAGACGCAGACTTTTACACTAGTTGTTTTTACTCTGATATATCTTTCTAACAGTAAAAAAGAAGCAATAAAGGTTTTGAGATGAATGACATGGCTGTGTGTTAATAATTAGAAATAACTAAAAGTTTAGTTTTCTCGAGTGATGGGTTGCAGCTGGAAGGGCATCTGCTAAACACATGCTGGATAAGTTGGGGGTTCATTCCGCTGTGGTAAACCAACGGGACTAAGCTGAAAAGAAAATAAATGAATGAATAAAAGTTTATTTGTAGATTAGACATTTTATTTGTAAACAGAAACACAGAAATTGTCTCAATTTCATGAGTATATTTTGAAAAGATGATGTTTTAGACAGAAATATGTTTTGCTGTGGTTACTAACTCATAAGTGTGGTCTATCAATATCGGGTGGTATTTAAAAAAATTATAGAAGAATTTCACTTTAGTTCTCCCCGAGTTGGTGTGGGTTTTCACTGGTTGGTCTGGTTTACCCCACAAGTCCAAAGACATGCGGTATAGGTGAATTGGGTAAGCTAAATTGTCTGTAGTGTATGGGTGTTTTCCAGTAATGGGTTGCAACATGGGAGGGCATCCTCTGCGTAAAACTTATGCTGGAAAAACTGGCGGTTCATTCCGCTGTGGTGACCCCCGATTAATAAAGCGACTAAGCCGAAATGAAAATGAATGATTGAATGAATTTCACTTTAAACATAATTTACACATTGTTACTTTGAACCCATCATCTGATATTTGGCAGCTCCATCAAGGGTTCTGCATTGTGTTTTCTTTTTATTGTGGGAATAACCAGACAGGTATCAGCAGTTGTGACGGCTCTTTAATCACTCCTGATGTAAACAAAAGCACAGATTTTACAGTGTGTCTTCGCCCTCATCACTTTTACATGCTTCAATCAGACAAATATAAATCAAAACCTCAATTAAAGTAAAAACACAAAAATAACGAACTATGTGAAATATGTGAAAAAGAAAGTTATACATAATATTGAAACATAAAAACTGGCTTCAAAAGTCAAGTAAATATGATTTAAGATCAATTAGAGCTGCAGACACCCACCTCCCCCATGTGCAGTCAGTACAGAAAAGGAGGAGGCGGGTGCAGAACAGGAAATTAAAAAACTTAAGCTTTCTTAGAAATTTAAAGGAGCAGGTATACTTAATAAACACTTCAGGTAAAACACACATTTTGTGTAATTCTATAAAGAAAAGTGAACTATTATTTCTATACCTGTTACACAGGCCCGGATTGGCTAATCGGGAGCACCGGGAAAGTTTTTTGGCCGCGAGGGCCGGTGTCCCTAGCTGCTTGCACTCTCAGCAGTCGCACTTTTTTCATTTATTTATTTGACCATAGCCTCACTCTTTTTATTTATTTTCTCGCAGGCAGCAAGACGCAGCCGGCAGGTTAATGATGATCATTTAGCATTCGACCTTAAACAGCGGCACCTTAGTGAAAAAAAGAATTTGAATAATTAATATTAATGAATATTACACCTGCTCAATGAAAATCAGATGATTCACTACATTATTAAATCTGACATAACTTGATCAGAAATATAAAAAAGGGGTGAAAAGATTAAGCCTTCAATAGAAAGTAATACTGTGGTTAAAAGAGTCTTGCAGATACCAGCGCAATACTTATTTATTCTTCCAAACTCACCAACATAACAGCTACATTGTGGTCCAGTGGTCAGCATGTTGTGTTGTGATGCTGCTGCTCTAACCTCTCCTGAGTAAAGTGTTATTTTTATTATTATTATTTCATTTTTAGTGTTAGGAGGACAATATAATACTGTTTGGGTTACTTATGTGGGTGTACATATTTTATTTAGATTTTTTGTGTGACCACCGTTACAAAAGACTGCATATCTATAAATAATTTTGCACAGAATATATTTTCAGATATTGCAGGAAGGGACAATGTGATGTTTAAAGTATAGCTTTGGAGATTTAGCTACCCTTTAATCTTCTCATATTTATGAAAAACATTTGAAGTTCTAAAGCAGCTGTTTCCTTGAAAAAGACGTGATAGTGTCTTTAGAAACTGAATTGCAAATGACCTTATTTTATATAGTCAGTCGTGAACAGAGGTGGGCCGGTCAAAGGCTTGAAACTGCAGGGCTGAAAAGAAGTCCCACTCCTGCCCTGCTGTTACAGTAACGGGCTGAATATGCTGTCATAGCTTGGAAAGCCAATGTTATCTGGCCTTTGTTACTTTCGTCCAGTGTTACTTTCGTCCCCGCTCTCCCCCACTATAAGGCACACAGAATCATTTATCGTGTACAGACATGAACAGTCATATAGGGGTTTCACTGTCACATTTCTGTCAAAAACAGTGAAAAGTTCAGGCTGATTTATACTTCTGCAACAAGTTATCACCGTGACCTATGGCACATGCCTTGCGTGAAGCCATGCACTTAAACTTCTGTGTTCTGTTAGTGTTGCTCTGCAATAACACTTCCAAAATGCTAGCTGGCAACAGGTTTTCCTTGTTCCTTTGTGTTGAGTTTCTGCTTGTTAATGCAACATACTGTAGCTCAAACTCACTCATTCATAGTCGGGAACCAGGGAATGTGCAACAACTTTAATCATAAGGCAAACACAAAACAAAAGTTTTCATATGGAGCTCCTTCACCGGATTCAACACCTGTAAACACTCTCCCATGGCTCTCAGCCCTGACCACACATCTCAGCTCTACCAAGCTGACCATTCACAGAGTTTGCGATACGCATTGTCGTGATATATAGTTTTATTTTTTGAGAGGTCAGCGTCAGTGTCCATACTCCATACACGTAAACTTGATGCAGAAGTATAAATCAGCTTTAAAACGCATATGTGTGTGTGTCTGTGTGCGCACAGGAACTTTGTAATGACATTGTGTGTGACTCATCATTGCAGAAAGGCTTGAATTAACTCCACATTATAAAGTAATTCAAATACATATGAAAAGTGCTTGACTACCGTTCTTTTACAGTATTTTTCAATCATTTTGCCACAAATTTCAGAACCCTGATGTCAATTTTCAAAACTCTAGACACAAAACTCTGAACAGTTACTAACACAGACTCTCCAGTGTTCAAAACTCTGCATGCTGCATTCATTTCCTTAAGGAAGTCTTGCATTAGCAGGATCATTGGTTCACATAATCCTATTATCATACAAATACTACAGGAACACAACTTTAGATCACCAGCACACAAAATGCATATTGTTTCAATAAACAATCATTAATAATCATTAAATATTGTTGTTTAAAATATATGATACAGGTTTCATGATGGTTTATACATAAGTGTAGAGGGAACGGTGCAGACAGTGGATATACTGATCTAGTTTTATTCATTCCATCATAATGTAGGTTTACTGTAATGTTTTCCTCACTGCACATCCCCATATAGAAAGCTGATATATGGCAACATGTGCAAATTACATTATTATAAAATGTCATAATATAGGTAAAATTATAGGTAAAATATTTTTAGGGGTAAAATATATAACATAATAGATCATATTTATATATATATATATATACGTAACATACATGTTTATATTTGTAATTCTAATAGTCACAGTTTTTCTCGATTGCTTGGATGCAGTTGTCAACTGAAACTCCACCTTTTCAAAACAGTAGACACACAGGCCTAAACAGCAGCACTCATGGTCAAAATGACACATTTTGCTTGCAAAAGGCACATATCGTGTCAAAACATTTAAAATATGAAACAAAAGCTAGTTTTACCTTCAAACAACACAACTTGCAAACAAATATATGAGCTCTTTGAATTAATCATTACACAATGGACAACAAAATACAAAATATAGAAGTCAGTGCACCACCATTGATTGTCATTGTAGCCTATTGCCAATGCCATTTGTTGTCTTTCTATTTGGGCCGTCAAGTTTGCCTTTTTGCAAAGAATTGGATCCAGAATAAGAAATGCTTTGATTAAATTTATATTGAATTCATGACAATTTTCAAACTGTGGCTGAAAACTAAAATACTGTAAAAACAGACAAAAATAATAAAATACTGTAAATATTAAACACATTTAAACCAATGTACAGTCAAATCTTTTGGGAGTATAGGACATATAGCCACAATTGACCTCCTCCATCCATGCTGGCACAGAACAACACAGACCTTCCACCATTTATATAAGGTTTGCAGACTGATTGCTAATTGAAGACTTGAGTGTAGGAGTTTCAAATCGCTGCTTCAGTGAATTCAAACTGATCTTGGTAGTGTCTAATGGTTAGGAATAGATGGTCTCTGTTTGGTTACCATAGCTAAAACAATGGAGTTTGGACTGCTTGAATGACATCTGTGTTAACTGTTTTGAAAAATGCTAAGGAAAATGTGTCAACCCAATGAGAAAAGGTTTACAAATTTGCAAGACCTGTCTTCTGCTCTGCTGGGATTGTGAAAATGAAAATGAAGTGGAACCTTGTTTCTTTAACCAGGTCAAAGCAAACAAGAAAAACTGTAAAAAATGGCAATATTTTGACATGTATGACATTTTATATATGTAAAATTCTTATGAACTATTATGTCACATGTGTAATTTGCATATATTTCTATATATCAGATTTCTATTTTAGGATCTGGGTTTCCATCTTTCTGGTCTTGTGGGTTTGGTTCTCCTCTACATCACAGTGGTGTTTTCATAAGTCAAAAATCTTGGAAACAACCTTCTGTCAATGTGAATCCAGGCCTGATATTGCTGTGATTGGGCTTTCTCACATACATACAGTAATGTCAGATATGAAAACATTGTCTGTAAAAGTGGTACATGGAACAAAGTAACCATAAATATAAAAAATTAAGGATGAATAAAGATGTCATCTATAGATAATGTAGTTCAGTTGGGTCATCTTCTGTGGTAACTGATGTCATTTGATCTATCCTGATTATTTCATCATCTAAACATGTAATATTGTACAAAAGTTTCCATACATCCAGAGTAATGCAACAGTTAATTATAATTTTGAGTGCTTGTATCAGTTGATAATAACATCATGTGAAGTAAATGAATACATGGTTATTTCAATTGTAATGTTTGAGTTGCATTTTGAAATGGGATCAGTTTGAAGTTTAATTGTGTTATATTGAAAAGGTGATCTGAGTTCAATGAACAAAGTATTTTTGACTTGTGTGTGTTTTATCCAAGCATTTGAAAAAAGAGTTAAGGGTTTTGCAAAAAAATTAGCAATTTTAGCAATGGTTGTGAATTTTGTATCTAGAGTTTTGAAAATTGACACCTGGGCCCGGTTTTTCAAAAGTAATCCACTAGGATTTTGGATAAGGAATTGGATCAAATCTTGAAAATGGGTTTTTCAAAGGAAAAAACGGATTACCTAATCGGATTAGATCACGTAATCTAATCTTGGTTTTGATCCGGATCAAACCTTTACTTTGGGTTTTTCAGACCTTTTTTGTAAGATTTGGATATTTTTGGATCACACATTATCTTACGAGATATACTATTGATTCATAAGGTTTTAATTTTATTTGTTCATCCATCAGGCTATAGTGATTATTGGCTTTAACGTATTCAGCCTTTCAGTATAGGCCTCCAGCAAAGTAGAAATAGCTTGGCCCAATAAAATAATCCCCCAAACAGCTGTGAAAATTGACCAAATCAATACATTTTATTGTCAATAATTGATATCTATATTCATCACAATGGAAAATATTTTTGTTTTTAGAATATTTATTAGTGATGCATGCAATGATTACAGAATAACCAAAAAAAAAAAAAGTGCAAAGAATGGCAATGACTGATTTTAGAAATCTCTTTCAACAATTGCAAAAAGAGACTGAAAGGGCAGAAGCACAGCTTCATCTGGCAGAGGAACAACTGACTCCAAACTGCAGCAAACCAAGGCCAGACTTCAGATCCGCCTCCTAAAGGGTACGCTCAGACAAGCTGCTCTCTCCACATCAGATGAGGAAGTCTGAAATTATTGTGGAGTTTTTGACATTAAGTCTTTTTTTTTATCTACATCTATATTTGAAACTTGTTATAAATATCCTCAATGTACAGTGTTGTAGGTCTCAGATGAGCGGACTGCTGGAAGAGGATGGGGTGGGGTTTTTCTTGTTTTTATTATTTATTATTATTATTTTATTATTTATTAAATTTTCTTAGTTTTCATTTTAAATAAAAATAAAGTTATATCTACCCCAAACTGGCTATTCTACTTGTTGCTCTTTACACAGGCCTATCTATTTATCTACATTGGGATTGAGCACTGGTAATCCAGATTTAGTGATCCTGAAAAGTTCCTATCCGGATCAGATTGATCCAATCCGATGTTGCTTTGAAAAACTGGCTCAAAAAGTAAGCTGGATTACGTTATCACGGATCGCAAAAACAGGATTACTAAATCCAGATCAATTTGATGCGGATTAAACCTTTTGAAAAACCGGGCCCAGGGCCCGGTTTTTCAAAAGTAATCCACTAGGATTTTGGATAAGGGATTGGATCAAATCTTGAAAATGGGTTTATCAATAGAAAAAAACGGATTACCTAATCGGATTAGATCACGTAATCTAATCTTGGTTTTGATCCGGATCAAACCTTTAGTTTGGGTTTTTCAGACCTTTTTTGTAGGATCTGGATCACTTTGATCCAAAAAACCTGGATTAAACTGATCCCATCAGAAGGGTGGATTTAGCGTGGATTTCATGCCTAAAATGTAATGAAAACTTAAAAAATGTATTAAATAATACTATTTTTGGATCATGCAGTATCTTACGATATATACTATTTATTCATAAGGTTTTAATTTTATTTGTTCATCCGTCAGGCTATAGTGATTATTGGCTTTAATGTATTTAGCCTTTCAGTATAGGCCTCCAGCAACGTAGAAAGAGTTTGGCCTCATAAAATAATCCCCCAAACAGCTGTGAAAATTGACCAAAAACAATCAATTTTATTTTGTCTCTAATTGATATATATATTCATCACAATGAAAAATATTTTTCTTTTTAGAATATTTATTAGTGATGCATGCAATGATTACAGAATAAACAAAAAATGCAAAGAATGGCAATGACTGATTTTTTAAATCTCTTTCAACAATTGCAAAAAGAGACTGAAAGGGCAGAAGCACAGCTTCGTCTGGCGGGGGAACAACTGACTCTGACCAAACTGCAGCAAACCAAGGCCAAGGACATGAGATCCGCCTCCTAAAAGCTACGCTCAGACAAGCTGCTCTCTCCACATCAGATGAGGAAGTCTGAGATTATTGTGGAGTTTTTGACATTAAGTCTTTTTTTTATTTACATCTATATTTGAAACTTATTATAAATATCCTCAATGTACAGTGTTTTAGGTCTCAGATGAGTGGAATGCTGGAAGAGGATGCGGTGTTGTTTTTCTTGTTTTTCTTATTTATTATTATTATTAATTTAATATTTATTAAGTTTTCATTTAAAAAAAATAAAGTTATGTTGACCCCACGCTGGCTATTCTACTTGTCGCTCTTTACATATCTATAGTTCTACATTGTGATTTCTTATCCTGTTTGAGCACTGGTAATCCAGATTTAGTGATCCTGAAAAGTTCCTATCCGGATCAGTTTGATCCAATTCGATGTTGCTCTGAAAAACTGGCTCAAAATGTAAGCTGGATTACGTGATCACGGATCGCAAAAACAGAATTACTAAATCTGGATAAATTTGATCCGGATTAAACCTTTTGAAAAAACGGGCCCAGGGCCTGGTTTTTTAAAAGTAATCCACTAGGATTTTGGATAAGGGATTGGATCAAATCTTGAAAATTGTTTTTTTAAAAGAAAAAACGAATTACATAATCGGATTAGATCACGTAATCTAATCTTGGTTTTGATCCAGATCAAACCTTTAGTTTGGGTTTTCCAGATCTTTTTTGTAGGATCTGGATCATTTTGATCCAAAAAATCTGGATAATGATTTCCTATCCTGTTTGAGCACTGGTAATCCAGATTTAGTGATCCTGAAAAGTTCCTATCCGGATCAGATTGATCCAATTCGATGTTGCTTTGAAAAACTGGCTCAAAAAGTAAGCTGGATTACGTGATCAAGGATCGCAAAAACAGAATTACTAAATCTGGATCAATTTGATCCGGATTAAACCTTTTGAAAAACCGGGCCCAGCAGCTGACCGTTACAGATACAGCATGCAGCACCGAGGACCGTCTATCTCTACAGCTTCAGACAGGGTTTTATGACAACCTTTGTAAATGTTTGCAATTAGGAATCCTTCTGCAGAAGACATGTCAGTGTTTGACGTAAACTGTTATTTTATGAAACATTTAATGTTGCGTGTTTATATGCATATTTTTATATATAATAAATGAATACACATTTAAATACATATGTTTGTGTGTTTTTGTTTCTCTGCTGAAGCACCGCAGTAAAAATTATCTTAGGGTCTCCTTTTGACCAGCACCAACTCTGGTTAGTGGGTTCCCACTTAGGAAGAGGTCAAATTTCATTTTTACTGTTGATCATCAGTTGGCACCATTAAATACTTTACATTGCCCCGTACAAAAGCGTGTCTGATTTTTATATGGAGTTCTGTGGAGTAAAACTGCAATTTATAGAGTACATGCATAAGTACACTTACTATGTTTACTATGTTCTGACAGCTGAGGTGCCTATTTTGTATTTTCTCCTACACATCAATATATGTGTGTAAAAGTCTCTCTTACAACCTCACACACTCACTAAACACCAAATAAAAGCAAGAAATCAAGCTTTTTTGAACTGTAACTGATGATCACCAGCAAAAATCACAAATCTTACCTCTTCCCAACAGGAAAAACCACCAACAATCAAGAATGCATGATTATACGCTGTCATGACGTTGCATTTAAAAATAATGGAAATCATTTGGGCAAAAACAGCCATGAACACAATGAAAGGGTGATAAATTTGCTCAGAGTGTATTGTTGAGTTTTTAAAAAATTCTAAAAGTATTTTCCCAAAATATGTGTCAACAAGACTTTGTCACCAAAAATCATCCCATTTGCTGAACCACAGAGAAAGTTGTTGGTAAATTAAGCCTCAAAATCAGCCCAGAGTGGACCAAAACTTCACCAACAGCACAAAAGGGTTAAACACCCCCAAATCCTTGATGGCATGGTTCTAAGAGGCAGTGCTCACTTCTGGACACAGGGGCAAGTGTAGCAAGTAGCAAGTGGAGATGTTTTGAACCTTCAGCTGACAGCCAGTGTAAGTGGAGAGGTAAGAGAGGTGTGACGTGGGCTCTCTTGGGATCATTGAAGACCAGATGAGCTGCAACATTTTGTTTGGCCAGGATTGATTAGATGAGCATGTCATCGGTGTAAACCAGAGATGCCCAAACTAGGGCCCGTGGGCCAAAGTGGATCCACGGTAACCTTTGATTTGGCCCCCCATCCCATCTGAGAAGAGAGGGAGAATGATGGGGAGTTTTGGGGGAAAGTCTTTAACAGAGATTGTCATTTCTAATCCAACATAACTTTATTTTTTAACTGTTGAGATACAAAAATAAACAAACTGAAATTAAATGTTTCAATGAAATGTTGTGAATGAATCAAATAAAATAATAGTCACTTGAAGGAGAGCAGACATTACAGAAGACATCAGCAAGCGAAGGCAAAGTGTATTTTAGGTGTTATAAATGGGATTGTTCATGTTTTATTGTAAGACTTTCATTCATTATAAAATGTATAATTATTAATACAATTAAAGAATTTGAAATGTTGTAAATTACAGTATTCAGTGAATCATGTAAATTATATAATGAATAATAATAATAAATTTGGAAATTACATTGACAATTTTACAGTTTGGTAGATTTACCTCCAGCTCACCACCCTCAGACGAGTTTAGTTTTTGGCCTTTCATAAGAAAAAGTTTCCCTGAAGCACCTCTGAAATAAACTTTAACTAAAAGTTTTAGATTGTGAGCAGGACAGCACACTGGTTCTCCCGCAGCATGTTTGTTCATCATTTCTATCTTAATGTGTCGATCATTTTCTTTTGTGTTTCTGTATTGTGTGAAGGTCAACCAGTCCACAGTTTATGCTGCTAAAATCTTTATTCAGTTTTGTTCATAAACTATGTACAATATATACACTGTGCTCACGTCGGCTCCAGGTCTCTTGGGTGAAGGTCTCTCAATGACGGGGTCTCTTCTGGTCGCCGTGCGTCTCTGGTGAAGATGGGGAGCGGGAACGTTTCCCTCTGGCGTCCTGGACTGAAGATGCTGCACCAGCTGAGGAAGAGGAGGGCAGCGGCTTGGTCTGGCAGGAGAAGGACGGCCTCTTTTTCTTCTCAGCAGCATAGGCCTCACTGAACAGATCGAGCGCAAACACACACAAGCAGACATAATGTGAGATTTTCACAAACACTAAAACATGCTGCAATGCCAAGTACAGTTTACTCACGCGTCTATGATGGGAATGACGTATTTGCCGCTGCCGTCCATCATGACTCCCTTTCGGTTTGGGTCGTCCACCTCCAACAGGAAGCTGCGGGGAATCCCTGTGCTCCTCCGGATGCGCTTGTGTGGAGCAGAGCTGCTGCCCTGTGAATTCATGAGTGACAGTCAAACGACAGAGCAAACAATCTGACTGATGGAGACGAGAGCTCAAGTTCACAGCAACCATAAGCTTAGAAAACCCAGTTACCCCTTTAGAGGGGCAGTGCCTAATGTGGTGTCCTGGGATCCCACAGTGAAAGCAGACATAGTTGGGTGGAAGAAGCCCAAGCAGTGTCATGGCCTCACTGAGGAACATCAGAACCATGAGAATCAGCTCTAACATTTCTCACAAACCAAACCTGTCAGTGTCTGAACGCTCACCTGCTGGAGTAGTAGCACAGACTGGACTGGTACATCACCGCTTTTAGCTTGTCCTCCTCTGATGCCTTTGCCTCAGCCAAATTCTCAGTCTGTTTCACAGGCATTTGCACATTAGAATTTTATTTTACTGGTCTGTTTAAGAAGCTGTGTGTGTGTGTGTGGGGGGGGGGGGTGTTTTACACTGAGTATTGATATTCTGCACTACATGTCATTATGACTCCTCAAATGCAAACACTGCAGTTCAATACAGAGCAGCACAGTGGGGTGAATTAATCATTTGTTCAATACCTTCAACAGCTGCTCCAGTGAGAGGAGTGAAGAATCACCTGTTTGAGAAGATTTAGCTGATGGTCCAGCTTGATGTCTGCAAAACAAAGGAGCTTGTGTGACTAAAACACCACAGACAGACTCAAACTCTTGATATAACATCTATCAGAGGACGATTGCGCTTATTTCACATGACTTACCCAACAAATCTTCTGTTTGATGACTTCAGTCCAGCAGCAGGGACCCGTCTGATGATGACAGATGTGTTTTTGGGGATGAGAGCATCATCATCTGTGTATTCTGACAGCAAAATAAAGTTTATATATTAATAATCATTTACCATAGTATACTTTGAGTGCCATTAGCATTTTAAAACACTCAAAACATCACTATATGTCACCATCAGAGTCATGATAATAAATCACAGCTTCTACAAGTCTGTCTGATAACACATCTAATGTTAGTGTATTATAGTTTAAGTGGCTTTTCCTCATCTCACCTTCATCAGTTTGGGCTTTGCTGATCTTCAGCTGGCAGAAATTCAGCCTCTCGCGCCTCATGATCTGCCGCTTCAGCTCTCCCGCAGTGATGTTGAGGCCCTCAAACTGGAGCGAGTCGTAGGAGAGTCGACTCTGAAACCTGTAATGAACACAAGACATACTGAATACAAACCACAGTGTGATAACAAGGGTCAAACCTGAATGATGGGAGAAGCAGACGATCAATCGATGTATCCAACAATCAATAATATCAATAATCTGGGAATCAGTAGCCACGAAGGACGCCGAGATCAGATGCCAATGAGCGAAGTTCAAAACAACACAAAAAGAACCGTTGCCATGGATGTTGACGATCACGTGACGAGGCGCTAAAAACTTCCGCGTTATTTTCTCATTAATAATAGTAAAATCATTACAATGATAATAATAAAATAAACAGCAGAACAGTTGGCCATCTCTGAATAATACACAGTGGCGTTTCCTTACACGAATGGTTCAGGACTCTGTATAGAGTCGGGCGAGTCACTGAATCAGTGATTCGTGGCTGAATGAATCACTTAAAGCTTCACTCGATTAAAGAGGTCTCTTGCTGCCACCTATTGGCGATTTGTTTTTCCGTTTTAAAGTAATTTAACACTTTTTAAAAACACCTTAAAATGTATTTTCTACAAATGTTCATCTCTGTATGTTAAAATGAATTAAAACTCTCTAAGCTCATCATTTATTTGTTTGCCCTTGATCTTCATTATGTGTTACAGTTTTTTTTCCAATTGTTTTGCCACAAGTTTCAGAACCCTGATATCAATTAAAAAAACTCTAGACACAAAATCCTAAACAGTCACTACTTTTAACACTCTCCAGTGTTCTGCATACAGCATTCATTCCCTTAAAGAAGTCTTGCATTTGTAGGATCATTGATTCACATAATCCTTTTATAATACAAATACTACAGGAACACTACTTTAGATCACCAGCTGCACACAAGATGTACATCGCTTCAATAAACAATCATTAACAATCATTAAATATTGTTGTTTAAAATATATGATACAGGTTTCATTATGGTCTATAAGTGTAAAGGGAAACAGTGCAGACAGTGGATATACTGAACTAGTTTTATTCATTCCATCATAATGTAGGTTTACTGTATTTTTTTTCTCACTTCACGTCCCCATATAGAAAGCTGAATAATGGCATGATATATGGTCCCATCTGCAAATTACATTATTATAAAATGTCATAATAGTCAAAAATTTGTCAAAATAGTGAAAAAAAATCATTGTTTATATTTTTTTCAACCATATCATATATATATATATATATATATATATATTTGTAGGGGTAAAATATATAACATAATGGATCATATATATATACGTAACATATATGTACATATTTGTAATTCTAATATTTTAACAAATGGCAATATTTTGACATGTGTAACATATTTTATATATGTAAAATTCATATGAACTATTATGTCACATATGTAATTTGCATATATTTCTATATATCAGATTTCTATTTTGGGATTTTGTGTTACCATCAGTCTGGTCTTGTGGATTTGGTCACGGGTTCTCCTCTACATTTCAGTGGTGTTTTCATTACTCAGAAATCTTGGAAAGAACCTTCTGTCAATGTAAATCCAGGCCTGACATTGGTCTGCTGTGACTGGGCTTTCTTACAGTGATGTCAAATATATAAACATTGTCTGTAAAAGTGGTACACAGAACAAAGAAACCATAAATATGGACTAAGGATGAATAAAGATGACATCTATAGATAATGTAGTTCAGTTGGGTCATCTTCTGTGGTAACTGATGTCATTTGATCTATCCTGATTATTTCATCATCTAAACATGTAATATTGTACATCAGTTTCCCCACATCAACAATAATGCAGCAGTTATTCATCATTTTGAGTGCTTGTATCAGTTGATAATAACATCACGTGAAGTAAATTAATACATGGTTATTTCAAATGTAATGTTTGAGTTACATTTTGAAATGGGATCAATTTGAAGTTTAATTGTGTTATATTGAAAAGGTGATCTTAGTTCAATGAATAAAGTATGTTTGACTTGTGTGTGTTGTATCCAAGCATTTGAAAAAAGAGTTAAAAGTTTTGCAAAAATGTACAATTTTGGCAAAGGTTGTGAATTTTGTGTCTAGACTTTTGAAAATTGACACCAAAGTTCTGAAATTTGTGGCAAAACAATTGTAAAAACCTGTAATAAAAAAAGAGAAAGGATAAATCTTATAGATGATGAGCACAAATCTGAAAGCATCTGTGGATCTGTCACAATCCACTCATTTATTATCATTACTGTGGGTTTCTTCATCACAAAAATAAGCCCATGTAAGAATTGAAATATTGCAAATATTTTTGATGTCTTTGACAATTCAAAACATGAGCTGAAAACAGAGACTGTTGACCACAACCCAGCAGGTGGGAATGCGGGAAAAACCAATTCCTGCTGCATTTGCATCTGAGTCTGCTGAAACTCGGCTTCAACCACCCCAACTCACACATATGGTCATTTCAATGTTTGAATGTTCTAGATTAACCTAAGTGACTTTATCTATCATGTTTGATATCATTTGAAATGTCTCAGTGCGATTGGTACAATGGTCTCATTCTCTCAGAAATAGACATAATCAAAACAATAAATATATAACTTCAGGCATCTTTTGAACCACTGTGAAGGGTGTGACTTTTCCACAGGCAGCACTAAATGCAAGTGCCTTTTGTTATGCACACACCCCTGTCCTTGAGGGAATTCTTGGATTACTTAAGGTAAGGTTTGAGAAAGGCTCAGCGCGATTCTGCTTACCCCGATCAGCCCGTAACATGGAGCTTATGCTCCATGTTATGTATATTTTAAAGTCAGGAATGCATCTTTTAATCTTGGATTTATCTTTGGTAACTTGATGTATTTATTGATCTTTTATGAATTGACTGATTGAATTGGCATAATACACATTTACCTGACTAATAAATTGTTATGTTTTGAATTATTCAAACTGTCCTCGTGTTATTATCACTGATAAATGTGGTTGTCCATAGCACTACAAGCCACTGTACAGGTTAGTAACGGACTAAAACATGTTAGACGGAGCAGTGTGGCACGCTATACAATGTTGCTAGAGATCCGACTAACATATTGGCATTAATTCAAGTATACTTAGACTGTAAAAGGCCAACTATGAGTTTTCTATTTAGAACAACAAAATATTGTTGAAACTAATCTAAATGTGGGTATTTAGGCCTTCATCTACAAACTTATAATCCTGTGCGATTATTATTAAAATACTTTGTCTTGATTAAGTAGATAACAGATCTATTGGGACCACATAAAAAATCTCCTAAATTGAGTAAGTATAGGGTTCTGCCACTTTAGGAGAGTGGTTAATCGCCTCTGTTTAATGACCAAGACTGACGAGCTTGTATTAAGAGATTGTATACCCGGCCGGTGCAAGACTCGAGATGCTATAGGAATCTGAGTAAATGAGAATAAGGTATAATAACAAATCAAAAGAATATTCAATCATAATCTAAAATAATATGAAAGGAAACAAAATAATCTTATCAATGTTTTATAATTGGAGTCAGATAAAACGAGGATAAATATATTAATATTCTAAACCACCTCATACTAAAATTGGAGTCAGATATGAGTTAAGTTTAATATAAATCAACATTGTGCACTGGAAAGACTGAACATGCAGTGAACCTTCATCCACCATTGGATACCGTCATTGGACCAACTGGGTGGACCCTACACCCATATACATGTAAATAAAACACCACAAGCAGATTTAAAACATCAGAATCTGCAGAACAAGGATCAGCACTGACCTTTCCAAGAAGAGCGACTGCAGCAGGCTTGAACTGAAAGGCTGATTCATTTTATTGAGTGTTTCTAATTCAAACTCTTTTGTTTAGGGTTAGTGATTCAGATCTCATTTAATGTTTACAGAATAATGAAAAATGATTTACAGACCTAATTTGCATCAATGAATTAAAACAAAACAAGAAGACTGCAATGAATAATCCCTGATATAAGGATCATTTCTAATCATTTATCAGATTTACCATTGTTTTAATTATTACGAAAAATCTGTGAAATGCAAATTTTACTCATGCAAAAAAAATATTACAGACAATGGATTATCAAGTTATGAATTCCAATAGTGAAGGTGGCGAGGCAGTGGCGCAGTTTCTGTGTGGAGTTTGCATTTTCCCCCTGCCTTCACGTGGGTTTCCTCCGGGTGCTCCGGTTTCCCCCACAGTCCAAAGACATGCGGTACAGGTGAATTGGGTAGACTAAATTGTCCGTAGTGTATGAGTGTGTGTGTGTGTGGATGTTTCCCAAAGATGTGTTGCGGCTGGAAGGGCATCCGCTGCGTAAAAACTTGCTGGATAATAGTGAACTATAATGCTATTGTAAGTGAATGATTAGCACAGGTTATTAAAGCATTAGTTTTTTTTTTTTTTTTTTTTAACAAGAACCAGCATGTACAGTTTTCTTATACAATACAATACAATCACTTTACATTTCCTAACAAGAATGAAATAAGTGAAAAAACAAAGAAGAGAAAAAAACCAAAAAAAAAAAAATAAAATAACAGAGGAGAGGGTACATAATTATCAAATTACATACAAATATGTTTCGCACATTTTATAATTTTAGTTATTTACAAGAGTTAGTAATGCACTTTTTTTTTTCACAGGAAATGCATATATACAAACATTTTATGTAAAAATGTTAAAGGAGGAGCATATATTAATTGTTTTAATGGCTTTTCTATTTTGAGACTTGGAAATCACTTTTATATACATTTGAATCTCTTTTTCTAACACCATGAAGAGAGGTTTGCTTTTGGAAAACTTGGATTTATGTATGTGAAATTTACATAATAATAAAATAAAATTTATAATAAAACCAGCATCTTTTAAAGAGCGATCCTTAACATAAAAACCCAAAATCACATGTTTATAAGATAAGGAAAAGGTTTTTAAGATATTATGAGCAATAAAAGCTTCAACATTGATCCAAAATAGTCGAGTATATTGGCAAGACCAAAATAAATGTGAAATAGTTTCATTAAAGCTTTCGCAAAAACAGCATTCTAACTCAATATCAATTTAAAATTTTTGTAGAAATAATTTTGTGGGATAAACTCTATGAAGTAATTTAAATGATATTTCTTTAGCTTTATTTGTGATAAAAAAAAATTTGAGGTAATGACCAAACTTGAGTCCAGTTTGAATTATTAAAGATATTGTTCCAGTAAAAAATAACATACGGTATAGACATATTTTCTTTTAAGATTAAAGATCTAATTTTGTGATTATTAGGCTTAAATCCAGAGAAACAGATAAACCCAACCGAGGTTTGTTCAGGTTTAGGAGGACAAACAGTAAGTGCTGATGTACATACACTGCCTTTATACAGCATATGTATGCCAGTGGGTATTGCCCCGGTTAGAATAGTAAATTCCTGTAATGTAACAGGAATTTTGTATCTTGCCATAAATTCTGTAAATGTAAACAAATTTCCGGCATTATCAAATAATTGGTTAACTAATAATAGTCCATTGTTAAACCAATTGTTAAAGAATAGTGACTTATTTCTATACATGATATTGGCATTATTCCAAATATGAAAACTATGTGGGGAGAAGTTGTGTTTATAAATAAGCCTCCATGTTGTAAGCACTTGTTGATGAAATTTAGAGAGTTTGATTGGGAGTTTTTCAATTTAGTAATTACACATTAAAAGAAATTCTAAACCACCCATATGAGAGAAAATGAAACGGGGGATAATATTCCAGATAGAAGAACTATTTATAAGAAATTGTCTTATCCAATTAATTTTAAAATTACCATTAAGTGAGTTAAAATCAATAAAATTTAAGCCGCCTTTGTCATAAGAATTCAGCATTACTGATTTTTTAATATAATGAATTTTGTTTTTCCAAAGAAATTTTGTCAACATTCCGTCAATTAGTTTGTTTGTGTGCTTATCAACTGAAATAGACTGAGCTGTATATGACAATCTAGAAATACCTTCAGAACTCTGCCTTTGATTGATAGATCTCTTTGTAGCCAATGGTTCATCATCTTTTTCGTTTTTTCAATAATTGGTAGAAAATTGGAAATACATCTACTTTTATCATCCTTAATTATTTTAATTCCCAAATATGTCACACTCTCTCTCACAGGGATGTTACAAATTAGAGATTCTGAACAATTACCCACTGGTAATAATTCACATTTATTTATGTTAAGGCAGAGACCTGAGGCTTTAAAAGGGTTCAAGAATTTCTATTGCTGTAGCAATCTGTGAGGCATCCTTCAGAAACAAAACAGTATCATCTGCTAACTGGCTTATTACCACTTCAATGTTTTCAATAGATATTCCTTTTAAGGAGCTTTCTCTAATATGTATATTTAGAAGTTCAGTGGCTATCAAAAACAGGTACGGGGAGATTGGGCATCCCTGCCTAACTCCTCGTCTCAAAGAAAATCTAGGTGAGGTGCCGCTGCTGAGTCTAATAGAACTATTGCAATTAGTGTAAAGCATTTTAATAGATCTACAGAAGAAATTTCCAAATCCTACCCTACTAAGAGTTTGTAACAAAAATTCATGTTCTAAAGAATCAAAAGCTTTAGTAGTCAAGAAAAAGTATAAAGTTGTCATTAGAGAAGTAATGTGAATTATCTAGAATATCTAATACTAAACGTATGTTATTAAAAATGTGTCTTTTTTGCAAAAATCCAGATTGACATTCATCAATTAAATTGTTCATAGTACATTTTACTCTTTTGGATAAAACTAATGCAATAATTTTATAATCATTGTTCAGCAAGGTAATTGGTTGCCAATTATCAATTAATAAGTGATCTTTATTTGGTTTTGGTATTAAAGTTATAAGTCCTTGACATAAGGTTGGAGGAAGGAAGAATCTATCTATGCTCTCATTAAAGACCTCAAGCAAAAAAGGAGTTAAAAGTTTCTCAAATGTTCTATAAAACTCAGCAGAGTCCGTCCGTTCCAGGAGACTTGTTGCTTTTCAGTGATTTAATTGCATCCGTAACTTCTTGTAAACTAAGAGGGGCTTCACATATATTGAACTCATCATCACTAATCTGTTTTATGTTATGTAGCGATTTAAAGAATTCTGTAGTAGATTGTTGACAGAATTTAGAAGAATACAAGTTACTGTAAAATTCAGAACAATAGTTTGCAACAATTTTTGCATTCTCCACAATATTACCATTAATCCTCAATTTCTCAATATAATTATATTTAGCTTGTTGCCTCTCAAGTCTAAAGAAATACGCAGAGCTCATTTCACCCTCTTCAAGCCATTTCCTTCGAGATCTTATAAAAGCTCCTTCTGCCTTTTGTTTGTAAAATTCTTCTAATTTAATCTCTTGTTCAGTAAGTTCTGCTTTTCCAGATTCTGATAAGTCTTCTATTGTTTTGGATGATAAAGTGGATATTTTTAAAATAATACTATCTTCTTCAGCTCTTCTCTTTTTTGCCAATTCACTACAGTATTTCCTAAAAAAATTTCCCGCTTCAAATTTGAGAAGTTCCCAATTATTACAATATTTTTTTCAACTTTCGCTTTATTCCAGTAAGTCAAAATAATTTTTTCTATTCCAGTAATAACTTCCTTATGTTTAAGAACTGAATTATTTAATTTCCAGTAACCAGATTTTTGAGTTAAATTACTAAAGTTTCTAAAGGGAATCATAATCGAAATAGCTGCATGATCTGAGAACGGAGATGGTATTATATCAGTAACAATGTTATCCAAGTCATTGGAAGTAAGCCAATAATCAATCCTAGATTGAGAAGATAAAGATTTGTTACTCCAAGTAAAACATTCTTGTGTTGGATGAGATTTTCTCCATGGATCAAACAAGGAAAATTGTTCTATAAAAGCCATAATATAATCTGAATTAGGAGTTCCAGTTTGATGAGGCCATCTATCTAAACTATTATCTAGGACAACATTGAAATCACCACCAAAGATTAGAGCAGAGTTAGGAAAAATGGTTAACATTTGAATCACCTGCTTGCCTAATCTATTGAAGAGAGCTTTATTTTCGTTTTGTAAGTTAAAACCTTATACATTAACTATAATATAAGTTTCATTTAAAATCTCAGCGGCAAGTACAATGTAGTGCCCAGAAGCATCACAGTTAGATCTTAAGACTTTTCCTTTAAATCTGTCCTTTAAAATACAAACCCCAGCAGATTTAGTAGTGCCATGGGAAAACCACAGATCTAGTCCCCACTGTGACCTCCAAAATTGTGCGTCTTCAGTAACAGAGTGGCATTCTTGTAGAAAACAAAAATCTGCATTAAAGCGCTTCAATAAGAAAATAGCTTTCCTCTTAGTGATATTGCGTAAACCTCTACAGTTAAGAGAAACAATAGATAAAGACATAGAACAAGAGTGAATATGAAATAAATAAAAAAATAAAACAGACCCAGAAGATTCCTATATAAATATATAGCAAATCTTAAGCAAACTGTCAGGGTTCTGCCACTTTGGTCTCGTAAATTCTTGTTTTGGTGGCAGAGCTTTGACACTACTCATGTCTGGTCCTGTTTCTGTCTCTGTGTGCGCGCGCGCCGTCGTGGGTGTACGCAGAGTGTGTGCGCTGGCGCTTGATGTGGCCGCGCACGCTCTGCGTCCCTCAGACGCGCGCGCTCTTGTACTAGTGTTTGTGTTTGTTCTGTCAGCATCGCGCTGCTTTATTCTCGGCGCCTCCGTCTAGTTGGTTTCAGTTTTGGTTGGCGCTGAGATGAAGCATGCGCGTTGCTTATGTGTAAGCGCACGGTAAGGTGTTTATCTATCGTGTGCTTGTGTCTTGCGTCTTTTGTCAAAGCACGTGGCTCGATGTTTACATTGTGGTCACGTGCTTTTGTCGTGTGCTTCAGTGTTGTGCTCGTCTTGTCATGAACATGCGGTTGATGAGTTCTCTCACTGGCCGCATGTTCTTGTCCTGTGTCATCGGAGCGCATGGCTTGTGTTGTCTCTCTGTGTCATGCGCTCCCGTCTATTGTCTAGTCCCACCCTCCTTGTTAACCCATTATTAGTTAATTATGTTCATCTGTTTTTTTGTTAATTTCCTACAGTTTATAAACCCCTTATGTCTGCTGTCCTGTGCGAGTTCGTCATCATATGTTGTCGATGTTTACCTGTCCTGCTGTGTCCAGTCCTGCCTTGTCCTGCCTGCCCAGTCAAGTTTGTTTGTTTGATTTATTGTTTGTTGTAGTAGTGTTTTTCCCCCTCTGGGTTGTTTATTTTTGCCTTTTATTTTATTTTATTAATAATAAATCCTACTTCACTCTGCGCTTGGGTCCTCGCTCCTTTTTCCCTTTACCGGAACGTGACACAAATGCAGCAATAATATCCCAGGATGAGAACAGCAATCCCTTTTTAACACGTATATTGGTTATACTGAAAATTTGTAAAAGAGAAAAAATTAACAGGAGTCTTAGTCTCTACCACTTCTTTAGCCAACATAAGCAAAAATAATGTATTTTCTTTTTTTATCTAAAGAGAGAAAAAAAAATGTTTTGTTTCTTTTATAAAAGTATTACATTAATCAATATGACTGGAGTCTGAATTCCTTTCATGTTATCGTTTCAAGTAATGAAAAGAAAATGTCTCCCTTTAAAGTTAAAAGAAAAATAAGCAAATATCGCATCTTCTCTGAAAGTTCAAATCAACAAAACTGAATTTGAGTACCTGTTTCTTTTCAGTCTATAGACCAAAAATATGGAAGAAAAGTATCTTAAATTTAAATCCAGAGAGAGACGGGAAAGGCGTTACTGTTCCTTATGTAAATTATAAAACATTTAAACAGGTCTTATGTTCCAGTTTTTACAAAGATTAAAATGAGAGTACTTTTGTACTGAAAGGGGGTATTAGCATGCTTCTTTTTCAGTTGCAGTTGCCACTTTTTCCTTTGTAATTTAGGATGAGGGCGAGATCTCAACGCCATCCACAAAGGCACGGCCACCGACAAAGAGAGCCTTTTTGTTTCCCTTACGAGCTTTTTCGACAGCGGGCCATAATTTCAGTCTTCGTTCTCTGTCAGCAGGAGACAGGTTCTCGGAGACCCTTAGCTTATTATCATTTAGAAAGTCTGCATCTTTGGCGGCGCGCCAGACAGCATCCCTAAAAAAGCGTGAAGTAAATTGAAATATAATACCTCGAGGAGTGCTGCTTCCAGGTTTGTTACGGCCAAGACGGTGTGCGACGTCTACGACATCAGACAGCTTCTCTTTAAATTGCGGCAGGAGACGCTGACAAACTTTAATGACCTCGAGACGAACATCTTCTCCGCTTCTTTCTTGAATCCCTTGAATCCTCAGATTCCACCTTCGGGAATAGCCTTCTAGCAACGTTAGACGTCTTTCTTGCTCTTCGATACACCTTTCAGCTTTTTTTAAGCCAACTTTCATGGCATTTACGTCCGTACAGATGAACTCGATCGTTTCCTTTAATTCCGCGATCTGCTTTGTATTGACGCCGACTTCGGATTTTATTTCATTTACTATCTGAGAATTTTTTTCCACCAGCTTCTCAAGTGTGTCTGACCTATTTTGCACAAGACGTGAAAGGTCCGAAATCTGGGAAAGGATGATCGTTGTATCTTTTCCCACACATCTGCGTTGTTTAGGGGCTGGTGATTCACAAGGAGTTTCTGGAAGAGATGGAAGTTCGACCTCCGCTACCAGCATAAGTTCCTCAGAGTTAATATTCTGCTGAAGGTAGTCATGTAAATTGTCTGTAATCAATGCGTTAGAAGGGATTTTATCCAACGTTTCGGCCCTCGGCGAACTGCTATTTTGATTAGCCAAGTTAGCATGTTCTGTCTTTTCGGTCTTTCCAGCCTTTTTTCCTGCACTTTTTCTTTTCTCTGACCCTCCCATTGTCGTCTGTAACGGATCGCTATAATATCAGTTCAAGTTAACTTTTAATATACACTTTGCGAAACGTTAAACAGGTCAGTTTAAGTAGTTAGGATTGCGGAGCTCAACGAAACGCGTGCGATCAAGAAGCCATCTTGAAAGCGTCCGGTCTATTAAAGCATTAGTTCACTTCTATAAAAGTGAGTTTTCCTCCACTAGAGGTCGCTGTGATGATCAGATTCTCCACAGCTCTGATTCTCTCAGCTCTCGCCGGGTTCAGTGGCGCGTGCCTGTAATCCAACCCAGCAAACATTTGGACGTCCGATTACCGCTGAAAAGACGTCGCTCCGTCACGTGTCGTCCTGGTTGAAAAGTAGTGCCAAAATGAAAATCCAACCGACGTCTTTTACGTCTTCTGGCCGTGAATCGCACGTCTTTTCTACACGGTCCCTGCACGTCAAAATATGTCATGTTCTGGACGTTTTCTGGTTGCTTTTAAAACATGTTATTTCTTTATAATAAGTGTTTTAATAGCCTAATTATACATATAAAATAATCAAACTTATTATTTAAAGCTGTGAAATGCAATCAGGTCCAATTTCAGTCCAGTTATACCTAAACGTCTTTATAGCATTGTAATCACGTGTAAACCATGAGTAATACATTATTTAAGGATGCAATAGTGTTACGATTAAGCAAATTATTTATTGTGCATATAGTAACAGATGTACATCACTGTTAAACAGACTCATCTAATAAGAATAAATAAAACAACAACACAGAAATATGGACAACACAAGTGAAATGTTTTTTTAGAGTCTTTATTTCTAATATTCTCCAGCTCTTCCTGGAAGGTGCTTGCTGTGTTCCTCCATTGCTGCACCTTTTTCTGTGTCTGTAGCATCTGGACTCACTTTACGGCATCTGAGGAAGGAGAATATGATTTTGTATGATCCTAAAACTAAAAACTTACAATATATCAAGAATTACTGTCATGTTTCATGAATGAACAGCAATGTGCAGAGCAATATCTAATGTCAATACATACATATTCCCTACTACTCGTCATTTTACAACTGCCCATATCCACACATCCACAGTTTTGTGACAAGCAAAGACTGTCATTCATGGCTTACACTAAAATTATCATTTAATATTTTCAGTCTGCTTGACAGCCTGAGTCTGTACAAACATTTTAAAACATCTGAACATTAAAACAGGCATGTCTATAAGGAGACGTACAATGATGAATGACAGATGAAATCTATAGTTTTAGTTATATAAAATGCTGGGTTAATTGTTGGGGTAGTAAAACATATTTTCCTGAAATATTGTGCAGAAATAAACACAAACAATGCAAGATAAATATGTACCCGTTTATCACTCTTTTAATCAGGCTCGGACAGAACATCCACCAACTCCGGACAGTTGCTGAACCTAAATGTGACACCAAAATCACAGTCAGAGCGATCCAGACAGACAGAGACACACATTCTGTCACATTTAAAACTTACACAGATCCAGTTCTTCTCTTTAACTTTGATAAACACTTCACAGGATCTCACTCTCAGAATCCAGTCTCTTAACAGAACATGTAGACCTGCTGGAGTTCACAATGACAATTACTGTAACAGAGCAGCAGCTAACATCAGGCTCATGATGACGTGAACTTTTCTAGTTGCAATTATTTACTAAAGCGTTTATCAGAATATGCAGTAATAAGATCACAATACTCACCACAGGTATAAAACTAGCTCTAGGTTTGCAAATGTGAACTCATACACATTATACACCTAAATAAACTTTTAAGCATTCAACAAGTTTCTCACCTACTCTGGAGTGTCCTCAGGGAGTGTGATGACAGAGGATCATTTGCACTGGAGACAATTCTACAGACAAACAAAACAACAGTGAGAAAGGTAATAATTCAATTATTTAATGAACAGAAAATAAATAAATGCAAAGCCTTATATGATTCTTACAGTCGGCCTGGAGAAAGAGTCTTGAATTCTCTCTGACAGATGACTGATTGTTATTGACCCTGCAAGACAAATTTGAACCTTAATGCAGTTTAATTAATTTACAGTACAAAAACTATTTTACAGGAGCAGTTAAAAGAAAAGTGGTTAGACTTTACCTGTTAAACCTCCACATGAGCTAATAACACCTACATGCATATATTTACCATTTTATGTTAGTGTAAAATATTAAGTAAATAACTTTTTTTATATACATGCTCATGAGTTTTGCTCTTATTGTTAATGACAGCCTATTAATGTAGGCTAAAATAAATCATTAATACTGGTATTGTAGTAAATGCTGGAGACATATCTACAATAGCATGATACTGTATAGCTTTTTGTTAGGTTTTCTAACAAATTCGTGCATTATTATCATTATTAAAATGTTTTATTTCTACACTATTCCACTCCAAACTCACCTGAAATGGTCATTTTCAGCTCTGACTGAACACACAGCAGGTGGATGCTGGAAAACATGTTGACCAGCTGTCTTCGAGGACCAGTGTAGGGAACCCCTGGTAAACTGCACCAGATTGCTGTAATAACATGACATATTGCCCAAACCTGACTTACTTTTAGCATAAAGGCTAATTTTAGCCTAATCAAAGCAACGCCACATCGCTACTGACAATGTGCATCATTTATTTCAGTTCCTTCGAGTAAAACTCAATAATGTTATTAAACGAATACAAACTGTACTTACACGGTAGGAGATTTGTGATAATTGTCCATCTTTTCGCCGCGTCCTCATGTTCTCGTGGTGCTGAACAAAACCGGAAGAAAATGAGATTTGAAAACAGCGATGTTTGTCATATCGCGAGATTTGTTAGCGTTAGGTGCAAAAAATAAATAATTGCATTATGGTTTTAGAAACAGTGACTTTACTATCCTTTCACCGCACAGGACACTTTATGAATGTAATTGGTCAGTTGACAAGATGTAAATAAAAGTGATTTCTGTATTTCATAAAGATAAATCTGTTTTTAATGAGTTTAGATGCCTGAAATCTGTCCACGAACCCACTTGGGACACACATATATTAAGTGTATACCCAGATGTAAGTGCAATACTTTTTAATATTTCATAATTTCAGCAAGGGTATATGATGGACTATAAATGCACGTGTAAAGGACGTCATTTTTGGACTTAATCAGCATGGTATATATTAAACTACATGTACATTAAATCGTAAATACACGCAACCCCAAATATAAATAGACATGTTTAAATGTATACAAGCATATATTAATGCATTTTACGACATGTTGTGCATTTGTGCCGTGCGTTCGCGACGAATTTTGGCTGTGGAAAGCACGTCGCTTTCAGACCATCAGTACACAGTTGATGCCGTCGCAGAGCGACATCTTTTGGCCGGGGAGAGCACATCGTCGTCCGACCAATGTTTACTGGGAAGCTACTGGGAGGCTGAGGCTGCGGATCGCTTGAGCTCAGGGCTTCTGGACTGCAGTGGACTATGTCGATCGGGTGTCCGCACTAAGTTCGGTATCGATATGGTGCTCCCGGGTGAGCTCGGGACCGCCAGGTCGTTTAAGGAGGAGTGAACCGGCCCAGGTCGGAAACGGAGCAGGTCAAAGCTCCCGTGCCGATCAGTAGTGGGATCGTGCCTGTGAATAGACACTTCAGTTCAGCCTGAGCGACACAGAGAGACGCAGACTTTTACATTAATTTTTTTTTTTAAACTTTGATTTGTCTTTCTAACTGTAAAACTGAAGAAATAAAGATTTAGAGATGTATGATGACTATGCATTATTAATAGTAAGTAATAATTAAAAGTTTACTAGCAGACTTCAAAAAGTTTATTTGTAAACAAAAATACAAAAATCATCTCAATTTCATGTCTATATTTTAAAAATATGCCTTAGACAGAAATATATTGAATTTAATTGAAAATATATCAAATTAAAATATATATATAGAGAATAATTTTACTTTAAACATAAATGGCACATTATAATTTTTGACCCCATCAGAAACAAAAGTAACACACGGGTAGGTCACAACCAGATTTACTGGCTTCATCATGTTTGTTTTAATTATATCTGACTATGACATTGTTAATTATTTTTTTAATACCACCTGATATTGACGGCGAAAAAGCTTCCAGTACAAAATGGCATTTTTATTGATGAATTAGTTATAGAGTATTATGCCAAATGCAGTTTTAATCTAGAAAGTTTTGTTTAATAACATAGAGGAGGGGGATATATTTAAGAAATTAATAACACTTAAAAATAGTAAAGCAACAGGGTTAGATAATATTCCAGTGCAGTTCCCTCAAAGACTCCCTAAATGCGTCACTCCGATGGTTAAACATATTATCAATTTTTCTATTTGTCAAGGTAAAGTTGAAAAAAGCAAGAGTTATTCCTCTTTTTAAGAAAGGTAGTAGGTTTGAGGTTAATAATTCTAGGCTGGTATCAATTTTGAGTGCTTTGTCAAAAGGGAGGGAAAAAGTTATTTATTAGCACATTGAAAAATATTGTTTAAAATGTGACGTATTGTAGAGTTTCAATCGGGTTTTAGGAAAATAATTCCACTGATTCAACAGTTTCTTTTATTTAACAAATTATATAAAGAGCGATATGGATAAAGGAAGTTAAGTGGGATGGTTTTCTTAGACCTGCAAAAAGCTTTCAATACAGTCGATCACAGGATATTGATTTTAAAAGTAAAGGCAATGGGTTTTGGTGTTTTGGCCTGTAAATGCATGAAGTCTTACCTTAAAAACAGATGTCAAATAGTAGATTTAAATGGTGTGTTTTCAGATTATTCAACCGTTTCTTATGGGGTTTCACAATGCAGTGTTTTAGGTCCTTTGCTTTTTTAATATACATCAATGATTTGAAAATGGCCTGTTCAAAAAAGCTTTTGTTAAATGCGGATGATGCAGCAATAATTGTGTCTCATGAGAGGAAGGAATTTATTGAAAATGAAATAAACAAACTGAGGAAGTCTCTTAATGGTTCAACCTTAATAAATTGTCCTTACACTTGTGTAAACCAGAATTTATTTTATTTGGTTCAGCTGCGAAACTGAGAAAATGTGTCAGATCAGAGGTAAAAGTAGAGCATCAAATTAATGAACCCAAACATGAAGGGAAATATTTAGGTTCCATTTCAGACAGTAATTTGACAGGTGAGAAGATGGCTGTTATAGTCCATTCAAAAGTTCTAAAATTAAGTTTTTAGCAAGACAGACAGAGCTCTTAGATTTTCAAACTTTACAAATATTGGCTAGTGCATTAGTGCAGTCATACTTTGACTATGCTGCAGTCTTTTGGTACAGCAGTAGTTCCACAAAAATGAAAAATAAATTGCAGACGGCCCAAAATAAGTTGCAGAATTGTTATCAAAGTACTTCCACACACACATTTAAATAATGAATATTATAGTCAAATTAATTTATTAAAAGTTGGAAAAAGGGTCACTTTTCTGAAATTGGTGATGGTGTTTAAGATTTTAAAGAAAATGGTCCCAAAATATTTACTTATTAAGTTTTAGTTAGTGAGGTACACTGTCATTCTACAAGAGCGAGTAGCAGGGGTATTTGTCCTTGTAGAATTAATAGTGAAACAGGTAGAAAGTCTTTTCTGTGTACTGTTGCTTGGAATATACTGCCGAGGAGTTTTAAAGAGATTCAATTTGAGAGTTTTTAGAGAGGAAATTAAAAAATGGCTGTTTTACGGTTGAAGTTGAGGATTTTTGTTGTGCTGAGTTTCTGAGCTGATGATGTTTGCACTTTATGATTTGCTCGTTCATTTTTTAAGAATATCGATGACCTTGATGGAAATCAGCCTGTGGCTTTATTGTGTAATTTATCCTCGACAGTTTTTAAGATATGAATGTCAAACTGGACTTGTTTGTATATTTTTGTTAAAATTGTTAAAATCAATCAATCAATTTATTCATTCATTTTCATTTAGCTTAGTCCCTTTATTAATCTGGGGTCGCCACAGCGGAATGAACTGCCAACTTATCCAGCATATTTTTTACACAGCGGATACCCTTCCAGCTGCAACCCAGTACTGGGAAATATCCACACACACACACACACACACACACACACACACACACACACTATGGCTAATTTAGTTTATTCATTCACCTACAGCATAGCACATGGGTTTGGAGCACCCAGAGGAAACCCACATGAACACGGAGAGAACAAGCAAACTCCACACAGAAATGCCATCTGGCCCAGTCGGGACTCCCACCAGCAGCCTTCCTACAGTGAGGCCATGTGTATATATATATATATATATAAAGATACATTATTTTTTCCCTTAATAGCTACATTTTAAAGAAATCTATTTGCTTAAGTCAG
Source organism: Danio rerio (assembly GCF_052040795.2). Classification (NCBI taxonomy): domain Eukaryota; kingdom Metazoa; phylum Chordata; class Actinopteri; order Cypriniformes; family Danionidae; genus Danio; species Danio rerio. The sequence continues at coordinate 12,877,704 of NC_141031.1, forward strand.
CTGAACAGTAAACAACAACAGCAATAGAAACCACCAAAGGACACCATATGAACACAGCCAAAATGACTTATTAGAGCATGCACATCTTTGTCATTCCAATGGATTTTTAAAAATATGTACATGCCGCCTTTTCTTCCATGTTTCTTGAACTTTTCCCCTTTATGAGGAAAACTATTGAATACTATAAAAGCTGTTCAGCGTTTTATTTTTTTCTGATTAACATTAAATAAACTTAAACAAAAAGTTTTAGATTGTGAGCAGGACAGCACACTGGTTCTCCCGCAGCATGTTTGTTCATCATTTCTATCTTAATGTGTTGATCATTTTCTTTTGTGTTTCTGTATTGTGTGAAGGTCAACCAGTCCACAGTTTATGCTGCTATAATCTTTATTCAGTTTTATTCATAAACTATGTACAATATATACACTGTGCTCACGTCGGCTCCAGGTCTCTTGGGTGAAGGTCTCTCAGTGACGTGGTCTCTTCTGGTCTCCGTGCGTCTCTGGTGGAGATGGGGAGCGGGAACGTTTCCCTCTGGCGTCCTGGACTGAAGATGCTGCACCAGCTGAGGAAGAGGAGGACAGCGGCTTGGTCTGGCAGAAGGAAGGTCTCTTTTTCTTCTCAGCAGCATAGGCCTCACTGAACAGATCGAGCGCAAACACACACAAGCAGACATAATGTGAGATTTTCACAAACAATAGAACATGCTGCAATGCCAAGTACAGTTTACTCACGCGTCTATGATGGGAATGACGTATTTGCCGCTGCCGTCCATCATGACTCCCTTTCGGTTTGGGTCGTCCACCTCCAACAGGAAGCTGCGGGGAATCCCTGTGCTCCTCCGGATGCGCTTAAGCGGAGCAGAGCTGCTGCCCTGTGAATTCATGAGTGACAGTCAAACGACAGAGCAAACAATCTGACTGATGGAGACAAGAGCTCATGTTCACAGCAACCATAAGCTTAGAAAACCCAGTTACCCCTTTAGAGGGGCAGTGCCTAATGTGGTGTCCTGGGATCCCACAGTGAAAGCAGACATAGTTGGGTGGAAGAAGCCCAAGCAGTGTCATGGCCTCACTGATGAACATCAGAACCATGAGAATCAGCTTTAACATTTCTCACAAACCAAACCTGTCAGTGTCTGAACGCTCACCTGCTGGAGTAGTAGCACAGACTGGACTGGTACATCACCGCTTTTAGCTTGTCCTCCTCTGATGCCTTTGCTTCAGCCAGATTCTCAGTCTGTTTCACAGGCATTTGCACATTAAAATTTTATTTCACTGATTTGCTCTAAATAAACACCCTCAAATCTCCCTAAGAAGCTGTGTGTGTTTGTGTGTGTGTGTTTGTGTGTATTGTTGTTTGCTTTACACTGTGTATTGATATTCTGCACTACATGTCATTATGACGCCTCAAATGCAAACACTGCAGTTCAATACAGAGCAGCACAGTGGGGTGAATTAATCATTTGTTCAATACCTTCAACAGCTGCTCCAGTGAGAGGAGTGAAGAATCACCTGTTTGAGAAGATTTAGCTGATGGTCCAGCTTGATGTCTGCAAAACAAAACAAAGGAGCTTGTGTGACTAAAACACCACAGACAGACTCAAACTCTTGATATAACATCTATCAGAGGACGATTGCGCTCATTTCACATGACTTACCCAACAAATCTTCTGTTGGAGGACTTCAGTCCAGCCGCAGGGACCCGTCTGATGATGACTGATGTGTTTTTGGGGATGAGAGCATCATCATCTGTGTATTCTGACAGCAAAATAAAGTTTGAATATAGTAATAATCATTTACCATAGTATACTTTGAGTGCCATTAGCATTTTAAAACACTCAGAACATCACTATGTGTCACCATCAGAGTCATGATAACACATGTCAGCTTCTACAAGTCTGTCTGATAACACATCTAATGTTAGTGTATTATAGTTTAAGTGGCTTTTCCTCATCTCACCTTCATCAGTTTGGGCTTTGCTGATCTTCAGCTGGCAGAACTTCAGCCTCTCGCGCCTCATGATCTGCCGCTTCAGCTCTCCCACAGTGATGTTGAGGCCCTCAAACTGGAGCGAGTCGTAGGTGAGTCGACTCTGAAACCTGTAATGAACACAAGACATACTGAACACAAACCACAGTGTGATAACAAGGGTCAAACCTGAATGATGGGAGAAGCAGACGATCAATCGATGTATCCAACAATCAATAATATCAATAATCTGGGAATCAGTTGCCACGAAGGACGCCGAGATCAGATGCCAATGACAGAGCGGAGTTCATAACAACACAAAAAGAACCGTTGCCATGGATGCTGACGATCACGTGACGAGGCGCCGAAAAACTTCCGCGTTATTTTCTCATAAATAATAGTGAAATCATTACTATGATAATAATTAAATAAACAGCAGAACAGTTGGACATCTCTGAATAAAACACAGCTGCGTTTCCTTACACGAATGATTCTGGCCTTTGTAAAGAGTCGGGCGAGTCAATGAATCAGTGATTCGTGGCTGAATGAATCACTCAAAGCTTCACTCGATTAAAGCGGTCTCTTGCTGCCACCTATTGGCGATTTGTTTTTTCGTTTTTAAAGTAATTTAACAATTTTTTTAAAGCCACCTTCAAATTTATTTTCTACAAAAGTTTATTTCCGTGTGTTAAAAATGATTTAAAACTCTCTAATCTCATCATTTCCTGATGCGTTTATAATGTAAATCCATTCATGTTTGCCTTTGATCTTCATTACGTGTTAAAATCAATAAAATATTAAAGTTGCCTCATCCAAATCCAAAGTTTAGTTCAAAGCTTTATTATACAGCAATGTGTGTGTGTGTGTGTGTGTGTGTGTGTGTGTGTGTGTGTGTGTGTGTGTGTGTGTGTGTGTGTGTGTGTGTGTGTGTGTGTGTGTGTGTGATTGTGGCAGTGGATTACAGTGAATGTAGAAGTGATCAGAAGTGTGTGATATTTATTGTTTCTGATAATCAAAAGAACATTTTAAGAGTCCAAAAGATTTACTGCCTGATGAAGCCTGTTATAATGCAATTATGATGACCCTATAAATGTAGAATGGTCAGAACAATAAAAAATTGGGGAAAGAGATTAATTAGTATTTCTCCTCTTTTTTTTTGTATGTGTAAGTGCTCCTGGAAGAAAAGTCTGCGTCTCTCTGTGTCACTCAGGCTGCACTGCAGTGTCTATTGTCAGGTGTGATCCCACTACTGATCAGCACGGGGGATTTGACCTGCTCCGTCGCCGACCTGGGCCGGTTCACCCCTCATTACACGACCTGGTGGTCCCAAGCTCCCCCAGGAGCACCATATCGATACCGAACTTAGTGTGGACACCCGATCAACATAGTCCACTGCAGTCCAGAAGCCCTGAGCTCAAGCGATCCGCAGCCTCAGCCTCCCAGTAGCTTGGATTACAGGCGCGCGCCACTGCACCCGGCGAGAGCTGAGAGAATCAGAGCTGTGGAGAATCTGATCATCACAGCGACCTCTAATAGAGAAAATGATAAATGATGAAGTAAAGTTGACTTTTTATTGGTCTTATGGCACTGTTTGGATAAAAATAAACAGCAGTACGGTCCCAAATAAAATATAGTTATTTAAACTAAATACTATAGTATTTTAGAACCACATAGTAAAGTTTATTGTACTGAATAGTTAATCACAATGTTGTGCTATTTAAAGGCAACTGTGGTGCAGAGTCGGGTTGGAAGAAACTCCAAGCATTTCTGTTTTCGCAAGGTTAAGCTGAAGATGATGATTATTCATCCAGTGTGAAATGTCCGACAGGCAGGCTGAGATGCGAGCTGGAACTGAGGGATCATCAGGGTGAAAAGAGAGGTATAGTTGGGTATCATCAGCATAGCAGTGGTAGGAGAATCCATGTTTCTGAATGACTGGTCCTAGAGATGTCGTGTAGATGGAGAAGAGAAGTGGCCCAAGAACAGAGCCTTGAGGTACCAGTGTTTAGATGCTGTAGGTTGGACACCTTTCCCCTCCAAGACACCCTGAATGATCTGTCAGAGAGGTAAGATCTGAACCATTGAATAACAGTGCCTGCAACGCCCAGTGACTCATATATATTATATATATAATGATTAATACATATAGAAACAATATTTTCATAACTAAATTATTTATGATTTGCCGTTTAACAGCGAAACATCTCGTCAAATAGGCCACAGTTCATCAGGAAATGAAAAGCTTTTAAATGACAACAGAAAAGCAGTTCAGCAACTAACATTCACTCATTCAGTGAGTATCTCATTTATTCATTCATTCATTCACTAATTGAATCAACACTTTTTCAGTCACTAAATATGGTGTCAGATGCAGATGTGGCCTCTAGTGTAATCCACAGTTCATATATTGCACAATGACGCTAAAGGCCATCATATTATAAAATACTGCAGGTTGTTGGTTGCAGATTAATAATCACAAACATAATTTTTTAATCATAAAACAGCTAAAACATATTTAGTGTCAGAGAGGACAAAGTGGTTTTACTTTACCTTTTATCTTTAATATTAAACAGCTTTTTAGTCTTTAGACCAGATTAAATAACTTGTGGTACTTGTATAAACAATGTTCAGCTCAGGATCAGTAATTCAGCATGATGTGCTGCTAAAGCTGAAACAGTCTATCAATTTATGCCACAGATTGTGTGAGATTCTGTCGAGTCTTATAGATGTTAAAAACACTGATGGAGGTCAAAACCGCATCTGACACCACAGTTAGTGGATGAGTAAGAGTAAACTGAATAATAAATATGTAACTCAGTTAATGATAGTTATTCACTGCATGAATGAATGTTAGATGAGGAACTGGTATTTAAGTGGAAAATTAAAACATTAAAGCTTTACTTTTTCAGAGATTCACTGTTTGCACAATCTTAAATGGATAGTTCACCACATAAATATGATTGTGCCGATTATGAATTAACATTTTTGGGTCAATTATCCCTTAGCTCACATAAATTATCCCAGAGCATTATTTCAGCATCAATGATCATTCACAATAGTCACATCACAAGAAATACAAGGTTGAGTCTGGATTATAATTTAGCGTTTGCGTGTGTTTCTGAGGCCTGCGACTGTAAAAGCTTTAGGTCTAATAAAATGCATAATTTGTCATTTTAATTGCAAATCATTTTATTTAATTAAAAAAATGAAGACAATAGCAGTATTATTTTACATTTGATTATTACATTACTGTACCTGAATACTGTTAGACTCGTTGAAAAACAACAAAGCTCTGTTCATTTTATTTCAGAATTTTATATTGTATTTATCTCTGCTCGTAGATTGTTTGTAATGTTTTATGCAGATGCACACCTAATATAAACAAATCACCCATTCTGTAATATGTTTTTTACAGCTATATGTATTATGATACAATAAACCACTTTTACTGTAGTAAAAAAAACTAAAGTATACTACAGTATTTATTACATTTTATTAGTTGATACAGAAAACAGAATGTTGTGGCACTCATAAAGAGTTGTAAAGGCTAATAAATATGGTATAATAATCTTTAGTTCAAAAATACTATGTTGATACTAATTACTGTAATTTTTTTATTTGTGATCATACTGCTGTTTAGTATTATCTAATGTCATAAGGCTATGAAGTCAGTTTTTATTCATCATTCAGTTTTCCTCCACTAGAGGTCCCAGTGATGATCAGATTCTCCACAGCTCTGATTTTCTCAGTCCTCGCCGGGTTCAGTGGCGCGCGCCTGTAATCCAAGCTACTGGGAGGCTGAGGCTGCGGATCGCTTGAGCTCAGGGCTTCTGGGCTGCAGTGGACTATGTTGATCGGGTGTCCGCGTTAAGTTCGGTATCGATATGGTGCTCCTGGGGGAGCTCGGGACCACCAGGTCGTTTAAGGAGGGGTGAACCGGCCCAGGTCGGAGACGGAGCAGGTCAAATCCCCCGTGCTAATCAGTAGTGGGATCGCGCCTGTGAATAGACACTGCAGTGCAGCCTGAGCGACACAGAGAGACGCAGACTTTTACACTAGTTGTTTTTACTCTGATATATCTTTCTAACAGTAAAAAAGAAGCAATAAAGGTTTTGAGATGAATGACATGGCTGTGTGTTAATAATTAGAAATAACTAAAAGTTTGGTTTTTTCGAGTGATGGGTTGCAGCTGGAAGGGCATCTGCTAAAAACGTGCTGGATAAGTTGGGGGTTCATTCCGCTGTGGTGAACCAACGGGACTAATCTGAAAAGAAAATGAATGAATGAATAAAAGTTTATTTGTAGATTAGACATTTTATTTGTAAACAGAAATACAGAAATTATCTCAATTTCATGAGTGTATTTTGAAAAGATGATGTTTTAGACAGAAATATGTTTTGCTGTGGTTACTAACTCATAAGTGTGGTCTATCAATATCGGGTGGTATTTAAAAAAATTATAGAAGAATTTCACTTTAGTTCTCCCCGTGTTGGTGTGGGTTTTCACTGGTTGGTCTGGTTTACCCCACAAGTCCAAAGACATGCGATATAGGTGAATTGGGTAAGCTAAATTGTCTGTAGTGTATGGGTGTTTTCCAGTAATGGGTTGCAACATGGGAGGGCATCCTCTGCGTAAAACTTATGCTGCATGACCCCCGATTAATAAAGCGACTAAGCCGAAATGAAAATGAATGACTGAATGAATTTCACTTTAAACATAATTTACACATTGTTACTTTGAACCCATCATCTGATATTTGGCAGCTCCATCAAGGGTTCTGCATTGTGTTTTCTTTTTATTGTGGGAATAACCAGACAGGTATCAGCAGTTGTGACGGCTCTTTAATCACTCCTGATGTAAACAAAAGCACAGATTTTACAGTGTGTCTTCGCCCTCATCACTTTTACATGCTTCAATCAGACAAATATAAATCAAAACCTCAATTAAAGTGAAAACACAAAAATAACGAACTATGTGAAATATGTGAAAAAGAAAGTTATACATAATATTGAAACATAAAAACTGGCTTCAAAAGTCAAGTAAATATGATTTAAGATCAATTAGAGCTGCAGACACCCACCTCTCCCATGTGCAGTCAGTACAGAAAAGGAGGAGGCGGGTGCAGAACAGGAAATTAGAAAACTTAAGCTTTCTTAGAAATTTAAAGGAGCAGGTATACTTAATAAACACTTCAGGTAAAACACACATTTTGTGTAATTCTATAAATAAAGTGAACTATTATTTCTATACCTGTTACACAGGCCCGGATTGGCTAATTGGGAGCACCGGGAAAGTTTTTTGGCCGCGAGGGCCGGTGTCCCTAGCTGCTTGCACTCTCAGCAGTCGCACTTTTTTCATTTATTTATTTGACCATAGCCTCACTCTTTTTATTTATTTTCTCGCAGGCAGCAAAACGCAGCCGGCAGGTTAATGATGATCATTTAGCATTCGACCTTAAACAGCGGCACCTTAGTGAAAAAAATAATTTGAATAATTAATATTAATGAATATTACACCTGCTCAATGAAAATCCAATGATTCACTACATTAATAAATCTGACATAACTTGATCAGAAATATAAAAAAGGGGTAAAAAGATTAAGCCATCAATAGAAAGTAAAACTGTGGTTAAAAGAGTCTTGCAGATACCAGCGCAATACTTATTTATTCTTCCAAACTCACCAACATAACAGCGACATTGTGGTCCAGTGGTCAGCATGTTGTGTTGTGATGCTGCTGCTCTAACCTCTCCTGAGTAAAGTGTTATTTTTATTATTATTATTTCATTTTTAGTGTTAGGAGGACAATATAATACTGTTTGGGTTACTTATGTGGGTGTACATATTTTATTTAGATTTTTATGTGTGACCACCGTTATAAAAGACTGCATATCTATAAATAATTTTGCACAGAATATATTTTCAGATATTGCAGGAAGGGACAATGTGATGTTTAAAGTATAGCTTTGGAGATTTAGCTACCCTTTAATCTTCTCATATTTATGAAAAACATTTGAAGTTCTAAAGCAGCTGTTTCCTTGAAAAAGACGTGATAGTGTCTTTAGAAACTGAATTGCAAATGACCTTATTTTAATATAGTCAGTCGTGAACAGAGGTGGGCCGGTCTAAGGCTTGAAACTCCAGGGCTGAAAAGAAATCCCACTCCTGCCCTGCTGTTACAGTAACGGGCTGAATATGCTGTCATAGCCTGCAAAGCCAATGTTATCTGGCCTTTGTTACTTTCGTCCAGTGTTACTTTCGTCCCCGCTCTCCCCCACTATAAGGCACACAGAATCATTTATCGTGTACAGACATGAACAGTCATATAGGGGTTTCACTGTCACATTTCTGTCAAAAACAGTGAAAAGTTCAGGCTGATTTATACTTCTGCAACAAGTTATCACCGTGACCTATGGCACATGCCTTGCGTGAAGCCATGCACTTAAACTTCTGTGTTCTGTTAGTGTTGCTCTGCAATAACACTTCCAAAATGCTAGCTGGCAACAGGTTTTCCTTGTTCCTTTGTGTTGAGTTTCTGCTTGTTAATGCAACATACTGTAGCTCAAACTCACTCATTCATAGTTGGTAACCAGGGAATGTGCAACAACTTTAATCATAAGGTAAACACAAAACAAAAGTTTTCATATGGAGCTCCTTTACCAGATTCAACACCTGTAAACACTCTCCCATGGCTCTCAGCCCTGACCACACATCTCAGCTCTACCAAGCTGACCATTCACAGAGTTTGCGATACGCATTGTTGTGATATATAGTTTTATTTTTTGAGAGGTCAGCATCAGTGTCCATACTCCATACACGTAAACTTGATGCAGAAGTATAAATCAGCTTTAAAACGCATATGTGTGTGTGTCTGTGTGCGCACAGGAACTTTGTAATGACATTGTGTGTGACTCATCATTGCAGAAAGGCTTGAATTAACTCCACATTATAAAGTAATTCAAATACATATGAAAAGTGCTTGACTACCGTTCTCTTACAGTATTTTTCAATCATTTTGCCACAAATTTCAGAACCCTGATGTCAATTTTCAAAACTCTAGACACAAAACTCTGAACAGTCACTAACACAGACTCTCCAGTGTTCAAAACTCTGCATGCTGCATTCATTTCCTTAAGGAAGTCTTGCATTAGCAGGATCATTGGTTCACATAATCCTATTATCATACAAATACTACAGGAACACAACTTTAGATCACCAGCACACAAAATGCACATTGTTTCAATAAACAATCATTAATAATCATTAAATATTGTTGTTTAAAATATATGATACAGGTTTCATGATGGTTTATACATAAGTGTAGAGGGAACGGTGCAGACAGTGGATATACTGATCTAGTTTTATTCATTCCATCATAATGTAGGTTTACTGTAATGTTTTCCTCACTGCACATCCCCATATAGAAAGCTGATATATGGCAACATGTGCAAATTACATTATTATAACATGTCATAATATAGGTAAAATTATAGGTAAAATATTTTTAGGGGTAAAATATATAACATAATAGATCATATATATATATATATATATATATATATATATATATATATATATATATATATATATATATATATATATATACGTAACATACATGTTTATATTTGTAATTCTAACCGTACGTTCACACCGAAAGCGGCGACAGCGTCAAAGTAGCCGGAAGTCATTCATTTTCAATGAGAGCCGGCGGCGATAAGTGGCGAGGAGCAGCGCGGCGCGTCTTCGCCGGCGTGAGCGTCGAGGAGAGTTGAAATGAAGTCAACTTTATGGTAATGAGCTATGACGCGGTTCAGCGGCAAGCAATCAGAATGAAGACGTCCATCGCCATCACCTGTGAACTTTGGTTCCGACCACAGTTGTTCCCAAGGGTTTGATTATTGCGGTCGCCGCATTTCCAATTATTTCTATTTTTTTCCTACAGGAACATGCATTAAATAAGTTACTGGAGACTTACTGATGTTCATTAATGTTATAGAAATTTATCTTAAAAAAGCGGGAATCTCACGCGATGTGACAGTACAAAACAGTACTGCTGCTTCAGGATATTTCAGACATATGGACACATATTGGATAAATAGAGCAAAGCCACACCACACGCAACTTGATCTTCCATTGTTGTATGAATTTGATAAGAACTGCGCAACATTTTCACGCTAGAAACATGTTTTATGCAGGAATGTAACTGATATGCTGCAACGGCTCCTTTAAATACGAGATCAATGTAGCGAGTTTTGACGCTCTCGCCGCAGGAGCTGAAGGCAGAGAGCGTTGTCGCCAGGGCAGCCAGAGCGACCTAGGACGCTCTTGCCGCTTTCGGTGTGAACGTACGGTAATAGTCACAGTTTTTCTCGATTGCTTGGATGCAGTTGTCAACTGAAACTCCACCTTTTCAAAACAGTAGACACACAGGCCTAAACAGCAGCACTCATGGTCAAAATGACACATTTTGCTTGCAAAAGGCACATATCGTGTCAAAACATTTAAAATATGAAACAAAAACTAGTTTTACCTTAAAACAACACAACTTGCAAACAGATATATGAGCTCTTTGAATTAATCATTACACAATGGACAACAAAATACAAAATATAGAAGTCAGTGCACCACCATTGATTGTCATTGTAGCCTATTGCCAATGCCATTTGTTGTCTTTCTATTTGGGCTGTCAAGTTTGCCTTTTTGCAAAGAATTTGATCCAGAATAAGAAATGCTTTGATTAAATTTATATTGAATTCATGACAATTTTCAAACTGTGGCTGAAAACTAAAATACTGTAAAAACAGACAAAAATAAAAAAATACTGTAAATATTAAACACATTTAAACCAATGTACAGTCAAATCTTTTGGGAGTATAGGACATAGCCACTATTGACCTCCTCCATCCATGCTGGCACAGAACAACACAGACCTTCCACCATTTATATAAGGTTTGCAGACTGATTGCTAATTGAAGACTTGAGTGTAGGAGTTTCAAATTGCTGCTTCAGTGAATTCAAACTGATCTTGGTAGTGTCTAATGGTTAGGAATAGATGGTCTCTGTTTGGTTACCATAGCTAAAACAATGGAGTTTGGACTGCTTGAATGACATCTGTGTTAACTGTTTTGAAAAATGCTAAGGAAAATGTGTCAACCCAATAAGAAAAGGTTTACAAATTTGCAAGACCTGTCTTCTGCTCTGCTGGGATAGTGAAAATGAAAATGAAGTGGAACCTAGTTTCTTTAACCAGGTCAAAGCAAACAAGAAAAACTGTAAAAAATGGCAATATTTTGACATGTATGACATTTTATATATGTAAAATTCTTATGAACTATTATGTCACATATGTAATTTGCATATATTTCTATATTTCAGATTTCTATTTTAGGATCTGGGTTTCCATCTTTCTGGTCTTGTGGGTTTGGTTCTCCTCTACATCACAGTGGTGTTTTCATAAGTCAAAAATCTTGGAAACAACCTTCTGTCAATGTGAATCCAGGCCTGATATTGCTGTGATTGGGCTTTCTCACATACATACAGTAATGTCAAATATAAAAACATTGTCTGTAAAAGTGGTACATGGAACAAAGTAACCATAAATATAAAAAATGAAGGATGAATAAAGATGTCATCTATAGATAATGTAGTTCAGTTGGGTCATCTTCTGTGGTAACTGATGTCATATGATCTATCCTGATTATTTCATCATCTAAACATGTAATATTGTACAAAAGTTTCCATACATCCAGAGTAATGCAACAGTTAATTATTATTTTGAGTGCTTGTATCAGTTGATAATAACATCATGTGAAGTAAATGAATACATGGTTATTTCAATTGTAATGTTTGAGTTGCATTTTGAAATGGGATCAATTTGAAGTTTAATTGTGTTATATTGAAAAGGTGATCTGAGTTCAATGAACAAAGTATTTTTGACTTGTGTGTGTTGTATCCAAGCATTTGAAAAAAGATTTAAGGGTTTTGCAAAAAAATGTGCAATTTTAGCAATGGTTGTGAATTTTGTATTTAGAGTTTTGAAAATTGACACCTGGGCCCGGTTTTTCTAAAGTAATCCACTAGGATTTTGGATAAGGGATTGGATCAAATCTTGAAAATGGGTTTATCAAAAGAAAAAAACGGATTACCTAATCGGATTAGATCACGTAATCTAATCTTGGTTTTGATCCGGATCAAACCTTTAGTTTGGGTTTTTCAGACCTTTTTTGTAGGATCTGGATCACTTTGATCCAAAAAACCTGGATTAAACTGATCCCATCAGAAGGGTGGATTTAGCGTGGATTTCATGCCTAAAATGTAATGAAAACTTAAAAAATGTATTAAATAATACTATTTTTGGATCATGCAGTATCTTACGATATATACTATTTATTCATAAGGTTTTAATTTTATTTGTTCATCCGTCAGGCTATAGTGATTATTGGCTTTAATGTATTTAGCCTTTCAGTATAGGCCTCCAGCAACGTAGAAAGAGTTTGGCCTCATAAAATAATCCCCCAAACAGCTGTGAAAATTGACCAAAAACAATCAATTTTATTTTGTCTCTAATTGATATATATATTCATCACAATGAAAAATATTTTTCTTTTTAGAATATTTATTAGTGATGCATGCAATGATTACAGAATAAACAAAAAATGCAAAGAATGGCAATGACTGATTTTTTAAATCTCTTTCAACAATTGCAAAAAGAGACTGAAAGGGCAGAAGCACAGCTTCGTCTGGCGGGGGAACAACTGACTCTGACCAAACTGCAGCAAACCAAGGCCAAGGACATGAGATCTGCCTCCTAAAAGCTACGCTCAGACAAGCTGGTCTCTCCACATCAGATGAGGAAGTCTGAGATTATTGTGGAGTTTTTGATATTAAGTCTTTTTTTATTTACATCTATATTTGAAACTTATTATAAATATCCTCAATGTACAGTGTTGTAGGTCTCAGATGAGTGGAATGCTGGAAGAGGATGCGGTGTTGTTTTTCTTGTTTTTATTATTTATTATTATTATTAATTTAATATTTATTAAGTTTTCATTTAAAAAAAATAAAGTTATGTTGACCCCACGCTGGCTATTCTACTTGTCGCTCTTTACATATCTATAGTTCTACATTGTGATTTCTTATCCTGTTTGAGCACTGGTAATCCAGATTTAGTGATCCTGAAAAGTTCCTATCCGGATCAGTTTGATCCAATTCGATGTTGCTCTGAAAAACTGGCTCAAAATGTAAGCTGGATTACGTGATCACGGATCGCAAAAACAGAATTACTAAATCTGGATAAATTTGATCCGGATTAAACCTTTTGAAAAACCGGGCCCAGGGCCTGGTTTTTTAAAAGTAATCCACTAGGATTTTGGATAAGGGATTGGATCAAATCTTGAAAATGTTTTTTTTAAAAGAAAAAACGAATTACATAATCGGATTAGATCACGTAATCCAATCTTGGTTTTGATCCAGATCAAACCTTTAGTTTGGGTTTTTCAGATCTTTTTTGTAGGATCTGGATCATTTTGATCCAAAAAATCTGGATAGTGATTTCCTATCCTGTTTGAGCACTGGTTATCCAGATTTAGTGATCCTGAAAAGTTCCTATCCGGATCAGATTGATCCAATTCGATGTTGCTTTGAAAAACTGGCTCAAAAAGTAAGCTGGATTACCTGGTCACGGATCGCAAAAACAGAATTACTAAATCTGGATCAATTTGATCCGGATTAAACCTTTTGAAAAACCGGGCCCAGCAGCTGACCGTTACAGATACAGCATGCAGCACCGAGGACCGTCTATCTCTACAGCTTCAGACAGGGTTTTATGACAACCTTTGTAAATGTTTGCAATTAGGAATCCTTCTGCAGAAGACATGTCAGTGTTTGACGTAAACTGTTATTTTATAAAACATTTAATGTTGAGTGTTTATATGCATATTTTTATATATAATAAATGAATACACATTTAAATACATATGTTTGTGTGTTTTTGTTTCTCTGCTGAAGCACCGCAGTAAAAATTATCTTAGGGTCTCCTTTTGACCAGCAGCAACTCTGGTTAGTGGGTTCCCACTTAGGAAGAGGTCAAATTTCATTTTTACTGTTGATCATCAGTTGGCACCATTAAATCCTTTACATTGCCCCGTGCAAAAGCGTGTCTGACTTTTATATGGAGTTCTGTGGAGTAAAACTGCAATTTATAGAGTGCATGCATAAGTACACTTACTATGTTTACTATGTTCTAACAGCTGAGGTGCCTATTTTTTATTTTCTCCTACACATCAATATATGTGTGTAAAAGTCTCTCTTACAACCTCACACACTCACTAAACACCAAATAAAAGCAAGAAATCAAGCTTTTTTGAACTGTAACTGATGATCACCAGTAAAAATCACAAATCTTACCTCTTCCCAACAGGAAAAACCACCAACAATCAAGAATGCATGATTATACGCTGTCATGACGTTGCATTTAAAAATAATGGAAATCATTTGGGCAAAAACAGCCATGAACACAATGAAAGGGTGGTAAATTTGCTCAGAGTGTATTGTTGAGTTTTTAAAAAATTCTAAAAGTATTTTCCCAAAATATGTGTCAACAAGACTTTGTCACCAAAAATCATCCCATTTGCTGAACCACAGAGAAAGTTGTTGGTAAATTAAGCCTCAAAATCAGCCCAGAGTGGACCAAAACTTCACCAACAGCACAGAAGGGTTAAACACCCCCAAATCCTTGATGGCATGGTTCTAAGAGGCAGTGCTCACTTCTGGACAGAGGGGCAAGTGTAGAAAGTAGCAAGTGGAGATGTTTTGAACCTTCAGCTGACAGCCAGTGTAAGTGGAGAGGTAAGAGAGGTGTGACGTGGGCTCTCTTGGGATCATTGAAGACCAGATGAGCTGCAACATTTTGTTTGGCCAGGATTGATTAGATGAGCATGTCATCGGTGTAAACCAGAGATGCCCAAACTAGGGCCGTGGGCCAAAGTGAATCCACGGTAACCTTTGATTTGGCCCTCCATCCCATCTGAGAAGAGAGGGAGAATGATGGGGAGTTTTGAGGGAAAGTCTTTAACAGAGATTGTCATTTCTAATCCAACATAACTTTGTTTTTTAACTGTTGAGATACAAAAATAAACAAACTGAAATTAAACGTTTCAATGAAATGTGGTGAATGAATCAAATAAAATAATAGTCACTTGAAGGAGAGCAAACATTACAGAAGACATCAGCAAGCGAAGGCAAAGTGTATTTTTAGTGTTATAAATGGGATTGTTCATGTTTTATTGTAAGACTTTCATTCATTATAAAATGTATAATTATTAATACAATTAAAGAATTTGAAATGTTGTAAATTACAGTATTCAGTGAATCATGTAAATTATATAATGAATAATAATAATAAATTAGGAAATTACATTGACAATTTTACAGTTTGGTAGATTTACCTCCAGCCCACCACCCTCAGACGAGTTTAGTTTTTGGCCTTTCATAAGAAAAAGTTTCCCTGAAGCACCTCTGAAATAAACTTTAACTAAAAGTTTTAGATTGTGAGCAGGACAGCACACTGGTTCTCCCGCAGCATGTTTGTTCATCATTTCTATCTTAATGTGTTGATCATTTTCTGTTGTGTTTCTGTATTGTGTGAAGGTCAACCAGTCCACAGTTTATGCTGCTATAATCTTTATTCAGTTTTATTCATAAACTATGTACAATATATACACTGTGCTCACGTCGGCTCCAGGTCTCTTGGGTGAAGGTCTCTCAGTGACGTGGTCTCTTCTGGTCGCCGTGCGTCTCTGGTGGAGATGGGGAACGGGAACGTTTCCCTCTGGCATCTTGGACTGAAGATGCTGCACCAGCTGAGGAAGAGAAGGAAAGCGGCTTGGTCTGGCAGGAGAAGGACGGCCTCTTTTTCTTCTCAGCAGCATAGGCCTCACTGAACAGATCGAGCGCAAACACACACAAGCAGACATAATGTGAGATTTTCACAAACAATAGAACATGCTGCAATGCCAAGTACAGTTTACTCACGCGTCTATGATGGGAATGACGTATTTGCCGCTGCCGTCCATCATGACTCCCTTTCGGTTTGGGTCGTCCACCTCCAACAGGAAGCTGCGGGGAATCCCTGTGCTCCTCCGGATGCGCTTATGCGGAGCAGAGCTGCTGCCCTGTGAATTCATGAGTGACAGTCAAACGACAGAGCAAACAATCTGACTGATGGAGACAAGAGCTCAAGGTCACAGCAACCATAAGCTTAGAAAACCCAGTTACCCCTTTAGAGGGGCAGTGCCTAATGTGGTGTCCTGGGATCCCACAGTGAAAGCAGACATAGTTGGGTGGAAGAAGCCCAAGCAGTGTCATGGCCTCACTGATGAACATCAGAACCATGAGAATCAGCTTTAACATTTCTCACAAACCAAACCTGTCAGTGTCTGAACGCTCACCTGCTGGAGTAGTAGCACAGACTGGACTGGTACATCACCGCTTTCAGCTTGTCCTCCTCTGATGCCTTTGCCTCAGCCAGATTCTCAGTCTGTTTCACAGGCATTTGCACATTAGAATTTTATTTTACTGGTCTGCCTAAGTAGCTGTGTGTGTGTGTGTGTGTGTGTGTGTGTGTGTGTGTGTGTGTGTGTGTGTGTGTGTTTGTGTGTTTTAAACTGTGTATTGATATTCTGCACTACATGTCATTATGACGCCTCAAATGCAAACACTGCAGTTCAATACAGAGCAGCACAGTGGGGTGAATTAATCATTTGTTCAATACCTTCAACAGCTGCTCCAGTGAGAGGAGTGAAGAATCACCTGTTTGAGAAGATTTAGCTGATGGTCCAGCTTGATGTCTGCAAAACAAAACAAAGGAGCTTGTGTGACTAAAACACCACAGACAGACTCAAACTCTTGATATAACATCTATCAGAGGACGATTGCGCTTATTTCACATGACTTACCCAACAAATCTTCTGTTGGAGGACTTCAGCCCAGCCGCAGGGACCCGTCTGATGATGACCGATGTGTTTTTGGGGATGAGAGCATCATCATCTGTGTATTCTGACAGCAAAATAAAGTTTATATATTAATAATCATTTACCATAGTATACTTTGAGTGCCATTAGCATTTTAAAACACTCAAAACATCACTATATGTCACCATCAGAGTCATGATAACACATGTCAGCTTCTACAAGTCTGTCTGATAACACATCTAATGTTAGTGTAGTATAGTTTAAGTGGCTTTTCCTCATCTCACCTTCATCAGTTTGGCCTTTGCTGATCTTCAGCTGGCAGAACTTCAGCCTCTCGCGCCTCATGATCTGCCGCTTCAGCTCTCCCACAGTGATGTTGAGGCCCTCAAACTGGAGCGAGTCGTAGGTGAGTCGACTCTGAAACCTGTAATGAACACAAGACATACTGAATACAAACCACAGTGTGATAACAAGGGTCAAACCTGAATGATGGGAGAAGCAGACGATCAATCGATGTATCCAACAATCAATAATCTGGGAATCAGTAGCCACGAAGGACGCCGAGATCAGATGCCAATGAGCGAAGTTCAAAACAACACAAAAAGAACCGTTGCCATGGATGTTGACGATCACGTGACGAGGCGCTAAAAACTTCCGCGTTATTTTCTCATTAATAATAGTGAAATCATTACTATGATAATAATAAAATAAACAGCAGAACAGTTGGCCATCTCTGAATAATACACAGTGGCGTTTCCTTACACGAATGGTTCAGGACTCTGTATAGAGTCGGGCGAGTCACTGAATCAGTGATTCGTGGCTGAATGAATCACTTAAAGCTTCACTCGATTAAAGAGGTCTCTTGCTGCCACCTATTGGCGATTTGTTTTTCCGTTTTAAAGTAATTTAACACTTTTTAAAAACACCTTTAAATGTATTTTCTACAAATGTTCATCTCTGTATGTTAAAATGATTTAAAACTCTCTAAGCTCATCATTTATTTGTTTGCCCTTGATCTTCATTATGTGTTACAGTTTTTTTCCAATTGTTTTGCCACAAATTTCAGAACCCTGATGTCAATTAAAAAAACTCTAGACACAAAATCCTAAACAGTCACTACTTTTAACACTCTCCAGTGTTCTGCATACAGCATTCATTCCCTTAAAGAAGTCTTGCATTTGCAGGATCATTGATTCACATAATCCTTTTATAATACAAATACTACAGGAACACTACTTTAGATCACCAGCAGCACACAAGATGTACATCGCTTCAATAAACAATCATTAACAATCATTAAATATTGTTGTTTAAAATATATGATACAGGTTTCATTATGGTCTATAAGTGTAAAGGGAAACAGTGCAGACAGTGGATATACCGAACTAGTTTTATAAATTCCATCATAATGTAGGTTTACTGTATTTTTTTTCTCACTTCACGTCCCCATATAGAAAGCTGATAAATGGCATGATATATGGTCCCATCTGCAAATTACATTATTATAAAATGTCATAATAGTCAATAATTTGTCAAAATAGTGAAAAAATCATTGTTTATATTTTTTTCAACCATATCATATATATATATATTTGTAGGGGTAAAATATATAACATAATGGATCGTATATATACGTAACATATATGTTTTAACAAATGGCAATATTTTGACATGTATAACATATTTTATATATGTAAAATTCATATGAACTATTATATCACATATGTAATTTGCATATATTTCTATATATCAGATTTCTATTTTGGGAATTTGTGTTACCATCAGTCTGGTCTTGTGGATTTGGTCACGGGTTCTCCTCTACATTTCAGTGTTGTTTTTATTACTCAGAAATCTTGGAAAGAACCTTCTGTCAATGTAAATCCAGGCCTGACATTGGTCTGCTGTGACTGGGCTTTCTTACAGTGATGTCAAATATATAAACATTGTCTGTAAAAGTGGTACACAGAACAAAGAAACCATAAATATGGACTAAGGATGAATAAAGATGACATCTATAGATAATGTAGTTCAGTTGGGTCATCTTCTGTGGTAACTGATGTCATTTGATCTATCCTGATTATTTCATCATCTAAACATGTAATATTGTACATCAGTTTCCCCACATCAACAATAATGCAGCAGTTATTCATCATTTTGAGTGCTTGTATCAGTTGATAATAACATCATGTGAAGTAAATGAATACATGGTTATTTCAAATGTAATGTTTGAGTTGCATTTTGAAATGGGATCAATTTGAAGTTTAATTGTGTTATATTGAAAAGGTGATCTGAGTTCAATGAATAAAGTATGTTTGACTTGTGTGTGTTGTATCCAAGCATTTGAAAAAAGAGTTAAAAGTTTTGCAAAAATGTACAATTTTGGCAAAGGTTGTGAATTTTGTGTCTAGACTTTTGAAAACCAAAGTTCTGAAATTTGTGGCAAAACAATTGTAAAAACCTGTAATAAAAAAGAGAAAGGATAAATCTTATAGATGATGAGCACAAATCTGAAAGCATCTGTGGATCTGTCACAATCCACTCGTTTATTATCATTACTGTGGGTTTCTTCATCACAAAAATAAGCCCATGTAAGAATTGAAATATTACAAATATTTTTGATGTCTTTGACAATTCAAAACATGAGCTGAAAACAGAGACTGTTGACCACAACCCAGCAGGTGGGAATGCGGGAAAAAACAATTCCTGCTGCATTTGCATCTGAGTCTGCTGAAACTCGGCTTCAACCACCCCAACTCACACATATGGTCATTTCAATGTTTGAATGTTTCAGATTAACCTAAGTGACTTTATCTATCATGTTTGATATCATTTGAAATGTCTCAGTGCGATTGGTACAATGGTCTCATTCTCTCAGAAATAGACATAATCAAAACAATAAATATATAACTTCAGGCATCTTTTGAACCACTGTGAAGGGTGTGACTTTTCCACAGGCAGCACTAAATGCAAATGTCTTTTGTTATGCTCACACCCCTGTCCTTGAGGGAATTCTTGGATTACTTAAGGTAAGGTTTGAGAAAGGCTCAGCGCGATTCTGCTTACCCCGATCAGCCCGTAACATGGAGCTTATGCTCCATGTTATGTATATTTTAAAGTCAGGAATGCATCTTTTAATCTTGGATTTATCTTTGGTAACTTGATGTATTTATTGATCTTTTATGAATTGACTGATTGAATTGGCATAATACACATTTACCTGACTAATAAATTGTTATGTTTTGAATTATTCAAACAGTCCTCGTGTTATTATCACTGATAAATGTTGTTGTCCATAGCACTACAAGCCACTGTACAGGTTAGTAACGGACTAAAACATGTTAGACGGAGCAGTGTGGCACGCTATACAATGTTGCTAGAGATCCGACTAACATATTGGCATTAATTCAAGTATACTTATGCGGACCACATAAAAAATCTCCTAAATATAGTAAGTATAGGGTTCTGCCACTTTAGGAGAGTGGTTAATCGCCTCTGTTTAATGACCAAGACTGACAAGCTTGTATTAAGAGATTGTATACCCGGCCGGTGCAAGACTCGAGATGCTATAGGAATCTGAGTAAATGAGAATAAGGTATAATAACAAATCAAAAGAATATTCAATCATAATCTAAAATAATGTGAAAGGAAACAAAATAATCTTATCAATGTTTTATAATTGGAGTCAGATAAAACGAGGATAAATATATTAATATTCTAAACCACCTCATACTAAAATTGGAGTCAGATATGAGTTAAGTTTAATATAAATCAATATTGTGCACTGGAAAGACCGAACATGCAGTGAACCTTCATCCACCATTGGATACCGTCATTGGACCAACTGGGTGGACCCTACACCCATATACAAATAAATAAAACACCACAAGCAGATTTAAAACATCAGAATCTGCAGAACAAGGATCAGCACTGACCTTTCCAAGAAGAAGAGCGACTGCAGCAGGCTTGAACTGAAAGACTGATTCATATTATTGAGTGTTTCTAATTCAAAAACTCTTTTGTTTAGGGTTAGTGATTCAGATCTCATTTAATGTTTACAGAATAATGAAAAATGATTTACAGACCTAATTTGCATCAATGAATTAAAACAAAACAAGAAGACTGCAATGAATAATCCCTGATATAAGGATCATTTCTAATCATTTATCAGATTTACCATTGTTTTAATTATTACGAAAAATCTGTGAAATGCAAATTTTACTCATGCAAAAAAAATATTACAGACAATGGATTATCAAGTTATGAATTCCAATAGTGAAGGTGGCGAGGCAGTAGCGCAGTTTCTGTGTGGAGTTTGCATTTTCCCCCTGCCTTTACGTGGGTTTCCTCCGGGTGCTCCGGTTTCCCCCACAGTCCAAAGACATGCGGTACAGGTGAATTGGGTGGACTAAATTGTCTGTAGTGTATGAGTGTGTGTGTGTGTGTGTGTGTGTGTGGATGTTTCCCAAAGATGTGTTGCGGCTGGAAGGGCATCCGCTGCGTAAAAACTTGCTGGATAATAGTGAACTATAATGCTATTGTAAGTGAATGATTAGCACAGTTTATTAAAGCATTAGTTTTTTTTTGTTTTGTTTTTTTAACAAGAACCAGCATGTACAGTTTTCTTATACAATACAATACAATCACTTTACATTTCCTAACAAGAATGAAATAAGTGAAAAAACAAAGAAGAGAAAAAAAAACAAAAAATAAATAAAATAACAGAGGAGAGGGTACATAATTATCAAATTACATACAAATATGTTTCGCACATTTTATAATTTTAGTTATTTACAAGAGTTAGTAATGCACTTTTTTTTTTTACAGGAAATGCATATATACAAACATTTTATGTAAAAATGTTAAAGGAGGAGCATATATTAATTGTTTTAATTGCTTTTCTATTTTGAGACTTGGAAATCACTTTTATATACATTTGAATCTCTTTTTCTAACACCATGAAGAGAGGTTTGCTTTTGGAAAACTTGGATTTATGTATGTGAAATTTACATAATAATAAAATAAAATTTATAATAAAACCAGCATCTTTTAAAGAGCGATCCTTAACATAAAAACCCAAAATCACATGTTTATAAGATAAGGAAAAGGTTTTTAAGATATTATGAGCAATAAAAGCTTCAACATTGATCCAAAATAGTCGAGTATATTGGCAAGACCAAAATAAATGTGAAATAGTTTCATTAAAGCTTTCGCAAAAACAGCATTCTAACTCAATATCAATTTAAAATTTTTGTAGAAATAATTTTGTGGGATAAACTCTATGAAGTAATTTAAATGATATTTCTTTAGCTTTATTTGTGATAAAAAAATGTTGAGGTAATGACCAAACTTGAGTCCAGTTTGAATTATTAAAGATATTGTTCCAGTAAAAAATAACATACGGTATAGACATATTTTCTTTTAAGATTAAAGATCTAATTTTGTGATTATTAGGCTTAAATCCAGAGAAACAGATAAACCCAACCGAGGTTTGTTCAGGTTTAGGAGGACAAACAGTAAGTGCTGATGTACATACACTGCCTTTATACAGCATATGTATGCCAGTGGGTATTGCCCCGGTTAGAATAGTAAATTCCTGTAATGTAACAGGAATTTTGTATCTTGCCATAAATTCTGTAAATGTAAACAAATTTCCGGCATTATCAAATAATTGGTTAACTAATAATAGTCCATTGTTAAACCAATTGTTAAAGAATAGTGACATTTCTATACATGATATTGGCATTATTCCAAATATGAAAACTATGTGGGGAGAAGTTGTGTTTATAAATAAGCCTCCATGTTGTAAGCACTTGTTGATGAAATTTAGAGAGTTTGATTGGGAGTTTTTCAATTTTGTAATTACACATTAAAAGAAATTCTAAACCACCCATATGAGAGAAAATGAAACGGGGGATAATCCAATTAATTTTAAAATTACCACTAAGTGAGTTAAAATCAATAAAATTTAAGCCGCCTTTGTCATAAGAATTCAGCATTACTGATTTTTTAATATTATGAATTTTGTTTTTCCAAAGAAATTTTGTCAACATTCCGTCAATTAGTTTGTTTGTGTGCTTATCAACTGAAATAGGCTGAGCTGTATATGACAATCTAGAAATACCTTCAGAACTCTGCCTTTGATTGATAGATCTCTTTGTAGCCAATGGTTCATCATCTTTTTCGTTTTTTCAATAATTGGTAGAAAATTGGAAATACATCTACTTTTATCATCCTTAATTATTTTAATTCCCAAATATGTCACACTCTCTCTCACAGGGATGTTACAAATTAGAGATTCTGAACAATCTCTCACTGGTAATAATTCACATTTATTTATGTTAAGGCAGAGACCTGAGGCTTTAAAAGGGTTCAAGAATTTCTATTGCTGTAGCAATCTGTGAGGCATCCTTCAGAAACAAAACAGTATCATCCGCTAACTGGCTTATTACCACTTCAGTGTTTTCAATAGATATTCCTTTTAAGGAGCTTTCTCTAATATGTATATTTAGAAGTTCAGTGGCTATCAAAAACAGGTACGGGGAGATTGGGCATCCCTGCCTAACTCCTCGTCTCAAAGAAAATCTAGGAGAGGTGCCGCTGCTGAGTCTAATAGAACTATTGCAATTAGTGTAAAGCATTTTAATAGATCTACAGAAGAAATTTCCAAATCCTACCCTACTAAGAGTTTGTAACAAAAATTCATGTTCTAAAGAATCAAAAGCTTTATAGTAGTCAAGAAAAAGTATAAAGTTGTCATTAGAGAAGTAATGTGAATTTTCTAGAATATCTAATACTAAACGTATGTTATTAAAAATGTGTCTTTTTTGCAAAAATCCAGATTGACATTCATCAATTAAATTGTTCAAAGTACATTTTACTCTTTTGGATAAAACTAATGCAATAATTTTATAATCATTGTTCAGCAAGGTAATTGGTCGCCAATTATCAATTAATAAGTGATCTTTATTTGGTTTTGGTATTAAAGTTATTAGTCCTTGACATAAGGTTGGAGGAAGGAAGAATCTATCTATGCTCTCATTAAAGACCTCAGGCAAAAAAGGAGTTAAAAGTTTCTCAAATGTTCTATAAAACTCAGCAGAGTCCGTCCGTTCCAGGAGACTTGTTGCTTTTCAGTGATTTAATGGCATCCGTAACTTCTTGTAAACTAAGAGGGGCTTCACATATATTGAACTCATCATCACTAATCTGTTTTATGTTATGTAGCGATTTAAAGAATTCTGTAGTAGATTGTTGACAAAATTTAGAAGAATACAAGTTACTGTAAAATTCAGAACAATAGTTTGCAACAATTTTTGCATTCTCCACAATATTACCATTAATCCTCAATTTCTCAATATAATTATATTTAGCTTGTTGCCTCTCAAGTCTAAAGAAATACGCAGAGCTCATTTCACCCTCTTCAAGCCATTTCCTTCGAGATCTTATAAAAGCTCCTTCTGCCTTTTGTTTGTAAAATTCTGATAATTTAATCTCTTGTTCAGTAAGTTCTGCTTTTCCAGATTCTGATAAGTCTTCTATTGTTTTGGATGATAAAGTGGATATTTTTAAAATAATACTATCTTCTTCAGCTCTTCTCTTTTTTGCCAATTCACTACAGTATTTCCTAAAAAAATTTCCCGCTTCAAATTTGAGAAGTTCCCAATTATTACAATATTTTTTTTCAACTTTCGCTTTATTCCAGTAAGTCAAAATAATTTTTTCTATTCCAGTAATAACTTCCTTATGTTTAAGAACTGAATAATTTAATTTCCAGTAACCAGATTTTTGAGTTAAATTACTAAAGTTTCTAAAGGGAATCATAATCGAAATAGCTGCATGATCTGAGAACGGAGATGGTATTATATCAGTAACAATGTTATCCAAGTCATTGGAAGTAAGCCAATAATCAATCCTAGATTGAGAAGATAAAGATTTGTTACTCCAAGTAAAACATTCTTGTGTTGGATGAGATTTTCTCCATGGATCAAACAAGGAAAATTGTTCTATAAAAGCCATAATATAATCTGAATTAGGAGTTCCAGTTTGATGAGGCCATCTATCTAAACTATTATCTAGGACAACATTGAAATCACCACCAAAGATTAGAGCAGAATTAGGAAAAATGGTTAACATTTGAATCACCTGCTTGCCTAATCTATTGAAGAGAGCTTTATTTTCTTTTTGTAAGTTAAAACCATATACATTAACTATAATATAAGTTTCATTTAAAATCTCAGCGGCAAGTACAATGTAGTGCCCAGAAGCATCACAGTTAGATCTTAAGATTTTTCCTTTAAATCTGTCCTTTAAAATACAAACCCCAGCAGATTTAGTAGTGCCATGGGAAAACCACAGATCTAGTCCCCACTGTGACCTCCAAAATTGTGCGTCTTCAGTAACAGAGTGGCATTCTTGTAGAAAACAAAAATCTGCATTAAAGCGCTTCAAGTATAAGAAAAAAGCTTTCCTCTTAGTGATATTGCGTAACCCTCTACAGTTAAGAGAAACAATAGATAAAGACATAGAACAAGAGTGAATATGAAATAAATAAAAAAATAAAACAGATCCAGAAGATTCCTATATAAATATATAGCAAATCTTAAGCAAACTGTCAGGGTTCTGCCACTTTGGTCTCGTAAATTCTTGTTTTGGTGGCAGAGCTTTGACACTACTCATGTCTGGTCCTGTTTCTGTCTCTGTGTGCGCGCGCGCCGTCGTGGGTGTACGCAGAGTGTGTGCGCTGGCGCTTGATGTGGCCGCGCACGCTCTGCGTCCCTCAGACGCGCGCGCTCTTGTACTAGTGTTTGTGTTTGTTCTGTCAGCATCGCGCTGCTTTATTCTCGGCGCCTCCGTCTAGTTGGTTTCAGTTTTGGTTGGCGCTGAGATGAAGCATGCGCGTTGCTTATGTGTGAGCGCACGGTAAGGTGTTTATCTATCGTGTGCTTGTGTCTTGTGTCTTTTGTCAAAGCACGTGGCTCGATGTTTACATTGTGGTCACGTGCTTTTGTCGTGTGCTTCAGTGTTGTGCTCGTCTTGTCATGAACATGCGGTTGATGAGTTCTCTCACTGGCCGCATGTTCTTGTCCTGTGTCATCGGAGCGCATGGCTTGTGTTGTCTCTCTGTGTCATGCGCTCTCCCGTCTATTGTCTAGTCCCACCCTCCTTGTTAACCCATTATTAGTTAATTATGTTCACCTGTTTTTTTGTTAATTTCCTACAGTTTATAAACCCCTTATGTCTGCTGTCCTGTGCGAGTTCGTCATCATATGTTGTCGATGTTTACCTGTCCTGCTGTGTCCAGTCCTGCCTTGTCCTGCCTGCCCAGTCAAGTTTGTTTGTTTGATTTATTGTTTGTTGTAGTAGTGTTTTTCCCCCTCTGGGTTGTTTATTTTTGCCTTTTATTTTATTTTATTAATAATAAATCCTACTTCACTCTGCGCTTGGGTCCTCGCTCCTTTTTCCCTTTACCGGAACGTGACACAAATGCAGCAATAATATCCCAGGATGAGAACAGCAATCCCTTTTTAACACCTATATTGGTTATACTGAAAATTTGTAAAAGAGAAAAAATTAACAGGAGTCTTAGTCTCTACCACTTCTTTAGCCAACATAAGCAAAAATAATGTATTTTCTTTTTTTATCTAAAGAGAGAAAAAAAAAATGTTTTGTTTCTTTTATAAAAGTATTACATTAATCAATATGACTGGAGTCTGAATCCCTTTCATGTTATCGTTTCAAGTAATGAAAAGAAAATGTCTCCCTTTAAAGTTAAAAGAAAAATAAGCAAATATCGCATCTTCTCTGAAAGTTCAAATCAACAAAACTGAATTTGAGTACCTGTTTCTTTTCAGTCTATAGACCAAAAATATGGAAGAAAAGTATCTTAAATTTAAATCCAGAGAGAGACGGGAAAGGCGTTACTGTTCCTTGTGTAAATGAAAAAATATTTAAACAGGTCTTATGTTCCAGTTTTTACAAAGATTAAAATGAGAGTACTTTTGTACTGAAAGGGGGTATTAGCATGCTTCTTTTTTCAGTTGCGGTTGCCACTTTTTCCATTGTAATTTAGGATGAGGGCGAGATCTCAACGCCATCCACAAAGGCACGGCCACCGACAAAGAGAGCCTTTTTGTCTTCCTTACGAGCTTTTTCGACAGCGGGCCATAATTTCAGTCTTCGTTCTCTGTCAGCAGGAGACAGGTCCTCGGAGATCCTTAGCTTATTATCCTTTAGAAAGTCTGCATCTTTGGCGGCGCGCCAGACAGCATCCCTAAAAAAGCGTGAAGTAAATTGAAATATAATACCTCGAGGAGTGCTGCTTCCAGGTTTGTTACGGCCAAGACGGTGTGCGACGTCTACGACATCAGACAGCTTCTCTTTAAATTGCGGCAGGAGACGCTGACATACTTTAATGACCTCGAGACGAACATCTTCTCCGCTTCTTTCTTGAATCCCTTGAATCCTCAGATTCCACCTTCGGGAATAGCCTTCTAGCAACGTTAGACGTCTTTCTTGCTCTTCGATACACCTTTCAGCTTTTTTTAAGCCAACTTTCATGGCATTTACGTCCTTACTGATGAACTCGATTGTTTCCTTTAATTCCGCGATCTGCTTTGTATTGACGCCGACTTCGGATTTTATTTCATTTACTATCTGAGAATTTTTTTCCACCAGCTTCTCAAGTGTGTCTGACTTATTTTGCACGAGACGTGAAAGGTCCGAAATCTGGGAAAGGATGATCGTTGTATCTTTTCCCACACATCTGCGTTGTTTAGGGGCTGGTGATTCACAAGGAGTTTCTGGAAGAGATGGAAGTTCGACCTCCGCTGCCAGCATAAGTTCCTCAGAGTTAATATTCTGCTAAAGGTAGTCATGTAAATTGTCTGTAATCAATGCGTTAGAAGGGATTTTATCCAACTTTTCGGCCCTCGGCGAACTGCTATTTTGATTAGCCAAGTTAGCATGTTCTGTCTTTTCGGTCTTTCCAGCCTTTTTTCCTGCACTTTTTCTTTTCTCTGACCCTCCCATTGTCGTCTGTAACGGATCGCTATAATATCAGTTCAAGTTAACTTTTAATATACACTTTGCGAAACGTTAAACAGTTCAGTTTAAGTAGTTAGGATTGCGGAGCTCAACGAAACGCGTGCGATCAAGGAGCCATCTTGAAAGCGTCCGGTCTATTAAAGCATTAGTTCACTTCTATAAAAGTGAGTTTACCTCCACTAGAGGTCGCTGTGATGATCAGATTCTCCACAGCTCTGATTCTCTCAGCTCTCGCCGGGTTCAGTGGCGCGTGCCTGTAATCCAACCCAGCAAACATTTGGACGTCCGATTACCGCTGAAAAGACGTCGCTCCGTCACGTGTCGTCCTGGTTGAAAAGTAGTGCCAAAATGAAAATCCAACCGACGTCTTTTACGTCTTCTGGCCGTGAATCGCACGTCTTTTCTACACGGTCCCTGCACGTCGAAATATGTCATGTTCTGGACGTTTTCTGGTTGCTTTTAAAACGTGTTATTTCTTTATAATAAGTGTTTTAATAGCCTAATTATACATATAAAATAATCAAACTTATTATTTAAAGCTGTGAAATGCAATCAGGTCCAATTTCAGTCCAGTTATACCTAAACGTCTTTATAGCATTGTAATCACGTGTAAACCATAAGTAATACATTATTTAAGGATGCAATAGTGTTACGATTAAGCAAATTATTTATTGTGCATATAGTAACAGATGTACATCACTGTTAAACAGACACATCTAATAAGAATAAATAAAACAACAACACAGAAATATGGACAACACAAGTGAAATGTTATTTTAGAGTCTTTATTTCTACTATTCTCCAGCTCTTCCTGGAAGGTGCTTGCTGTGTTCCTCCATTGCTGCATCTTTTTCTGTGTCTGTAGCATCTGGACTCACTTCACAGCATCTGAGGAAGGAGAATATGATTTTGTATCATCTTAAAACTAAAAACTTACAACATATCAAGAATTACTGTCATGTTTCATGAATGAACAGCAATGTGCAGAGCAGTATCTAATGTCAATACATACATATTCCCTACTACTCATCATTTTACAACTGCCCATATCCACACATCCACAGTTTTGTGACAAGCAAAGACTGTCATTCATGGCTTACACTAAAATTATCATTTAATATTTTCAGTCTGCTTGACAGCCTGAGTCTGTACAAACATTTTAAAACATCTGAACATTAAAACAGGCATGTCTATAAGGAGACGTACAATGATGAATGACAGATGAAATCTACAGTTTTAATTATATAAAATGCTGGGTTAATTGTTGGGGTAGTAAAATATATTTTCCTGAAATATTGTGCAGAAATAAACACAAACAATGCAAGATAAATATGTACCCGTTTATCACTCTTTTAATCAGGCTCGGACAGAACATCCACCAACTCCGGACAGTTGCTGAACCTAAATGTGACACCAAAATCACAGTCAGAGCGATCCAGACAGACAGAGACACACATTCTGTCACATTTAAAACTTACACAGATCCAGTTCTTCTTTTTAACTTTGATAAACACTTCACAGGATCTCGCTCTCAGAATCCAGTCTCTTAACAGAACATGTAGACCTGCTGCAGTCCACAATGACAATTACTGTAACAGAGCAGCAGCTAACATCAGGCTCATGATGACGTTAACTTTTCTAGTTGCAATTATTTACTAAAGCGTTTATCAGAATATGCAATAAGATCACAATACTCACCATAGGTATAAAACTAGCTCTAGGTTTGCAAATGTGAACTCATACACATTATACACCTAAATAAACTTTTAAGCATTCAACAAGTTTCTCACCTACTCTGGAGTGTCCTCAGGGAGTGTGATGACAGAGGATCATTTGCACTGGAGACAATTCTACAGACAAACAAAACAACAGTGAGAAAGGTAATAATTCAATTATTTAATGAACAGAAAATAAATAAATGCAAAGCCTTATATGATTCTTACAGTCGGCCTGGAGAAAGAGTCTTGAATTCTCTCTGACAGATGACTGATTGTTATTGACCCTGCAAGACAAATTTGAACCTTAATGCAGTTTAATTAATTTACAGTACAAAAACTATTTTACAGGAGCAGTTAAAAGAAAAGTGGTTAGACTTTACCTGTTAAACCTCCACATGAGCTATAACACCTACATGCATATATTTACCATTTTATGTTAGTGTAAAATATTAAGTAAATAACTTTTTCATATACATGCTCATAAGTTTTGCTCTTATTGTTAATGACAGCCTATTAATGTAGGCTAAAATAAATTAATACTGGTATTGTAGTAAATGCTGGAGACATATCTACAATAGCATGATACTGTATAGCTTTTTGTTAGGTTTTCTAACAAATTCGTGCATTATTATCATTATTAAGATGTTTTATTTCTACACTATTCCACTCCAAACTCACCTAAAATAGTCATTTTCAGCTCTGACTGAACACACAGCAGGTGGATGATGGGCAGAGATGCTGGAAAACATGTTGACCAGCTGTCTTTGAGGACCAGTGTAGGAAGACCCTGATAAACTGCACCAGATTGCTGTGATAACATGACATATTGCTCAAACTCGACTTACTTTTAGCATAACGGCTAATTTTAGCCTACTCAAAGCAACGCCACATCGCTACTGACAATGTGCATCATTTATTTCAGTTTCTTCGAGTAAAACTCAATAATGTTATTAAATGAATACAAACTGTACTTACACGGTGGGAGATTTGTGATAATTGTCCAACTTTTCGCCGCGTCCTCATGTTCTCGTGGTGCTGAACAAAACCGGAAGAAAATGAGATTTGAAAACAGCGCCCTAGTATCTCGCGGCCGCGAGATTATGTTAGTCATATCGCGAGATTTGTTAGCGTTAGGTGCAAAAAATAAATAAAATTGCATTATGGTTTTAGAAACAGTGACGTTACTATCCTTTCACCGCACAGGACACTTTATGAATGTAATTGGTCAGTTGACAAGATGTAAATAAAAGTGATTTCTGTATTTCATAAAGATAAATCTGTTTTTAATGAGTTTAGATGCCTGAAATCTGTCCACGAACCCACTTGAGACACACATATATTAAGTGTATACCCAGATGTAAGTGCAATACTTTTTAATATTTCATAATTTCAGCAAGGGTTTATGATGGACTATAAATGCACGTGTAAAGGACGTCATTTTTGGACTTAATCAGGACATGGTATATATTAAACTACATGTACATTAAATCGTAAATACACGCAACCCCAAATATAAATAGACATGTTTAAATGTATACAAGCATATATTAATGCATTTTAGCACATGTTGTGCATTTGTGCCGTGCGTTCGCGACGAATTTTGGCTGTGGAAAGCACGTCGCTTTCAGACCATCAGTACACAGTTGATGCCGTCGCGGAGCGACATCTTTTGGCCGGGGAGAGCACATCGTCGTCCGACCAATGTTTGCTGGGAAGCTACTGGGAGGCTGAGGCTGCGGATCGCTTGAGCTCAGGGCTTCTGAAGGTGGCGAGGCAGTGGCGCAGTTTCTGTGTGGAGTTTGCATTTTCCCCCTGCCTTCACGTGGGTTTCCTCCGGGTGCTCCGGTTTCCCCCACAGTCCAAAGACATGCGGTACAGGTGAATTGGGTAGACTAAATTGTCCGTAGTGTATGAGTGTGTGTGTGTGTGTGGATGTTTCCCAAAGATGTGTTGCGGCTGGAAGGGCATCCGCTGCGTAAAAACTTGCTGGATAATAGTGAACTATAATGCTATTGTAAGTGAATGATTAGCACAGTTTATTAAAGCATTAGTTCACTTCTATAAAAGTGAGTTTTCCTCCACTAGAGGTCGCTGTGATGATCAGATTCTCCACAGCTCTGATTCTCTCAGCTCTCGCCGGGTTCAGTGGCGCGCGCCTGTAATCCAAGCTACTGGGAGGCTGAGGCTGCGGATCGCTTGAGCTCAGGGTTTCTGGACTGCAGTGGACTATGTCGATCGGGTATCCGCACTAAGTTCGGTATCGATATGGTGCTCCTGGGTGAGCTTGGGACCGCCAGGTCGTTTAAGGAGGAGTGAACCGGCCCAGGTTGGAAACGGAGCAGGTCAAAGCTCCCGTGCCGATCAGTAGTGGGATCGTGCCTGTGAATAGACACTTCAGTTCAACCTGAGCGACACAGAGAGACGCAGACTTTTACCTAAATTTTTTTTTTAAACTTTGATTTGTCTTTCTAACTGTAAAACTGAAGAAATAAAGATTTAGAGATGTATGATGACTATATGCATTATTAATAGTAAGTAATAATTAAAAGTTTACTAGCAGACTTCAGAAAGTTTATTTGTAAACAAAAATACAAAAATCATCTCAATTTCATGTCTATATTTTAAAAATATGCCTTAGACAGAAATATATTGAATTTAATTGAAAATATATCAAATTAAAAAATAAATATAGAGAATAATTTTACTTTAAACATAAATGGCACATTATAATTTTTGGCCCCATCAGAAACAAAAGTAACACACGGGTAGGTCACAACCAGATTTACTGGCTTCATCATGTTTGTTTTAATTATATCTGACTATGACATTGTTAATTTTTTTTTAATACCACCTGATATTGACGGTTAAAAAGCTTCCAGTACAAAATGGCATTTTTATTGATAAATTAGTTATAGAGTATTATGCCAAATGCAGTTTTAATCTAGAAAGTTTTGTTTAATAAAATAGAGGAGGGGGATATATTTAAGAAATTAATAACACTTAAAAATAGTAAAGCAACAGGGTTAGATAATATTCCAGTGCAGTTCCCTCAAAGACTCCCTAAATGCGTCACTCCGATGGTTACACATATTATCAATTTTTCTATTTGTCAAGGTAAAGTTGAAAAAAGCAAGAGTTATTCCTCTTTTTAAGAAAGGTAGTAGGTTTGAGGTTAATAATTCTAGGCTGGTATCAATTTTGAGTGCTTTGTCAAAAGGGAGGGAAAAAGTTATTTATTAGCAGATTGAAAAATATTGTTTAAAATGTGACGTATTGCAGAGTTTCAATCGGGTTTTAGAAAAATCATTCCACTGATTCAACAGTTTCTTTTATTTAACAAATTATATAAAGAGCGATATGGATAAAGGAAGTTAAGTGGGATGGTTTTCTTAGACCTGCAAAAAGCTTTCAATACAGTCGATCACAGGATATTGATTTTAAAAGTAAAGGCAATGGGTTTTGGTGTTTTGGCCTGTAAATGCATGAAGTCTTACCTTGAAAACAGATGTCAAATAGTAGATTTAAATGGTGTGTTTTCAGATTATTCGACCGTTTCTTATGGGGTTTCACAAGGCAGTGTTTTAGGTCCTTTGCTTTTTTAATATACATCAATGATTTGAAAATGGCCCGTTCAAAAAAGCTTTTGTTATTTGTGGATGATGCAGCAATAATTGTGTCTCATGAGAGGAAGGAATTTATTGAAAATGAAAAAAGTAAACAAACTGAGGAAGTCTCTTAATGGTTTAACCTTAATAAATTGTCCTTACACTTGTGTAAACCAGAATTTATTTTATATGGTTCAGCTGCGAAACTGAGAAAATGTGTCAGATCAGAGGTAAAAGTAGAGCATCAAATTAATGAACCCAAACATGAAGGGAAATATTTAGGTTCCATTTCAGACAGTAATTTGACAGGTGAGAAGATGGCTGTTATAGTCCATTCAAAAGTTCTAAAATTAAGTTTTTAGCAAGACAGACAGAGCTCTTAGATTTTCAAACTTTACAAATATTGGCTAGTGCATTAGTGCAGTCATACTTTGACTATGCTGCAGTCTTTTGGTACAGCAGTAGTTCCACAAAAATGAAAAATAAATTGCAGACGGCCCAAAATAAGTTGCAGAATTGTTATCAAAGTACTTCTACTGACACATTTAAATAATGAATATTATAGTCAAACTAATTTATTAAAAGTTGGAAAAAGGGTCACTTTTCTGAAATTGGTGATGGTGTTTAAGATTTTAAAATATTTAATTATTAAGTTTTAGTTAGTGAGGTACACTGTCATTCTACAAGAGCGAGTAGCAGGGGTATTTGTCCTTGTAGATTTAATAGTGAAACAGGTAGAAAGTCTTTTCTGTGTACTGTTGCTTGGAATATACTGCCGAGGAGTTTTAAAGAGATTCAATTTGAGAGTTTTTAGAGAGGAAATTAAAAAATGGCTGTTTTTCGGTTGAAGTTGAGGATTTTTGTTGTGCTGAGTTTCTGAGCTGATGATGTTTGCACTTTATGATTTGCTCGTTCATTTTTTAAGAATATCGATGACCACGATGGAAATCAGCCTGTGGCTTTATTGTGTATTTTATCCTCGACAGTTTTTAAGATATGAATGTCAAACTGGACTTGTTTGTGTATTTTTGTTAAAATTGTCAAATAAAATCAATCAATCAATTTATTCATTCATTTTCATTTAGCTTAGTCCCTTTATTAATCTGGGGTCGCCACAGCGGAATGAACTGCCAACTTATCCAGCATATTTTTTACACAGCGGATACCCTTCCAGCTGCAACCCAGTACTGGGAAATATCCATACACCCTCATTTACACACACACACACACACACACACACACACACACACACACACACACACACACTATGGCTAATTTAGTTTATTCATTCACCTACAGCATAGCACATGGGCTTGGAGCACCCAGAGGATGAACACGGAGAGAACAAACAAACTCCACACAGAAATGCCATCTGACCCAGTCGGGACTCCCACCAGCAGCCTTCCTACAGTGAGGCCATGTGTATATATATATATATAAAGATACATTATTTTTTCCCTTAATAGCTACATTTTAAAGAAATCTATTTGCTTAAGTCAGCTGAACAGTAAACAACAACAGCAATAGAAACCACCAAAGGACACCATATGAACACAGCCAAAATGACTTATTAGAGCATGCACATCTTTGTCATTCCAATGGATTTTTAAAAATATGTACATGCCGCCTTTTCTCTTTCCCCTTAATGAGGAAAACTATTGAATTCTATAAAAGCTGTTCAGCGTTTTATTTTTTTCAGATTAACATTCAATAAACTTAAACTAAAAGTTTTAGATTGTGAGCAGGACAGCACACTGGTTCTCCCGCAGCATGTTTGTTCATCATTTCTATCTTAATGTGTTGATCATTTTCTTTTGTGTTTCTGTATTGTGTGAAGGTCAACCAGTCCACAGTTTATGCTGCTATAATCTTTATTCAGTTTTATTCATAAACTATGTACAATATATACACTGTGCTCACGTCGACTCCAGGTCTCTTGGGTGAAGGTCTCTCAGTGACGTGGTCTCTTCTGGTCGCCGTGCGTCTCTGGTGGAGATGGGGAGCGGGAACGTTTCCCTCTGGCGTCCTGGACTGAAGATGCTGCACCAGCTGAGGAAGAGGAGGATAGTGGCTTGGTCTGGCAGGAGAAGGACGGCCTCTTTTTCTTCTCAGCAGCATAGGCCTCACTGAACAGATCGAGCGCAAACACACACAAGCAGACATAATGTGAGATTTTCACAAACAATAGAACATGCTGCAATGCCAAGTACAGTTTACTCACGCGTCTATGATGGGAATGACGTATTTGCGGCTGCCGTCCATCATGACTCCCTTTCGGTTTGGGTCGTCCACCTCCAACAGGAAGCTGCGGGGAATCCCTGTGCTCCTCCGGATGCGCTTAAGCGGAGCAGAGCTGCTGCCCTGTGAATTCATGAGTGACAGTCAAACTACAGAGCAAACAATCTGACTGATGGAGACAAGAGCTCAAGTTCACAGCAACCATAAGCTTAGAAAACCCAGTTACCCCTTTAGAGGGGCAGTGCCTAATGTGGTGTCCTGGGATCCCACAGTGAAAGCAGACATAGTTGGGTGGAAGAAGCCCAAGCAGTGTCATGGCCTCACTGATGAACATCAGAACCATGAGAATCAGCTCTAACATTTCTCACAAACCAAACCTGTCAGTGTCTGAACGCTCACCTGCTGGAGTAGTAGCACAGACTGGACTGGTACATCACCGCTTTTAGCTTGTCCTCCTCTGATGCCTTTGCCTCAGCCAGATTCTCAGTCTGTTTCACAGGCATTTGCACATTAGAATTTTATTTCACTGATTTGCTCTAAATAAACACCCTCAAATCTCCCTAAGAAGCTGTGTGTGTTTGTGTGTTTGTGTGTATTGTTGTTTGCTAAACACTGTGTATTGATATTCTGCACAACATGTCATTATGACGCCTCAAATGCAAACACTGCAGTTCAATACAGAGCAGCACAGTGGGGTGAATTAATCATTTGTTCAATACCTTCAACAGCTGCTCCAGTGAGAGGAGTGAAGAATCACCTGTTTGAGAAGATTTAGCTGATGGTCCAGCTTGATGTCTGCAAAACAAAACAAAGGAGCTTGTGTGACCAAAACACCACAGACAGACTCAAACTCTTGATATAACATCTATCAGAGGATGATTGCACTCATTTCACATAACTTACCCAACAAATCTTCTGTTGGAGGACTTAAGTCCAGCCGCAGGGACCCGTCTGATGATGACCGATGTGTTTTTAGGGATGAGAGCATCATCATCTGTGTATTCTGACAGCAAAATAAAGTTTGAATATAGTAATAATTATTTACCATGGTATACTTTGAGTGCCATTAGCATTTTAAAACACTCAGAACATCACTATATGTCACCATCAGAGTCATGATAACACATGTCAGCTTCTACAAGTCTGTCTGATAACACATCTAATGTTAGTGTATTATAGTTTAAGTGGCTTTTCCTCATCTCACCTTCATCAGTTTGGGCTTTGCTGATCTTCAGCTGGCAGAACTTCAGCCTCTCGCGCCTCATGATCTGCCGCTTCAGCTCTCCCGCAGTGATGTTGAGGCCCTCAAACTGGAGCGAGTCGTAGGTGAGTCGACTCTGAAACCTGTAATGAACACAAGACATACTGAACACAAAACACAGTGTGATAACAAGGGTCAAACCTGAATGAAGGGAGAAGAAGACGATCAATCGATGTATCCAACAATCAATAATCTGGGAATCAGTTGCCACGAAGGACGCCGAGATCAGATGCCAATGAGCGAAGTTCAAAACAACACAAAAAGAACCGTTGCCATGGATATTGACGATCACGTGACGAGGCGCTAAAAACTTCCGCGTTATTTTCTCATTAATAATAGTGAAATCATTACTATGATAATAATAAAATAAACAGCAGAACAGTTGGCCATCTCTGAATAATAAACAGTGGCGTTTCCTTACATGAATGATTCAGGACTCTGTATAGAGTCGGGCGAGTCACTGAATCAGTAGCTGCGTCCCAAATCGCATACTTATGCACTATTTTACGCCATTTTGTAGTATAAATAGTGTAAGTAGTGTGTTCACATTGAAAACTCTCAAAATAATAAGTGCACTTTAATTACCCGGATGATGCACTCATTCAGCCGGTATAATGAAGTGTGTAATGATGGACACTTCACGCACTCAACGACCGCAGGTTTGCTTACGTAGCGGAAGGGGCGGAGCTATCTGACGCACATGTTGAATAACTTTATTTATTTTGGATGGTGAGAGCAAAATTCTCCTACAAGAGTGATTATAGCGCCTCCCGATGGTGAATGCGGTTATACTCACGGCAGGTATTATTTGATAATTCAGTCGTTTATTTCACTGATTTGGCAACAGTCAAACGTCATCAGGGAAACGGTTTGAATTTCCGCTTAGTAAAAAAACATTAGTGTGCCATTTGGGACAACACTACATACATATACTATCCTGTTGAGTGTGTAAGTGCATAAGTACATAGTGCATGAGTGCATAGTGTATAGTGTGCCATTTGGGACGCAGCTAATGATTCGTGGCTGAATGAATCACTTAAAGCTTCACTCGATTAAAGAGGTCTCTTGCTGCCACCTATTGGCGATTTGTTTTTCCGTTTTAAAGTAATTTAACACTTTTTAAAAACACCTTTAAATGTATTTTCTACAAATGTTCATCTCTGTATGTTAAAATGATTTAAAACTCTCTAAGCTCATCATTTATTTGTTTGCCCTTGATCTTCATTATGTGTTACAGTTTTTTTTCCAATTGTTTTGCCACAAATTTCAGAACCCTGATGTCAATTAAAAAAACTCTAGACACAAAATCCTAAACAGTCACTACTTTTAACACTCTCCAGTGTTCTGCATACAGCATTCATTCCCTTAAAGAAGTCTTGCATTTGCAGGATCATTGATTCACATAATCCTTTTATAATACAAATACTACAGGAACACTACTTTAGATCACCAGCAGCACACAAGATGTACATCGCTTCAATATACAATCATTAACAATCATTAAATATTGTTGTTTAAAATATATGATACAGGTTTCATTATGGTCTATAAGTGTAAAGGGAAACAGTGCAGACAGTGGATATACTGAACTAGTTTTATTCATTCCATCATAATGTTGGTTTACTGTATTTTTTTTTTCTCACTTCACGTCCCCATATAGAAAGCTGATAAATGGCATGATATATGGTCCCATCTGCAAATTACATTATTATAAAATGTCATAATAGTCAATAATTTGTCAAAATAGTGAAAAAAATCATTGTTTATATTATTTTCAACCATATCATATATATATATATATATATATATATATATATATATATATATATATATATATATATATATATATATATATATATATATATATATATATATTTGTAGGGGTAAAATATATAACATAATGGATCATATATATATACGTAACATATATGTACATATTTGTAATTCTAATATTTTAACAAATGGCAATATTTTGACATGTATAACATATTTTATATATGTAAAATTCATATGAACTATTATGTCACATATGTAATTTGCATATATTTCTATATATCAGATTTCTATTTTGGGATTTTGTGTTACCATCAGTCTGGTCTTGTGGATTTGGTCACGGGTTCTCCTCTACATTTCAGTGGTGTTTTCATTACTCAGAAATCTTGGAAAGAACCTTCTGTCAATGTAAATCCAGGCCTGACATTGGTTTGCTGTGACTGGGCTTTCTTACAGTGATGTCAAATATATAAACATTGTCTGTAAAAGTGGTACACAGAACAAAGAAATCATAAATATGGACTAAGGATGAATAAAGATGTCATCTATAGATAATGTAGTTCAGTTGGGTCATCTTCTGTGGTAACTGATGTCATTTGATCTATCCTGATTATTTCATCATCTAAACATGTAATATTGTACATCAGTTTCCCCACATCAACAATAATGCAGCAGTTATTCATCATTTGGAGTGCTTGTATCAGTTGATAATAACATCATGTGAAGTAAATGAATACATGGTTATTTCAATTGTAATGTTTGAGTTGCATTTTGAAATGGGATCAATTTGAAGTTTAATTGTGTTATATTGAAAAGGTGATTTTAGTTCAATGAATAAAGTATGTTTGACTTGTGTGTGTTGTATCCAAGCATTTGAAAAAAGAGTTAAAAGTTTTGCAAAAACGTACAATTTTGGCAAAGGTTGTGAATTTTGTGTCTAGACTTTTAAAAATTGACACCAAAGTTCTGAAATTTGTGGCAAAATAATTGTAAAAAACTGTAATAAAAAAAGAGAAAGGACAAATCTTATAGATGATGAGCACAAATCTGAAAGCATCTGTGGATCTGTCACAATCCACTCATTTATTATCATTACTGTGGGTTTCTTCATCACAAAAATAAGCCCATATACATGTAAATAAATAAAACACCACAAGCAGATTTAAAACATCAGAATCTGCAGAACAAGGATCAGCACTGACCTTTCCAAGAAGAAGAGCGACTGCAGCAGGCTTGAACTGAAAGGCTGATTCATATTATTGAGTGTTTCTAATTCAAAAACTCTTTTGTTTAGGGTTAGTGATTCAGATCTCATTTAATGTTTACAGAATATTGAAAAATGATTTACAGACCTAATTTGCATCAATGAATTAAAACAAAACAAGAAGACTGCAATGAATAATCCCTGATATAAGGATCATTTCTAATCATTTATCAGATTTACCATTGTTTTAATTATTACGAAAAATCTGTGAAATGCAAATTTTACTCATGCAAAAAAAATATTACAGACAATGGATTATCAAATTATGAATTCCTAATAGTGAAGGTGGCGAGGCAGTGGTGCAGTTTCTGTGTGGAGTTTGCATGTTCTCCCTGCCTTCACGTGGGTTTCCTCCGGGTGCTCCGGTTTCCCCCACAGTCCAAAGACATGCGGTACAGGTGAATTGGGTAGACTAAATTGTCCGTAGTGTATGAGTATGTGTGTGGATGTTTCCCAGAGATGGGTTGCGACTGGAAGGGCATCTGCTGCGAAAAAACTTGCTGGATAAGTTGGCGGTTCATTCCGCTTTTTAATAAAGGGACTAAGCCGACAAGAAAATTAATGAATGAATAATAGTGAAGGTATTATACTAATAGTGAACTATATTGCTATTGTAAGTGAATTATTAGCACAGGGTATTAAAGCATTAGTTCACTTCTATAAAAGTGAGTTTTCCTCCACTAGAGGTCGCTGTGATGATCAGATTCTCCATAGCTCTGATTCTCTCAGCTCTCGCCGGGTTCAGTCAGTGGCGCGCGCCTGTAATCCAAGCTACTGGGAGGCTGATCGCTTGAGCTCAGGGTTTCTGGGCTCCAGTGGACTATGTCGATTGGGTGTCCGCACTAAGTTCGGTATCGATATGGAGCTCCTGGGTGAGCTCGAGACCCCCAGGTCGTTTAAGGAGGAGTGAACCGGCCCAGGTCAAGTGGTCCTCACTGCAGAGCTATTTGGGCAGAGCTGAGCTCCAGCAAGGGGGAGCTTGAGCTCTCGCTCCTCCTTTCTTGCGCTTCTTCTACGAGTGATGTCACTGGGGGTAGGTGTACGCATTAAAACAGCTTATCCGCCTGTTAAGTGTGACGTCACGCGAAGCGGCTTCCGGGTCCAAGCGCTCTATTCAACTGAATGGGGAGACTCATGAAATGGTAATAATAAAGTTTTACAAAGCGATTTAAGGCTTTCGAAAATCACGATCGCAATATCATGCCTAATATCCGATGGCCAGAAAGTGATTTTTTTTTTTTTAAATTGTTACATTTTTGGTATTTTTTATGCAGCAAGCCCAGAGATTGTTGTGTACACTATGATTTTATATAAAATTAACTTTAATGTGTGATAGGAATAAAACGTGATCATAAACAAATGATTTCTCCACTCAAATGAGTGGCGGCTTGGACCCGGAAACAGTATACATACGTCACAAACACGTCACCATTTAACAAGCGGATAGGAGGAGGAGCTAGAGCTCATGCTCCCCCTCGCTGGAGATCAGCTCTGCTCAAATGGCTCTGCAGCGAGCAGCGTCTCGCCCAGGTCGGACACGGAGCAGCAGGCACGTGCACACATAGGGCTCAACCTGTGCAGTGCACATGCCCTTTTTAGTCTTGGATAGAAAGTGCCCTTCCAAAAGGATCAAAAGTGCCCCCGTGACGCGGCACACCTTCCGTCCCGCCCTTCAGTAGGCGTGCGACAACACCGCTCTTGAGTACGCGCGCGGCAACACAGCTGATCAGTACGCGCGCGATAACACCGCTCTTCAGTACGCGCGCATCCACTCTGCAGATCTGCAGCACCCAATTTTAATTTTTTAAAGTAAAGTAAAGTAAAGTAAATTTTACTTTAAACATAAATGGCACATTATAATTTTTGACCCCATCAGAAACAAAAGTAACACACGGGTAAGTCACAACCAGATTTACTGGCTTCATCATGTTTGTTTCAATTATATCTGACTATGACATTGTTAATTATTTTATTTAATACCAGCTGATATTGACGGTTAAAAAGCTTCCAGTACAAAATGGCATTTTTATTGATAAATTAGTTATAGAGTTTTAGTCTATAAAGTTTTGTGTTTAATAAAGTAGAAGAGGGGGATTTATTTAAGAAATTAATAACACCTAAAAATAGTAAAGCAACAGGGTTAGATAATATTCCAGTGCAGTTCCCTCAAAGACTCCCTAAGGGCTCTATTTTGACGGTCCATGCGCAGAGCGCAAAACACAGGGCGCAAAAGCTTTCAGGGTGTGTCAGAATGCATTTTTGCTAATTTAAGGACATGAAAATCCGCTTTGCGCCATAGCGCATGGTCTAAAAGGGTTGAGTTTATTTTCTTAATGAGTTATAGGTGTGTTTTGAGAATTAACCAATTAGAGTCTCATCTCCCATTACCTTTAAGAGCCAGCTGCGTCGCGTAAAGGAAGTCTAAGTGGAAAATCTGAGCATTTCACTAGCAAACAGTAAACAGTTTTTTTAACAGAAAACTGTTAAACAGAGCATCTACTGCGAGAGAATGAGAGATAAAAGATCACTTTCACTTTCGCTCTTGGATAGGGAAACCTTTACGCAAAGACATCAAATAGTCTATAAATAATTGTGTTTGTCAAGCGCAAATATTCGTTTCAAAACTATTTCTAAATTCAGTTCTAATTTCAAACAAACGAATAAATGATCAATATTAATGAAGTGTGCTCAAAAACCTGAGTTATATCCTAAAACACATGCTATGCCCCTTATGGTCTAAAACATGACAGGTGGGCAAATCTAAGCTTGTTTTTAATAAAACAAAT
Organism: Danio rerio; assembly: GCF_052040795.2. Classification (NCBI taxonomy): domain Eukaryota; kingdom Metazoa; phylum Chordata; class Actinopteri; order Cypriniformes; family Danionidae; genus Danio; species Danio rerio. The sequence continues at coordinate 12,920,330 of NC_141031.1, forward strand.
ATAAATATGGATTTAATAAATAATACTGCTAATAATAATAACATTATACAAAAGCAAATTGTTATGAATGAACTGATAAAGCCTCCCGAGATGAAGAAGACATAAAAGCAGTGATTTTTCATATCTATGTAGGCTAGAAAATAATATGTTTTGTAATATTTTAATCCTTTATATTTAAATCCTATATCTATTCTTTTTATATCCTGTATATATATATCCTTAATATTTAAATGTTTTTATATGTAAAGATATTTGCCTATTGCTCTCTTAGTGTGGTTTATTCATAAACTAATTTCGAGAGGATCACGGGCTTATAATCAAAACGGCTGGCTCCTTGTTAGCTACGTAATCAGCCCTATTAGATGATTACGCAAGCATTATAAATAACCTGAGTTTTTTACTCCAGTTATCTTCGTCTTGAAGCTTGCTTCCCGCTACAAAACGCTCCAGCATTGCACCATTTAACCTATCGATACAGAAGAACAAACAACAACAACAACAACAACAACAAACAAACAACAACAACTCCAGCCAGAACTCCACTCTCCCTGAGAATTCAGTCGCAGCCTCGCCAAAATTGAGCCAGAATTCCCGCAAAAACGCCGGTGCTGCCCACCAGCTCTTCCACCTCCAGTCCGCAGTCCACAACTCCACCTAAACTCTCTAGGCGTCGACGATCCAAAACATCGCAAAAGCCTAACTCACTGCTTCCTAGCGGTGCACCCTCGGTAACGTATAGCACGCTTTTAAGGGGAAGCATCGCGGAAATAACTAATCTCCATCAAAGACTAAACCCATTTATAAATCTTTTAAAAACAAGATTCGCGTGATTAGAAGATTCATAAGAACTCGCCCTTCAAGCCCGTCCACAAATCCATAAGTAAATCACTGCAAAGATCACGACATTAGTCCACGACATATTGATACGTCGATGAAGCGTGCTGTTATCATCCAAACTAGTCTCTGGTGTGCCGCAGTGTCTTCTCACAACACTGGTAAACAAACTTGGCCTACGATCTTGATTGACGCCCCATCGAGCCAATAGCTGAAGGAGCAGCGCCCTCATCCAATGCGCTTTTAAAACTCGATATGGTTCCGCCCTCTCAACAATTCATGAATGAACCCAGCCATAAAAGACTCGTGAATGAACTGAGACGGATATACTTGCGAATTAAGTTAAGATTAAGAAGTTAAGATTCCTAACATGTATTTAAACAAATGAAGTAAAGCCCATAACAAACATTCCATTCATACAGTTTCCACTAAGTAGTGAATTAAGTTAAGCGTTTGATGTTGGGATTTGATATAATAAATAAATAAATTGACAAAATAATAAATGAATGAATAAATAATAATAAGAATAATAATATAAAAAAATAATAATAAAATAAAAAAATAAATAAAATAAATTAAAAACCTCTGCCAGATCTAATAGCATTTAACTTCTGTAAAGACTATTACCCAACCAGTGAGAATTTAACACAAAAGTCCAATCGTAATACGCCAACGACCCATACTTGCATATACAGTGCCATATGTAACTTATAATGGCACGCCGGTTGGAGGTGAAAATGGTAAAGAAACTAACTTCTCGCTTGACTGCATGAATAGGACATTTAAATAAATCTTCAAGAAGAACTTCTAGGACCACCAGACAAGCTACACCCCAAATCCCCAGCTCTGCATCCACCTGCTATCCTGTGGGGGAACAAATGCCCACCTCTATCATCCTCGCACACTGCGACAACGAAGCTCACAATTGTCCATGCTCTTATTAAGATGCCTTGCATAGATATCAGCTACAACAATTTTGTCATGTCTGCTATACATGTATCATGTTGTAAAATTTAATTTCTGATTTTCTCTTGTTTCTCATTCCAGAGATTAGGACAGCCGGCCCAGAAGCTGACCTTCATCCAACCTATTACACTCCACATCCATTCCAAATGCAATCACAATCTACACAAGGATGCATTTCCAATCATACAGTCCACATCCACAATGCCATATTCACACTAGTCTTTGGGTTTTGAGATTCTCTGAATTAACATCAGTTGCAATCCCACAATCCACCTCACCATATCTGATCTGACTGGAGGAACACTATCTCTCTCCATTAAGCAAGCAAACCGATTAATTCGGCAAAGCACGTTCTATATACATTTTCGACATCCCTTCCCCCACTCACACAATTCAAATGTTTTAAAAGTGATACTAAGAATAAGCACAACTTGAACTATCCCATACACCCATACATTTTCACTCACCACAGTTCCAACTTATTTAGGGGTTGCCTAAATTTTTCTATTATTGCAGCAGGGATGCTCTAAGCAAGCTCTATACACTTACAAGTCCAATAACACTCGTCACACTGCCCTGCACTAATACAGCAATGACAGGTGAGAAGATGGCTGTTATAGTCCAATCAAAAGTTCTAAAATTAAGTTTTTAGCAAGACAGACAGAGCTTTTAGATTTTCAAACTTTACAAATATTGGCTAGTGCATTAGTGCAGTCATACTTTGACTATGCTGCAGTCTTTTGGTACAGCAGTAGTTCCACAAAAATTTAAAAAATAAATTGCAGACGGCCAAAAATAAGTTGCAGAATTGTTATCAAAGTACTTCCACACACACACACATTTAAATAATGAATATTATACTCAAATTAATATATTAAAAGTTGGAAAAAGGGTCACTTTTCTGAAATTGGTGATGGTGTTTCAGATTTTAAAGAAAATGGTCCCAAAATATTTACTTATTAAGTTTTAGTTAGTGAGGTACACTGTCATTCTACAAGAGCGAGTAGCAGGGGTATTTGTCCTTGTAGATTTAAGAGTGAAACAGGTAGAAAGTCTTTTCTGTGTACTGTTGCTTGGAATATACTGCCGAGGAGTTTTAAAGAGATTCAATTTGAGAGTTTTTAGAGAGGAAATTAAAAATGGCTGTTTTACGGTTGAAGTTGAGGATTTTTGTTGTGCTGAGTTTCTGAGCTGATGATGTTTGCACTTTATGATTTGCTCGTTCGTTTTTTAAGAATATCGACGACCACGATGGAAATCAGCCTGTGGCTTTATTGTGTATTTTATCCTCGACAGTTTTTAAGATATTAATGTCAAACTGGCCTTGTTTGTATATTTTTGTTAAAATTGTCAAATAAAATCAATCAATTTATTCATTCATTTTCATTTAGCTTAGTCCCTTTATTAATCTGGGGTCGCCACAGCGGAATGAACTGCCAACTTATCCAGCATATGTTTTACACAGCGGATACCCTTCCAGCTGCAACCCAGTACTGGGAAATATCCATACACCCTCATTCACACACATACACTATGGCTAATTTAGCTTATTCATTCACCTATATAGCACATGTCTTTGGAGCACCCAGAGGAAACCCACATGAACACGGAGAGAGCATGCAAACTCCACACGGAAATGCCATCTGACCCAGCCGGGACTCCCACCAGCGACCTTCCTACAGTGAGGCCATATATATAAAGAAATCTATTTGCTTAAGTCAGCTGAACAGTAAACAATAACAGCAATAGAAACCACCAAAGGACACCATATGAACACAGCCAAAATGACTTATAAGAGCAAGCACATCTTTGTCATTCCAATGGATTTTTAAAAATATGTACATGCCGCCTTTTCTTCCATGTTTCTTGAACTTTTCCCCTTAATGAGGAAAACTATTGAATACTATAAAAGCTGTTCAGCATTTTATTTTTTTCAGATTAACATTCAATAAACTTTAACTAAAAGTTTTAGATTCTGAGCAGGACAGCACACTGGTTCTCCCGCAGCATGTTTGTTCATCATTTCTATCTTAATGTGTTGATCATTTTCTGTTGTGTTTCTGTATTGTGTGAAGGTCAACCAGTCCACAGTTTATGCTGCTATAATCTTTATTCAGTTTTATTCATAAACTATGTACAATATATACACTGTGCTCACGTCGGCTCCAGGTCTCTTGGGTGAAGGTCTCTCAGTGACGTGGTCTCTTCTGGTCGCCGTGCGTCTCTGGTGGAGATGGGGAGCGGGAACGTTTCCCTCTGGCGTCCTGGACTGAAGATGCTGCACCAGCTGAGGAAGAGGAGGGCAGCGGCTTGGTCTGGCAGGAGAAGGACGGCCTCTTTTTCTTCTCAGCAGCATAGGCCTCACTGAACAGATCGAGCGCAAACACACACAAGCAGACATAATGTGAGATTTTCACAAACAATAGAACATGCTGCAATGCCAAGTACAGTTTACTCACGCGTCTATGATGGGAATGACGTATTTGCCGCTGCCGTCCATCATGACACCCTTTTGGTTTGGGTCGTCCACCTCCAACAGGAAGCTGCGGGGAATCCCTGTGCTCCTCCTGATGCGCTTGTGCGGAGCAGAGCTGCTGCCCTGTGAATTCATGAGTGACAGTCAAACGACAGAGCAAACAATCTGACTGATGGAGACAAGAGCTCAAGTTCACAGCAACCATAAGCTTAGAAAACCCAGTTACCCCTTTAGAGGGGCAGTGCCTAATGTGGTGTCCTGGGATCCCACAGTGAAAGCAGACATAGTTGGGTGGAAGAAGCCCAAGCAGTGTCATGGCCTCACTGATGAACATCAGAACCATGAGAATCAGCTCTAACATTTCTCACAAACCAAACCTGTCAGTGTCTGAACGCTCACCTGCTGGAGTAGTAGCACAGACTGGACTGGTACATCACCGCTTTTAGCTTGTCCTCCTCTGATGCCTTTGCCTCAGCCAGATTCTCAGTCTGTTTCACAGGCATTTGCACATTAGAATTTTATTTCACTGATTTGCTCTAAATAAACACCCTCAAATCTCCCTAAGAAGCTGTGTGTGTTTGTGTGTATTGTTGTTTGCTTTACACTGCGTATTGATATTCTGCACTACATGTCATTATGACTCCTCAAATGCAAACACTGCAGTTCAATACAGAGCAGCACAGTGGGGTGAATTAATCATTTGTTCAATACCTTCAACAGCTGCTCCAGTGAGAGGAGTAAAGAATCACCTGTTTGAAAAGATTTAGCTGATGGTCCAGCTTGATGTCTGCAAAACAAAGGAGCTTGTGTGACTAAAACACCACAGACAGACTCAAACTCTTGATATAACATCTATCAGAGGACGATTGCGCTCATTTCACATGACTTACCCAACAAATCTTCTGTTGGAGGACTTCAGTCCAGCCGCAGGGACCCGTCTGATGATGACCGATGTGTTTTTAGGGATGAGAGCATCATCATCTGTGTATTCTGACAGCAAAATAAAGTTTGAATATAGTAATAATCATTTACCATGGTATACTTTGAGCGCCATTAGCATTTAAAAACACTTAAAACATCACTATATGTCACCATCAGAGTCATGATAATAAATCACAGCTTCTACAAGTCTGTCTGATAATACATCTAATGTTAGTGTAATATAGTTTAAGTGGCTTTTCCTCATCTCACCTTCATCAGTTTGGGCTTTGCTGATCTTCAGCTGGCAGAACTTCAGCCTCTCGCGCCTCATGATCCGCCGCTTCAGCTCTCCCACAGTGATGTTGAGGCCCTCAAACTGGAGCGAGTCGTAGGTGAGTCGACTCTGAAACCTGTAATGAACACAAGACATACTGAACACAAAACACAGTGTGATAACAAGGGTCAAACCTGAATGAAGGGAGCAGCAGGCGATCAATCGATGTATCCAACAATCAATAATATCAATAATCTGGGAATCAGTTGCCACGAAGGACGCCCAGATCAGATGCCAATGACAGAGCGGAGTTCAAAACAACACAAAGAGAACCGTTGCCATGGATGCTGACGATCACGTGACGAGGCGCTGAAAAACTTCCGCGTTATTTTCTCATAAATAATAGTGAAATCATTACTATGATAATAATAAAATAAACAGCAGAACAGTTGGACATCTCTGAATAAAACACAGCTGCGTTCCCTTACACGAATGATTCAGGACTCTGTATAGAGTCGGGCGAGTCACTGAATCAGTGATTCGTGGCTGAATGAATCACTCAAAGCTTCACTCGATTAAAGCGGTCTCTTGCTGCCACCTATTGGCGATTTGTTTTTTCGTTTTAAAGTAATTTAACACTTTTTAAAAACACATTTAAATGTATTTTCTACAAATGTTCATCTCTGTATGTTATAAAATGATTTATAACTCTCTAAGCTCATCATTTATTTATTATTAAAATACTTTGTCTTGATATTAAGTAGATAACAGATCTATGGGGACCACATAAAAAATCTCCTAAATTGAGTAAGTATAGGGTTCTGCCACTTTAGGAGAGTGGTTAATCGCCTCTGTTTAATTACCAAGACTGACAAGCTTGTATTAAGAGATTGTATACCCGGCCGGTGCAAGACTCGAGATGCTATAGGAATCTGAGTAAATGAGAATAAGGTATAATAACAAATTAAAAGAATATTCAATCATAATCTAAAATAATGTGAAAGGAAACAAAATAATCTTATCAATGTTTTATAATTGGAGTCAGATAAAACGAGGATAAATATATTAATATTCTAAACCACCTCATACTAAAATTGGAGTCAGATATGAGTTAAGTTTAATATAAATCAACATTGTGCACTGGAAAGACCGAACATGCAGTGAACCTTCATCCACCATTGGATACCGTCATTGGACCAACTGGGTGGACCCTACACCCATATACAAATAAATAAAACACCACAAGCAGATTTAAAACGTCAGAATCTGCAGAACAAGGATCAGCACTGACCTTTCCAAGAAGAAGAGCGACTGCAGCAGGCTTGAACTGAAAGGCTGATTCATATTATTGAGTGTTTCTAATTCAAAAACTCTTTTGTTTAGGGTTAGTGATTCAGATCTCATTTAATGTTTACAGAATAATGAAAAATGATTTACAGACCTAATTTGCATCAATGAATTAAAACAAAACAAGAAGACTGCAATGAATAATCCCTGATATAAGGATCATTTCTAATCATTTATCAGATTTACCATTGTTTTAATTATTACGAAAAATCAGTGAAATGCAAATTTTACTCATGCAAAAAAAAAAAATATTACAGACAATGGATTATCAAGTTATGAATTCCAATAGTGAAGGTGGGGAGGCAGTAGCGCAGTTTCTGTGTGGAGTTTGCATTTTCCCCCTGCCTTCACGTGGGTTTCCTCCGGGTGCTCCGGTTTCCCCCACAGTCCAAAGACATGCGGTACAGGTGAATTGGGTAGACTAAATTGTCCATAGTGTATGAGTGTGTGTGTGTGTGGATGTTTCCCAAAGATGGGTTGCGGCTGGAAGGGCATCCGCTGCGTAAAAACTTGCTGGATAATAGTGAACTATAATGCTATTGTAAGTGAATGATTAGCACAGGTTATTAAAGCATTAGTTCACTTCTGTAAAAGTGAGTTTTCCTCCACTAGAGGTCGCTGTGATGATCAGATTCTCCACAGCTCTGATTCTCTCAGCTCTCACCGGGTTCAGTGGCGCGCTCCTGTAATCCAACCCAGCAAACATTTTTTTTTATTTATATTTTTATTTATTTTTTTTATTATGCTTTAAACAACATATACAAGACAATACAGCAAACAAAACAATGCCAGGGTGATAGAAAGTAAATGATAACAACAATACATAAAATAACATAAAATAAAATAACCATAAAAATAAGAGTATAAATACTTAACTAAGATTCTTACAAATATAAACAAGCAGGACCTTTACATTAATCAAAGATATTGAAACTAGAGCACAGTTGGACAGTTTTAATGGCCTTTCGATTAGCACTATGCTGAATAGTGCAAAAGTAATTTTTCAGTTCCTTATAAAACACAGTAAAACAAGTTTTTTTGTTGGAAAATTTACACTTATGAATATGAAACTTAATTAGCAAAATAAATAGGTTAATAACAAAAGCTTCATTATTCAAATTATCATAATTAAAATACCCAAAAATTACAGTTTCATAATGCATATTAAAGTTAAAGAGTACCCTTTTCTTTATAAAAACAGGAGCATCATACCAGAGCTTTTTAACATAACCACAGTGCCAGAAAAGGTGGGGTACAGCTTCCGAATGCAAAGAACAAAAAGAGCAATTTATATCAATATCCTTTTTAAATTTACTTAGGAAATGTTTAACCGGATAGAATTTATGAATTACTTTAAAAGATATTTCTTTTATCTTATTTGTAACCAAAAATTTGTGAGGCAATGACCAAATACTTTCCCATTTAGGAATTCTTACAAAATTATTCCAATAGGTAATAGAGCAAGGTTTAGATACAACTTGATTTACAAATAGAGAGCAAATAGATTTGTTATTTTTAGACTGAAGACAAATTTTACCACACGCTGTATCAACTAGATTGATTATGGGCTTATGAATCCAAGTTACACCTTTAAATAAGGAAACAATATTAGAATTAATTGCAGAGAAAACAAGAGAAAATTCCTTGGGAGTTACAGGAAAGTTAAAATGTACAAGAAACTCGTCATATGTCATAAGATACCCTTGAGTGTTAAACAATTGACAAACTAAAACAATACCCTTTTCAAACCACCTCTCCAAAAAGATACTCTTGCATTTATACAAAATACATCTATTGTTCCAAACAAAATAACGTTGTGGTGAAAAATTGTGCTTGTAGATCAGTTTCCACGCCAACAAGGCTTGAGCATGAAAAGCAGAGAGCTTCACTGGTAATTTCTCAATTTTATAATCGCATAATAACAAAAAGGAAAGACCTCCAAGTTGGTCAAAAATAAAATTGGGAATAAAATTCCAGAAAGAAGGTTTATTTAGACAAAACTTTAACCAATTAATTTTAAGAGTGTTATTTAGAGAAGAGAAATCCAAAAAGTCAAGACCCCCATTTTTAAGGGAATTTAAAACAACAGATTTGCGCATGTAGTGTACACGATTCTTCCATAAGAAGTTAAATAAAATCGTATCAATAGACTTGACTGTTTTATTATCTAGATATAAGGTTGAAGCAAAATAGATTAATCTAGAAATTCCTACTGCTATTGAAAGAAGAACTCTGCCCCTTAAGGACAAATCCCTTAATAACCAAAGATTGAATTTACTTTTTATCCTTTCGAAAACAGGGTTAAAGTTTAAGGAAACTCTGTCTTGTTCTTTTTTTGAAATGCCAACACCTAAAAAGTTAACGGCTTCTTTAACTGGTATACCTTCTACAGATAATAGGGGAGAGTTTTTTAAAGCTAATATTTCACATTTTTTAAGATTAAGGTGCAAACCCGAGGCTTTAGAGAACAATTGAATGGATTTGATAGCCTGATGAACCTGGTTTGAGTCTTTTAAAATTGGGCTGTATCGTCCGCTAACTGACTAATTAAAATATTTCATCCAGCAATTTGAATTCCATCTAGTTTACTTGCCTTAATAAAGTGACAGAAGGCTTGGCCTACTATAAGAAATAAGTATACAGAGGCTGGACAGCCCTGCCGAATTCCTCTTTCTAATAGAAATCTCTGTGTAGTTCCATGTCCTAATTTCACTGAGCTATTTCCCCCAGCATACATTGTACTCATTGCATTACAAAAGTAGGGTCCAAAACCGAATTTTTCTAAACAAAAATAGATGAAAGGATGCTCAATGGTGTCAAAAGCTTTGAAGAAATCCAAAAACAAAATTAAACTATCATCTTGAATAAAATCTGAATAATCAATTAGGTCAAAAACAAGTCTAATGTTATTAAAAATGTGACGATTTTTCATAAAACCTGACTGATTTTCATCAATAATGGAGTGTAAAACCAACTTAAAACGCTTTGAAAAAATAAGGGCAAACAATTTATAATCGTTATTAAGTAAACTGATGGGTCTCCAGTTATCTAAAAGAAGTGTGTCCTTTTTAGGTTTAGGTATCAAACAAATAACACCTTGTTTCATACTAACAGGAAGCTCAGAACACTTTAAACCTTCTATAAACACTTGGGGAAGGAACGGAGATACTAATTCAGAATATAGTTTATAAAATTCGGCTGTTATCCCATCACTACCAGGTGACTTGTTACTTTTTAAATGCAAAATTGCCTCCTTAACCTCACTAATAGTAATTGGTGAGTCACACACAGTTTTTTCATCATTACTAATAGAATTAATATCACCAAGAAATGTTGTAAAGGTATCCAGATCAGCTAGATTAAATTTTGATTTATACAAATTGGAATAAAACGTATAACAATGTTGGGAAATTTCTTTGGGATTTTCAGAGACAAGCTCTCCAATTTTTAATTGACAAATAGAGTTATGTTTTGACCTATTTTTTTTCAAGCTTGAAAAAATAGGAAGACATTTGTTCACCATGTTCAAGCCACCTTTGCCTTGACCTTATGAAAGCCCCTTCTGCTTTTAATTTGTATAAATTATCCAACTTGAATTGTAAATCAATTAAGTGTTCCTTCTGGTTATCAGAGAGATTTTCAGGCAGGATCCCGGTAATAGATGAAATTTCGCTGACAATATTAGTTTCCTCAAGACGCTTAGTTTTAGCCAAATTAGCACTAAATTTTCTGAAGAATTTTCCAATTTCATATTTTAACAGTTCCCAATTAATACCAAATGAGCTTTCCTGTTTAGCTTTATTCCAATAAAAACCTATAAGCCTTTCTAGCTCTACTTTAACCTCATTATGTTCAAGTAAAGAACTGTTCATTTTCCAATAAGAGCAGCCCTTGTTAAGTTTAGAATCAGAAGAAAATAAAATTTTAATGGAAACAGCCTTTTGATCTGTTAGTGGCGTTGTTGAGATATCAATATAAATATTATCTTTATCAAGGTTTCTGGAGACTAACCAAAAGTCAATTCTTGAAAGTCTAGAAGAATTTTTATTGCTCCATGTATAAGCTCTATTATTTACATTTTTAATCCTCCAAATATCTATAAGCTCTAACCTATCCATAAATGCTTTCAAAGTTGTATTTGAATTTGACGAGCGACCAGGTGGCCACCTATCAAGAGATTCATTTAGGACAGTATTAAAATCACCACCAATCACTAAATATGCATTTGGGAATTTTGACTGCCAATAAGTAAGCTTATCTTCTAAAATAAATAGTAATTGATCATATTCAGCTTTAGAATTATACCCATAGTAATTAACAAGAATAAGGTTCACATTATAACACTTTAAAATTAAAAAAATAAAATGCCCGCTTTCATCACAGTAAGTGTGCAACACATCACCTGCAAAATTATTTTTTAAACTGGATACTCCAGCAGAGTGGTTTGTACCATGTGAGAACCATATCTCCCTACCCCACTGCGATTTCCAAAAATTAACATCAGTGACTTCTGAATGAGACTCTTGAAAAAACACAAAATCAGAACTAAATTGCCTAGAAAACAAAAATAAGGCCTTGCGTTTAACAGCATCTCTTAAACCCCTGGCGTTTAAGGACACCACAGACAAAGACATTTAAAGAACACACAAACAATGGAACAATTAACCTGTTTAAGGAAAGTTCTGTTGGCTCAGATAACTTTGTAATTATTAAAAATATATATTCTCCAAAAAAGGTCTCAAAATAAAAAACCCTCAAAAGAGCAGCACCATCTTAAACGACAAAAATTAGCAAAAAGAACTTTTTTTATAACAAATAAAATATATATAATAAGAGGCATACTCTAAATTGTATGCAACAATTCCATGTCAATGTTTGAAAAGTGCACATTAAAAGTCAAAGTCAAAATGCTAAACGTCTGAAGGCACCATGTATGCAGGATAATTTCTCCCTGTCCTTGAATGTAAGCTCTGCCTCCGACAAAAAAGGCCGTCTTCCCATCCGCACATGCTTTTTGAACCTCGGGCCACAACTTTTTTCTCCTTTCACGGTCTCCCGCTGAGAAATCTTCCATGAACCGCAGACCACTCTCTTTCAAATATGAAGAATTCTTCGCGGCTTTCCAGATAGCATCTCTGTACGAACGAACAGAAAACTGCATAATGGTCACCCTGGGAGGCTCCTTGGGACCACCTTGCTGCATCTTCCCGAGACGATGGACCACATCAATAACATCTGAGAGCTTATCCTTTGCACTTGGAAGAACATTTTGGCAGATTTTGACAACTTCAAGCCGAATGTCTTGCACAGATTCAGGATTTCCAGCTATCCTCAAATTACGTCTTCTTAAATAAGTTTCCATATCATCTATCCTTCGCTGCATATGAGCCACAGGCTGTTCGACATCATCCATGCGTTTCTCAAGATTAGTAACTTTCTCAACGACAGCTTTCAGTTCAATGGACATATCCGAGATCTTTTTCTCTATTCCGTCTGATCGGCTGTTGATTAACTGAGTTATGTCTGACAACTGTGACGAGATATCAACTCGAGTGTCATCACTTGCTCTTTTCTTTATGACTGGTGATTTACACGGAGTGACAGGCAGTGCAGGAAACTCTTCTTCAGCTAAACAGAAGGCATCATCTTCGCTCATGCAGGAAACAACATAATCATGGCCCGTAGTGGCCGGTGAGCATGCGTTAAAGCTAACGCTAACGTTAGCCGTCTTAGCATCAGCCGAAGAATTACCTGAGTGACCACGTTTACGCCCCATGACAACGCGATTCCGGGAAAAACGTAGAATTAACAACTACATAAAACGATAAACACTATAAACGACAAGTTAAAAGTTCTTTTATACTATCTAAATACTTGTGGTGCAGGAGCTCGAACAAACACGTCTGATCAGGTAGCCATCTTGGCCGCCCCACCCAGCAAACATTTGGATGTCTGATTACTGTTGAAAAGACGTCGCTCCGTCACGTGTCGTCCTGGTTGAAAAGTAGTGCCAAAATGAAAATCCAACTGACGTCTTTTACGTCTTCTGGCCGTGAATCGCACGTCTTTTCTACACGGTCCCTGCACGTCGAAATATGTCATGTTCTGGACGTTTTCTGGTTGCTTTTAAAACGTATTATTTCTTTATAATAAGTGTTTTAATAGCCTAATTATACATATAAAATAATCAAACTTATTATTTAAAGCTGTGAAATTCAATCAGGTCCAATTTCAGTCCAGTTATACCTAAACGTCTTTATAGCATTGTAATCCTGGTAAACCATAAGTAATACATTATGTAAGGATGCAATAGTGTTATGATTAAGCAAATTATTTATTGTGCATATAGTAACAGATGTACATCACTGTTAAACAGACACATCTAATAAGAATAAATAAAACAACAACACAGGGTTAATTGTTGGGGTAGTAAAATATATTTTCCTGAAATATTGTGTAGAAATAAACACAAACAATGCAAGATAAATATGTACCTGTTTATCACTCTTTTAATCAGGCTCGGACAGAACATCCACCAACTCCGGACAGTTGCTGAACCTAAATGTGACACCAAAATCACAGTCAGAGCGATCCAGACAGACAGAGACATTCTTTCACATTTAAAACTTACACAGATCCAGTTCTTCTCTTCAGCTTTGATGAACACTTCACAGGATCTCGCTCTCAGAATCCAGTCTCTTAACAGAACATGTAGACCTGCTGGAGTTCACAATGACAATTACTGTAACAGAGCAGCAGCTGACATCAGGCTAATGATGACGTGAACTTTTCTAGTTGCAATTATTTACTAAAGCGTTTATCAGAATATGCAGTAATAAGATCACAATACTCACCATAGGTATAAAACTAGCTCTAGGTTTGCAAATGTGAACTCATACACATTATACACCTAAATAAACTTTTAAGCATTCAACAAGTTTCTCACCTACTCTGGAGTGTCCTCAGGGAGTGTGATGACAGAGGATCATTTGCACTGGAGACAATTCTACAGACAAACAAAACAACAGTGAGAAAGGTAATAATTCAATTATTTAATGAACAGAAAATAAATAAATGCAAAGCCTTATATGATTCTTACAGTCGGCCTGGAGAAAGAGTCTTGAATTCTGTCTGACAGATGACTGATTGTTATTGACCCTGCAAGACAAATTTGAACCTTAATGCAGTTTAATTAATTAACAGTACAAAAACTATTTTACAGGAGCAGTTAAAAGAAAAGTGGTTAGACTTTACCTGTTAAACCTCCACATGAGCTAATAACACCTACATGCATACATTTACCATTTTATGTTAGTGTAAAATATTAAGTAAATAACTTTTTTTATATACATGCTCATGAGTTTTGCTCTTATTGTTAATGACAGCCTATTAATGTAGGCTAAACTGAATCATCAATACTGGTATTGTAGTAAATGCTGGAGACATATCTACAATAGCATGATACTGTATAGCTTTTTGTTAGGTTTTCTAACAAATTCGTGCATTATTATCATTATTAAAATGTTTTATTTCTACACTATTCCACTCCAAACTCACCTGAAATGGTAATTTTCAGCTCTGACTGAACACACAGCAGGTGGATGCTGGAAAACATGTTGACCAGCTGTCTTCCAGGACCAGTGTAGGGAACCCCTGGTAAACTGCACCAGATTGCTGTAATAACATGACATATTGCCCAAACCTGACTTACTTTTAGCATAACGGCTAATTTTAGCCTAATCAAAGCAACGCCACATCGCTACTGACAATGTGCATCATTTATTTCAGTTCCTTCGAGTAAAACTCAATAATGTTATTAAACGAATACAAACTGTACTTACACGGTAGGAGATTTGTGATAATTGTCCAACTTTTCGCCGCGTCCTCATGTTCTCGTGGTGCTGAACAAAACCGGAAGAAAATGAGATTTGAAAACAGCGATGTTAGACATATCGCGAGATTTGTTAGCGTTAGGTGCAAAAAATAAATAATTGCATTATGGTTTTAGAAACAGTGACTTTACTATCCTTTCACCGCACAGGACACTTTATGAATGTAATTGGTCAGTTGACAAGATGTAAATAAAAGTGATTTCTGTATTTCATAAAGATAAATCTGTTTTTAATGAGTTTAGATGCTTGAAATCTGTCCACGAACCCACTTGGGACACACATATATTAAGTGTATACCCAGATGTAAGTGCAATACTTTTTAATATTTCATAATTTCAGCAAGGGTTTATGATCAATGACTGTAAAAAATATGGACGACGCGACAGCCCTTTTTCCCATTGAACGCCTTGAGGGCAAAACGCCTGCTTGACGGGCACAAACTGTCGCAAAAGACTGCTGAAATTGGAGCCAGACATGCGCAGAAGGACTGTCTGATGGAGCCAGAGGAGGAGCCGCGAAAATGAGCAGAGTCGAGCTTCCAATCAAACGCTTTATGTAAAATCAACTACGCCCCCCGAACTTCTCAGCATGCGTTTGCTGTCATATCAACACAAATGGATGTAATAACGTTAACAAATATGAGGGTTTTATATATTCAATCGCGCCAGCTCCAGGCCGCAGCGCATAACTTACTCGCGGCGTCGCGGGCTGATTCCGGCTCGCATGCGGCAGCGCCTGCTCGCTCGGCCGCCGCATCTGGCTCGATTGACTCGGGCTGGAATTGGGTAGTGAGTCCAGGCATCCGGAGTAGGTCCAGCAGAGGTAACATTAGTCAGTCTGAGCTCTAAGAGATAAGTCTCCGGCAGGCGAGAATCTAGCCGGAACTGTGTTTTGCTATCTGGGTGGCTAGGCGTGTATCAGCAAACTAATAAAGCCCGAAAAAAGCCCTGAACTTAGCGAATAAACAGTGTTCCACCAGGATCATGTATGTCAGAAACTATAGTTTACTGCTGAACTCATTTTGTCATGGTAAAATAACAGAAATCGAATAATAACATTTCAGTCTCCTGCCGAAGCTCAGACGCCGCGCTTTGAGAAACTGTCAATCACAGCTGTCAATCACGATGACACGCCCAGCATTAAATTACTGCTAAAAACAAACTGTTTACAAAAATGAAGATCTGCACCTATTTCAGCACAATAACCAGTGCCTTAATCGACCAGAACTATCTTTCGGGACATTTTATTGCAAGTGTAATATTTTTTTTTATTTGGGCTCAAGTCTCCTTCATTGACACGGAGGAGGCGGGCTTTATGACTTGTACTGCAACCAGCCCCCAGGGGGCGATCTAACGGCCGAAACCTTCACTCAAACGTAGGCTTGCGGCACACTTGTTTATGATGGACTATAAATGCACGTGTAAAGGACGTCATTTTTGGACTTAATCAGGACATGGTATATATTAAACTACGTGTACATTAAATCGTAAATACACGCAACCCCAAATATAAATAGACATGTTTAAATGTATACAAGCATATATTAATGCATTTTAGGACATGTTGTGCATTTGTGCCGTGCGTTCGCGACGAATTTTGGCTGTGGAAAGCACGTCGCTTTCAGACCATCAGTACACAGTTGATGCCGTCGCGGAGCGACATCTTTTGGCCGGGGAGAGCACATCGTCGTCCGACCAATGTTTACTGGGAAGCTACTGGGAGGCTGAGGCTGCGGATCGCTTGAGCTCAGGGCTTCTGGACTGCAGTGGACTATGTCGATCGGGTATCCGCACTAAGTTCGGTATCGATATGGTGCTCCCGGGTGAGCTCGGGACCGCCAGGTCGTTTAAGGAGGAGTGAACCGGCCCAGGTCGGAAACGGAGCAGTTCAAAGCTCCCGTGCCGATCAGTAGTGGGATCGTGCCTGTGAATAGACACTGCAGTTCAGCCTGAGCGACACAGAGAGATGCTTACTTTTACATTAGTTTTTTTTTTTTTTTTACTTTGATTTGTCTTTCTAACTGTAAAACTGAAGAAATAAAGATTTAGAGATGTATGATGACTATGCAATATTAATAGTAAGTAATAATTAAAAGTTTACTAGCAGACTTCAGAAAGTTTATTTGTAAACAAAAATACAAAAATCATCTCAATTTCATGTCTATATTTTAAAAATATGCCTTAGACAGAAATATATTGAATTTAATTGAAAATATATCAAATTAAAAAATATATATAGAGAATAATTTTACTTTAAACATAAATGGCACATTATAATTTTTGACCCCATCAGAAACAAAAGTAACACACGGGTAGGTCACAACCAGATTTACTGGCTTCATCATGTTTGTTTTAATTATATCTGACTATGACATTGTTAATTATTTTTTAATACCACCTGATATTGACGGTTAAAAAGCTTCCAGTACAAAATGGCATTTTTATTGATAAATTATATTATAGAGTATTATGCCAAATGCAGTTTTAATCTAGAAAGTTTTGTTTAATAAAATAGAGGAGGGGGATATATTTAGGAAATTAATAACACTTAAAAATAGTAAAGCAACAGGGTTAGATAATATTCCAGTGCAGTTCCCTCAAAGACTCCCTAAATGCGTCACTCCGGTGGTTACACATATTATCAATTTTTCTATTTGTCAAGGTAAAGTTGAAAAAAGCAAGAGTTATTCCTCTTTTTAAGAAAGGTAGTAGGTTTGAGGTTAATAATTCTAGGCTGGTATCAATTTTGAGTGCTTTGTCAAAAGGGAGGGAAAAAGTTATTTATTAGCACATTGAAAAATATTGTTTAAAATGTGACGTATTGTAGAGTTTCAGTCGGGTTTTAGAAAAATCATTCCACTGATTCAACAGTTTCTTTTATTTAACAAATTATATAAAGAGCGATATGGATAAAGGAAGTTAAGTGGGATGGTTTTCTTAGACCTGCAAAAAGCTTTCAATACAGTCGATCACAGGATATTGATTTTAAAAGTAAAGGCAATGGGTTTTGGTGTTTTGGCCTATAAATGCATGAAGTCTTACCTTGAAAACAGATGTCAAATAGTAGATTTAAATGGTGTGTTTTCAGATTATTCGACCGTTTCTTATGGAGTTTCACAAGGCAGTGTTTTAGGTCCTTTGCTTTTTTAATATACATCAATGATTTGAAAATGGCCTGTTCAAAAAAGCTTTTGTTAAATGCGGATGATGCAGCAATAATTGTGTCTCATGAGAGGAAGGAATTTATTGAAAATGAAATAAGTAAACAAACTGAGGAAGTCTCTTAATGGTTTAACCTTAATAAATTGTCCTTACACTTGTGTAAACCAGAATTTATTTTATTTGGTTCAGCTGCGAAACTGAGAAAATGTGTCAGATCAGAGGTAAAAGTAGAGCATCAAATTAATGAACACAAACATGAAGGGAAATATTTAGGTTCCATTTCAGACAGTAATTTGACAGGTGAGAAGATGGCTGTTATAGTCCATTCAAAAGTTCTAAAATTAAGTTTTTAGCAAGACAGACAGAGCTCTTAGATTTCCAAACTTTACAAATATTGGCTAGTGCATTAGTGTGGTCATACTTTGACTATGCTGCAGTCTTTTGGTACAGCAGTAGTTCCACAAAAATGAAAAATAAATTGCAGACGGCCCAAAATAAGTTGCAGAATTGTTATCAAAGTACTTCCACTGACACATTTAAATAATGAATATTATAGTCAAATTAATTTATTAAAAGTTGGAAAAAGGGTCACTTTTCTGAAATTGGTGATGGTGTTTAAGATTTTAAAGAAAATGGTCCCAAAATATTTACTTATTAAGATTTAGTTAGTGAGGTACACTGTCATTCTACAAGAGCGAGTAGCAGGGGTATTTGTCCTTGTAGAATTAATAGTGAAACAGGTAGAAAGTCTTTTCTGTGTACTGTTGCTTGGAATATACTGCCGAGGAGTTTTAAAGAGATTCAATTTGAGAGTTTTTAGAGAGGAAATTAAAAAATGGCTGTTTTTGTTGAAGTTGAGGATTTTTGTTGTGCTGAGTTTCTGAGCTGATGATGTTTGCACTTTATGATTTGCTCGTTCATTTTTTAAGAATATCGATGACCACGATGGAAATCAGCCTGTGGCTTTATTGTGTATTTTATCCTCGACAGTTTTTAAGATATGAATGTCAAACTGGACTTGTTTGTATATTTTTGTTAAAATTGTTAAATAAAATAATTCAATCAATTTATTCCCAATTTACACAGCGGATACCCTTCCAGCTGCAACCCAGTACTGGGAAATATCCATACACCCTCATTCACACACACACACACACACACACACACACACACACACACACACACACACACACACATACACACACTATGGCTAATTTAGTTTATTCATTCACCTACAGCATAGCACATGGGTTTGGAGCACCCAGAGGAAACCCACATGAACACGGAGAGAACAAGCAAACTCCACACAGAAATGCCATCTGAACCAGTCGGGACTCCCACCAGCAGCCTTCCTACAGTAAGGCCATGTATATATATATATATAAAGATACATTATTTTTTCCCTTAATAGCTACATTTTAAAGAAATCTATTTGCTTAAGTCAGCTGAACAGTAAACAACAACATCAATAGAAACCACCAAAGGACACCATATGAACACAGCCAAAATGACTTATTAGAGCATGCACATCTTTGTCATTCCAATGGATTTTTAAAAATATGTACATGCCGCCTTTTCTTCCATGTTTCTTGAACTTTTCCCCTTTATGAGGAAAACTATTGAATTCTATAAAAGCTGTTCAGCGTTTTATTTTTTTCAGATTAACATTTAATAGACTTTAACTAAAAGTTTTAGATTGTGAGCAGGACAGCACACTGGTTCTCCCGCAGCATGTTTGTTCATCATTTCTATCTTAATGTGTTGATCATTTTCTTTTGTGTTTCTGTATTGTGTGAAGGTCAACCAGTCCACAGTTTATGCTGCTATAATCTTTATTCGGTTTTATTCTTAAACTATGTACAATATATACACTGTGCTCACGTCAGCTCCAGGTCTCTTGGGTGAAGGTCTCTCAGTGACGTGGTCTCTTCTGGTCTCCGTGCGTCTCTGGTGGAGATGGGGAGCGGGAACGTTTCCCTCTGGCGTCCTGGACTGAAGATGCTGCACCAGCTGAGGAAGAGGAGGACAGCGGCTTGGTCTGGCAGAAGGAAGGTCTCTTTTTCTTCTCAGCAGCATAGGCCTCACTGAACAGATCGAGCGCAAACACACACAAGCAGACATAATGTGAGATTTTCACAAACAATAGAACATGCTGCAATGCCAAGTACAGTTTACTCACGCGTCTATGATGGGAATGACGTATTTGCCGCTGCCGTCCATCATGACTCCCTTTCGGTTTGGGTCGTCCACCTCCAACAGGAAGCTGCGGGGAATCCCTGTGCTCCTCCGGATGCGCTTAAGCGGAGCAGAGCTGCTGCCCTGTGAATTCATGAGTGACAGTCAAACGACAGAGCAAACAATCTGACTGATGGAGACAAGAGCTCAAGTTCACAGCAACCATAAGCTTAGAAAACCCAGTTACCCCTTTAGAGGGGCAGTGCCTAATGTGGTGTCCTGGGATCCCACAGTGAAAGCAGACATAGTTGGGTGGAAGAAGCCCAAGCAGTGTCATGGCCTCACTGATGAACATCAGAACCATGAGAATCAGCTCTAACATTTCTCACAAACCAAACCTGTCAGTGTCTGAACGCTCACCTGCTGGAGTAGTAGCACAGACTGGACTGGTACATCACCGCTTTTAGCTTGTCCTCCTCTGATGCCTTTGCCTCAGCCAGATTCTCAGTCTGTTTCACAGGCATTTGCACATTAAAATTTTATTTTACTGATTTGCTCTAAATAAACACCCTCAAATCTCCCTAAGAAGCTGTGTGTGTTTGTGTGTGTGTGTTTGTGTGTATTGTTGTTGTTTGCTTTACACAGTGTATTGATATTCTGCACTACATGTCATTATGACGCCTCAAATGCAAACACTGCAGTTCAATACAGAGCAGCACAGTGGGGTGAATTAATCATTTGTTCAATACCTTCAACAGCTGCTCCAGTGAGAGGAGTGAAGAATCACCTGTTTGAGAAGATTTAGCTGATAATCCAGCTTGATGTCTGCAAAACAAAACAAAGGAGCTTGTGTGACCAAAACACCACAGACAGACTCAAACTCTTGATATAACATCTATCAGAGGAAGATTGCGCTCATTTCACATAACTTACCCAACAAATCTTCTGTTGGAGGACTTCAGTCCAGCCGCAGGGACCCGTCTGATGATGACCGATGTGTTTTTGGGGATGAGAGCATCATCATCTGTGTATTCTGACAGCAAAATAAAGTTTGAATATAGTAATAATCATTTACCATGGTATACTTTGAGTGCCATTAGCATTTTAAAACACTCAAAACATCACTATATGTCACCATCAGAGTCATGATAACACATCACAGCTTCTACAAGTCTGTCTGATAACACATCTAATGTTAGTGTAATATAGTTTAAGTGGCTTTTCCTCATCTCACCTTCATCAGTTTGGGCTTTGCTGATCTTCAGCTGGCAGAACTTCAGCCTCTCGCGCCTCATGATCTGCCGCTTCAGCTCTCCCACAGTGATGTTGAGGCCATCAAACTGGAGCGAGTCGTAGGTGAGTCGACTCTGAAACCTGTAATGAACACAAGACATACTGAACACAAACCACAGTGTGATAACAAGGGTCAAACCTGAATGATGGGAGAAGCAGACGATCAATCGATGTATCCAACAATCAATAATATCAATAATCTGGGAATCAGTTGCCACGAAGGACGCCGAGATCAGATGCCAATGACAGAGCGGAGTTCATAACAACACAAAAAGAACCGTTGCCATGGATGCTGACGATCACGTGACGAGGCGCCGAAAACTTCCGCGTTATTTTCTCATTAATAATAGTGAAATCATTACTATGATAATAATTAAATAAACAGCAGAACAGTTGGACATCTCTGAATAAAACACAGCTGCGTTTCCTTACACGAATGATTCTGGCCTTTGTAAAGAGTCGGGCGAGTCAATGAATCACGGATTCGTGGCTGAATGAATCACTCAAAGCTTCACTTGATTCAGCGGTCTCTTGCTGCCACCTATTGGCGATTTGTTTTTTCGTTTTTAAAGTAATTTAACACTTTTTTTAAAGCCACCTTCAAATTTATTTTCTACAAAAGTTTATTTCCGTGTGTTAAAAATGATTTAAAACTCTCTAATCTCATCATTTCCTGATGCGTTTATACTGTAAATCCCTTCATGTTTGCCTTTGATCTTCATTATGTGTTAAAATCAATAAAATATTAAAGTTGCCTCATCCAAATCCAAAGTTTAGTTCAAAGCTTTATTATACAGCAATGTGTGTGTGTGTGTGTGTGTGTGTGTGTGGGTGTGTGTGTGTGTGTGTGTGTGTGTGTGTGTGTGTGTGTGTGTGTGTGTGTGTGTGTGATTGTGGCAGTGGATTACAGTGAATGTAGAAGTGATCAGAAGTGTGTGATATTTATTGTCTCTGATAATCAAAAGAACATTTTAAGAGTCCAAAAGATTTACTGCCTGATGAAGCCTGTTATAATGCAATTATGATGACCCTATAAATCTAGAATGGTCAGAACAATAAAAAATTAGGGAAAGAGATTAATTAGTATTTCTCCTCTTTTTTTTTTTGTATGTGTAAGTGCTCCTGGAAGAAAAAGTCTGCGTCTCTCTGTGTCACTCAGGCTGCACTGCAGTGTCTATTCTCAGGTGTGATCCCACTACTGATCAGCACGGGGGATTTGACCTGCTCCGTCGCCGACCTGGGCCGGTTCACCCCTCATAACACGACCTGGTGGTCCCAAGCTCCCCCAGGAGCACCATATCGATACCGAACTTAGTGTGGACACCTGATCAACATAGTCCACTGCAGTCCAGAAGCCCTGAGCTCAAGCGATCCGCAGCCTCAGCCTCCCAGTAGCTTGGATTACAGGCGCGCACCACTGAACCCGGCGAGAGCTGAGAGAATCAGAGCTGTGGAGAATCTGATCATCACAGCGACCTCTAATAGAGAAAATGATAAATGATGAAGTAAAGTTGACTTTTTATTGGTCTTATGGCACTGTTTGGATAAAAATAAACAGCAGTACGGTCCCAAATAAAATATAGTTATTTAAACTAAATACTATAGTATTTTAGAACCACATAGTAAAGTTTATTGTACTGAATAGTATAATCACAATGTTGTGCTATTTAAAGGCAACTGTGGTGCAGAGTCGGGTTGGAAGAAACTTCAAGCATTTCTGTTTTCGTGAGGTTAAGCTGAAGATGATGATCTTTCATCCAGTGTGAAATGTCCAACAGGCAGGCTGAGATGCGAGCTGGAACCGAGGGATCATCAGGGTGAAAAGAGAGGTATAGTTGGGTATCATCAGCATAGCAGTGGTAGGAGAATCCATGTTTCTGAATGACTGGTCCTAGAGATGTCGTGTAGATGGAGAAGAGAAGTGGCCCAAGAACAGAGCCTTGAGGTACCCCAGTGTTTAGATGCTGTGGGTTGGACACTTTTCCCCTCCAAGACACCCTGAATGATCTGTCAGAGAGGTAAGATCTGAACCATTGAATAACAGTGCCTGCAACCCCCAGTGACTCATTTATATATATTATATATATATATAATGATTAATACATATGGAAACAATATTTTCATAACTAAATTATTTATGATTTGCCGTTTAACAGCGAAACATCTCGTCAAATAGGCCACAGTTCATCAGGAAATGAAAATCTTTTAAATGACAACAGAAAAGCAGTTCAGCGACTAACATTCACTCATTCAGTGAGTATCTCATTTATTCATTCATTCATTCACTAATTGAATCAACACTTTTTCAGTCACTAAATATGGTGTCAGATGCAGATGTGGCCTCTAGTGTAATCCACAGTTCATATATTGCACAATGACGCTAAAGGCCATCATATTATAAAATACTGCAGGTTGTTGGTTGCAGATTAATAATCACAAACATAATTTTTTATCATAAAACAGCTAAAACATATTTAGTGTCAGAGAGGACAAAGTGGTTTTAGTTTACCTTTTATCTTTAATATTAAACAGCTTTTTAGTCTTTAGACCAGATTAAATAACTTGTGGTACTTGTATAAACAATGTTCAGCTCAGGATCAGTAATTCAGCATGATGTGCTGCTAAAGCTGAAACAGTCTATCAATTTATGCCACAGATTGTGTGAGATTCTGTCGAGTCTTATAGATGTTAAAAACACTGATGGAGGTCAAAACCGCATCTGACACCACAGTTAGTGGATGAGTAAGAGTAAACTGAATAATAAATATGTAACTCAGTTAATGATAGTTATTCACTGCATGAATGAATGTTAGATGAGGAACTGGTATTTAAGTGGAAAATTAAAACATTAAAGCTTTACTTTTTCAGAGGTTCACTGTTTGCACAATCTTAAATGGATAGTTCACCGCATAAATATGATTGTGACGATTATGAATTAACATTTTTGGGTCAATTATCCCTTAGCTCACATAAATTATCCCAGAGCATTATTTCAGCATCGATGATCATTCACAATAGTCACATCACAAGAAATACAAGGTTGAGTCTGGATTATAATTTAGCGTTTGCGTGTGTTTCTGAGGCCTGTGACTGTAAAAGCTTTAGGTCTAATAAAATGCATAATTTGTCATTTTAATTGCAAATCATTTTATTTAATTAAAAAAAATGAAGACAATAGCAGTATTATTTTACATTTCATTTTTACATTACTGTACCTGAATACTGTTTGACTCGTTGAAAAACAACAAAGCTCTGTTCATTTTATTTCAGAATTTCATATTGTATTTTTCTCTGCTCGTAGATTGTTTGTAATGTTTTATGCAGATGCACACCTAATATAAACAAATCACCCATTCTGTAATATGTTTTCTACAGCTATATGTATTATGATACAATAAACCACTTTTACTGTAGTAAAAAAAACTAAAGTATACTACAGTATTTATTACAATTTATCAGTTGATACAGAAAACAGAATGTTGTGGCACTCATAAAATGAGTTGTAAAGGCTAATAAATATGGTATAATAATCTTTAGTTCAAAAATACTATGTTGATACTAATTACTGTAATTTTTTTATTTGTGATCATACTGCTGTATATTATTATCTAATGTCATAAGGCTATGAAGTCAGTTTTTATTCATCATTCAGTTTTCCTCCACTAGAGGTCGCTGTGATGATCAGATTCTCCACAGCTCTGATTCTCTCAGCCCTCGCCGGGTTCAGTGGCGCGCGCCTGTAATCCAAGCTACAGGGAGGCTGAGGCTGCGGATCGCTTGAGCTCAGGGCTTCTGGGCTGCAGTGGACTATGTTGATCGGGTGTCCGCGTTAAGTTCGGTATCGATATGGTTCTTCTGGGGGAGCTCGGGACCACCAGGTCGTTTAAGGAGGGGTGAACCGGCCCAGGTCGGAGACGGAGCAGGTCAAATCCCCCGTGCTGATCAGTAGTGGGATCGCGCCTGTGAATAGACACTGCAGTGCAGCCTGAGCGACACAGAGAGACGCAGACTTTTACACTAGTTGTTTTTACTCTGATATATCTTTCTAACAGTAAAAAAGAAGCAATAAAGGTTTTGAGATGAATGACACAGAAATTATCTCAATTTCATGAGTATATTTTGAAAAGATGATGTTTTAGACAGAAATATGTTTTGCTGTGGTTACTAACTCATAAGTGTGGTCTATCAATATCGGGTGGTATTTAAAAAAATTATAGAAGAATTTCACTTTAGTTCTCTCCGTGTTGGTGTGGGTTTTCACTGGTTGGTCTGGTTTACCCCACAAGTCCAAAGACATGCGGTATAGGTGAATTGGGTAAGCTAAATTGTCTGTAGTGTATGGGTGTTTTCCAGTAATGGGTTGCAACATGGGAGGGCATCCTCTGCGTAAAACATATGCTGGAAAAACTGGCGGTTAATTCCGCTGTGGTGACCCCCGATTAATAAAGCGACTAAGCCGAAATGAAAATTAATGACTGAATGAATTTCACTTTAAACATAATTTACACATTGTTACTTTGAACCCATCATCTGATATTTGGCAGCTCCATCAAGGGTTCTGCATTGTGTTTTCTTTTTATTGTGGGTATAACCAGACAGGTATCAGCAGTTGTGACGGCTCTTTAATCACTCCTGATGTAAACAAAAGCAGAGATTTTACAGTGTGTCTTCGCCCTCATCACTTTTACATGCTTCAATCAGACAAATATAAATCAAAACCTCAATTAAAGTGAAAACACAAAAATAACGAACTATGTGAAATATGTGAAAAAGAAAGTTATACATAATATTGAAACATAAGAACTGGCTTCAAAAGACAAGTAAATATGATTTAAGATTAATTAGAGCTGCAGACACCCACCTCTCCCATGTGCAGTCAGTACAGAAAAGGAGGAGGCGGGTGCAGAACAGGAAATTAAAAAACTTAAGCTTTCTTAGAAATTTAAAGGAGCAGGTATACTTAATAAACACTTCAGGTAAAACACACATTTTGTGTAATTCTATAAATAAAGTGAACTATTATTTCCATACCTGTTACACAGGCCCGGATTGGCTAATCGGGAGCACCGGGAAAGTTTTTTGGCCGCGAGGGCCGGTGTCCCTAGCTGCTTGCACTCTCAGCAGTCGCACTTTTTTCATTTATTTATTTGACCATAGCCTCACTCTTTTTATTTATTTTCTCGCAGGCAGCAAAACGCAGCCGGCAGGTTAATGATGATCATTTAGCATTCGACCTTAAACAGCGGCACCTTAGTGAAAAAAAGAATTTGAATAATTAATATTAATGAATATTACACCTGCTCAATGAAAATCAGATGATTCACTACATTAATAAATCTGACATAACTTGATCAGAAATATAAAAAAGGGGTGAAAAAGATTAAGCCTTCAATAGAAAGTAACACTGTGGTTAAAAGAGTCTTGCAGATACCAGCGCAATATTTATTTATTCTTCCAAACTCACCAACATAACAGCTACATTGTGGTCCAGTGGTCAGTATGTTGTGTTGTGATGCTGCTGCTCTAACCTCTCCTGAGTAAAGTGTTATTTTTATTATTATTATTTCATTTTTAGTGTTAGGAGGACAATATAATACTGTTTGGGTTACTTATGTGGGTGTACATATTTTATTTAGATTTTTTGTGTGACCACCGTTACAAAAGACCGCATATCTATAAATAATTTTGCACAGAATATATTGTCAGATATTGCAGGAAGGGACAATGTGATGTTTAAAGTATAGCTTTGGAGATTTAGCTACCCTTTAATCTTCTCATATTTATGAAAAACATTTGAAGTTCTAATGCAGCTGTTTCCTTGAAAAAGACGTGATAGTGTCTTTAGAAACTGAATTGCAAATGACCTTATTTTAATATAGTCAGTCGTGAACAGAGGTGGGCCGGTCAAAGGCTTGAAACTGCAGGGCTGAAAAGAAGTCCCACTCCTGCCCTGCTGTTACAGTAACGGGCTGAATATGCTGTCATAGCCTGGAAAGCCAATGTTATCTGGCCTTTGTTACTTTCGTCCAGTGTTACTTTCGTCCCCGCTCTCCCCTACTATAAGGCACACAGAATCATTTATCGTGTACAGACATGAACAGTCATATAGGGGTTTCACTGTCACATTTCTGTCAAAAACAGTGAAAAGTTCAGGCTGATTTATACTTCTGCAACAAGTTATCACCGTGACCTATGGCACATGCCTTGCGTGAAGCCATGCACTTAAACTTCTGTGTTCTGTTAGTGTTGCTCTGCAATAACACTTCCAAAATGCTAGCTGGCAACAGGTTTTCCTTGTTCCTTTGTGTTGAGTTTTTGCTTGTTAATGCAAAATACTGTAGCTCAAACTCACTCATTCAGAGACGGGAACCAGGGAATGTGCAACAACTTTAATCATAAGGTAAACACAAAACAAAAGTTTCCATATAGAGCTCCTTTACCAGATTCAACACCTGTAAACACTCTCCCATGGCTCTCAGCCCTGACCACACATCTCAGCTCTACCAAGCTGACCATTCACAGAGTTTGTGATACGCATTGTCGTGATATATAGTTTTATTTTTTGAGAGGTCAGCGTCAGTGTCCATACTCCATACACGTAAACTTGATGCAGAAGTATAAATCAGCTTTAAAACGCATATGTGTGTGTGTCTGTGTGCGCACAGAAACTTTGTAATGACATTGTGTGTGACTCATCATTGCAGAAAGGCTTGAATTAACTCCACATTATAAAGTAATTCAAATACATATGAAAAGTGCTTGACTACCGTTCTTTTACAGTATTTTTCAATCATTTTGCCACAAATTGCAGAACCCTGATGTCAATTTTCAAAACTCTAGACACAAAACTCTGAACAGTCACTACGTTTAACACAAACTCTCCAGTGTTCAAAACTCTGCATGCTGCATTCATTTCCTTAAGGAAGTCTTGCATTAGCAGGATCATTGGTTCACATAATCCTATTATCATACAAATACTACAGGAACACAACTTTAGATCACCAGCACACAAAATGCACATTGTTTCAATAAACAATCATTAATAATCATTAAATATTGTTGTTTAAAATATATGATACAGGTTTCATGATGGTTTATACATAAGTGTAGAGGGAACGGTGCAGACAGTGGATATACTGATCTAGTTTTATTCGTTCCATCATAATGTAGGTTTACTGTAATGTTTTCCTCACTGCACATCCCCATATAGAAAGCTGATATATGGCAACATGTGCAAATTACATTATTATAACATGTCATAATATAGGTAAAATTATAGGTAAAATATTTTTAGGGGTAAAATATATAACATAATAGATCATATTTATATATATATATATATACGTAACATACATGTTTATATTTGTAATTCTAATAGTCACAGTTTTTCTCGATTGCTTGGATGCAGTTGTCAACTGAAACTCCACCTTTTCAAAACAGTAGACACACAGGCCTAAACAGCAGCACTCATGGTCAAAATGACACATTTTGCTTGCAAAAGGCACATATCGTGTCAAAACATTTAAAATATGAAACAAAAGCTAGTTTTACCTTCAAACAACACAACTTGCAAACAAATATATGAGCTCTTTGAATTAATCATTACACAATGGACAACAAAATACAAAATATAGAAGTCAGTGCACCACCATTGATTGTCATTGTAGCCTATTGCCAATGCCATTTGTTGTCTTTCTATTTGGGCCGTCAAGTTTGCCTTTTTGCAAAGAATTGGATCCAGAATAAGAAATGCTTTGATTAAATTTATATTGAATTCATGACAATTTTCAAACTGTGGCTGAAAACTAAAATACTGTAAAAACAGACAAAAATAATAAAATACTGTAAATATTAAACACATTTAAACCAATGTACAGTCAAATCTTTTGGGAGTATAGGACATAGCCACTATTGACCTCCTCCATCCATGCTGGCACAGAACAACACAGACCTTCCACCATTTATATAAGGTTTGCAGACTGATTGCTAATTGAAGACTTGAGTGTAGGAGTTTCAAATCGCTGCTTCAGTGAATTCAAACTGATCTTGGTAGTGTCTAATGGTTAGGAATAGATGGTCTCTGTTTGGTTACCATAGCTAAAACAATGGAGTTTGGACTGCTTGAATGACATCTGTGTTAACTGTTTTGAAAAATGCTAAGGAAAATGTGTCAACCCAATGAGAAAAGGTTTACAAATTTGCAAGACCTGTCTTCTGCTCTGCTGGGATAGTGAAAATGAAAATGAAGTGGAACCTAGTTTCTTTAACCAGGTCAAAGCAAACAAGAAAAACTGTAAAAAATGGCAATATTTTGACATGTATGACATTTTATATATGTAAAATTCTTATGAACTATTATGTCACATATGTAATTTGCATATATTTCTATATATCAGATTTCTATTTTAGGATCTGGGTTTCCATCTTTCTGGTCTTGTGGGTTTGGTTCTCCTCTACATCACAGTGGTGTTTTCATAAGTCAAAAATCTTGGAAAGAACCTTCTGTCAATGTGAATCCAGGCCTGATATTGCTGTGATTGGGCTTTCTCACATACATACAGTAATGTCAGATATGAAAACATTGTCTGTAAAAGTGGTACATGGAACAAAAAAATTAAGGATGAATAAAGATGTCATCTATAGATAATGTAGTTCAGTTGGGTCATCTTCTGTGGTAACTGATGTCATTTGATCTATCCTGATTATTTCATCATCTAAACATGTAATATTGTACAAAAGTTTCCATACATCCAGAGTAATGCAACAGTTAATTATTATTTTGAGTGCTTGTATCAGTTGATAATAACATCACGTGAAGTAAA
This sequence comes from Danio rerio, assembly GCF_052040795.2. Taxonomy (NCBI): domain Eukaryota; kingdom Metazoa; phylum Chordata; class Actinopteri; order Cypriniformes; family Danionidae; genus Danio; species Danio rerio. The sequence continues at coordinate 12,950,491 of NC_141031.1, forward strand.
TGAATACATGGTTATTTCAATTGTAATGTTTGAGTTGCATTTTGAAATGGGATCAATTTGAAGTTTAATTGTGTTATATTAAAAAGGTGATCTGAGTTCAATGAACAAAGTATTTTTGACTTGTGTGCGTTTTATCCAAGCATTTGAAAAAAGAGTTAAGGGTTTTGCAAAAAAATGTGCAATTTTAGCAATGGTTGTGAATTTCGTATCTAGAGTTTTGAAAATTGACACCAGGGCCCGGTTTTTCAAAAGTAATCCACTAGGATTTTGGATAAGGGATTGGATCAAATCTTGAAAATGGGTTTTTTAAAAGAAAAAACGAATTACATAATCGGATTAGATCACGTAATCTAATCTTGGTTTTGATCCAGATCAAACCTTTAGTTTGGGTTTTTCAGATCTTTTTTGTAGGATCTGGATCATTTTGATCCAAAAAATCTGGATAGTGATTTCCTATCCTGTTTGAGCACTGGTTATCCAGATTTAGTGATCCTGAAAAATTCCTATCCGGATCAGATTGATCCAATTCGATGTTGCTTTGAAAAACTGGCTCAAAAAGTAAGCTGGATTACCTGATCACGGATCGCAAAAACATAATTACTAAATCTGGATCAATTTGATCCGGATTAAACCTTTTGAAAAACCGGGCCCAGCAGCTGACCGTTACAGATACAGCATGCAGCACCGAGGACCGTCTATCTCTACAGCTTCAGACAGGGTTTTATGACAACTTTTTAAATGTTTGCAATTAGGAATCCTTCTGCAGAAGACATGTCAGTGTTTATTTTTACGTAAAATGTTATTTTATGAAACATTTAATGTTGAGTGTTTATATGCATATTTTTATATATAATAAATGAATACACATTTAAATACATATGTTTGTGTGTTTTTGTTTCTCTGCTGAAGCACCGCAGTAAAAATTATCTTAGGGTCTCCTTTTGACCAGCAGCAACTCTGGTTAGTGGGTTCCCACTTAGGAAGAGGTCAAATTTCATTTTTACTGTTGATCATCAGTTGGCACCATTAAATCCTTTACATCCTTTACCCGTACAAAAGCGTGTCTGATTTTTATATGGAGTTCTGTGGAGTAAAACTGCAATTTATAGAGTACATGCATAAGTACACTTACTATGTTTACTATGTTCTGACAGCTGAGGTGCCTATTTTGTATTTTCTCCTACACATCAATATATGTGTGTAAAAGTCTCTCTTACAACCTCACACACTCACTAAACACCAAATAAAAGCAAGAAATCAAGCTTTTTTGAACTGTAACTGATGATCACCAGTAAAAATCACAAATCTTACCTCTTCCCAACAGGAAAAACCACCAACAATCAAGAATGCATGATTATACGCTGTCATGATGTTGCATTTAAAAATAATGGAAATCATTTGGGCAAAAACAGCCATGAACACAATGAAAGGGTGGTAAATTTGCTCAGAGTGTATTGTTGAGTTTTTAAAAAATTCTAAAAGTATTTTCCCAAAATATGTGTCAACAAGATTTGTCACCAAAAATCATCCCATTTGCTGAACCACAGAGAAAGTTGTTGTTAAATTAAGCCTCAAAATCAGCCCAGAGAGGACCAAAACTTCACCAACAGCACAGAAGGGTTAAACACCCCCAAATCCTTGATGGCATGGTTCTAAGAGGCAGTGCTCACTTCTGGACACAGGGGCAAGTGTAGCAAGTAGCAAGTGGAGATGTTTTGAACCTTCAGCTGACAGCCAGTGTAAGTGGAGAGGTAAGAGAGGTGTGACGTGGGCTCTCTTGGGATCATTGAAGACCAGATGAGCTGCAACATTTTGTTTGGCCAGGATTGATTAGATGAGCATGTCATCGGTGTAAATCAGAGATGCCCAAACTAGGGCCCGTGGGCCAAAGTGGATCCACGGTAACCTTTGATTTGGCCCTCCATCCCATCTGAGAAGAGAGGGAGAATGATGGGGAGTTTTGGGGGAAAGTATTTAACAGAGATTGTCATTTCTAATACAACATAACTTTATTTTTTAACTGTTGAGATACAAAAATAAACAAACTGAAATTAAACGTTTCAATGAAATGTTGTGAATGAATCAAATAAAATAAGTCACTTGAAGGAGAGCAGACATTACAGAAGACATCAGCAAGCGAAGGCAAAGTGTATTTTAGTGTTATAAATGGGATTGTTCATGTTTTATTGTAAGACTTTCATTCATTATAAAATGTATAATTATTAATACAATTAAATAATTTGAAATGTTGTAAATTACAGTATTCAGTGAATCATGTAAATTATATAATGAATAATAATAATAAATTAGGAAATTACATTGACAATTTTACAGTTTGGTAGATTTACCTCCAGCCCACCACCCTCAGACGAGTTTAGTTTTTGGCCTTTCATAAGAAAAAGTTTCCCTGAAGCACCTCTGAAATAAACTTTAACTAAAAGTTTTAGATTCTGAGCAGGACAGCACACTGGTTCTCCCGCAATATGTTTGTTCATCATTTCTATCTTAATGTGTTGATCATTTTCTGTTGTGTTTCTGTATTGTGTGAAGGTCAACCAGTCCACAGTTTATGCTGCTATAATCTTTATTCAGTTTTATTCATAAACTATGTACAATATATACACTGTGCTCACGTTGGCTCCAGGTCTCTTGGGTGAAGGTCTCTCAGTGACGTGGTCTCTTCTGGTCGCCGTGCGTCTCTGGTGAAGATGGGGAGCGGGAACGTTTCCCTCTGACGTCCTGGACTGAAGATGCTGTACCAGCTGAGGAAGAGGAGGACAGCGGCTTGGTCTGGCAGAAGGAAGGCCTCTTTTTCTTCTCAGCAGCATAGGCCTCACTGAACAGATCGAGCGCAAACACACACAAGCAGACATAATGTGAGATTTTCACAAACACTAGAACATGCTGCAATGCCAAGTACAGTTTACTCACGCGTCTATGATGGGAATGACGTATTTGCCGCTGCCATCCATCATGACTCCCTTTCGGTTTGGGTCGTCCACCTCCAACAGGAAGCTGCGGGGAATCCCTGTGCTCCTCCTGATGCGCTTTTGCGAAGCAGAGCTGCTGCCCTGTGAATTCATGAGTGACAGTCAAACGACAGAGCAAACAATCTGACTGATGGAGACAAGAGCTCAAGTTCACAGCAACCATAAGCTTAGAAAACCCAGTTACCCCTTTAGAGGGGCAGTGCCTAATGTGGTGTCCTGGGATCCCACAGTGAAAGCAGACATAGTTGGGTGGAAGAAGCCCAAGCAGTGTCATGGCCTCACTGATGAACATCAGAACCATGAGAATCAGCTCTAACATTTCTCACAAACCAAACCTGTCAGTGTCTGAACGCTCACCTGCTGGAGTAGTAGCACAGACTGGACTGGTACATCACCGCTTTTAGCTTGTCCTCCTCTGATGCCTTTGCTTCAGCCAGATTCTCAGTCTGTTTCACAGGCATTTGCACATTAGAATTTTATTTTACTGGTCTGCCTAAGAAGCTGTGTGTGTGTGTGTGTGTGTGTGTGCGTTTGTGTGTTTTACACTGTGTATTGATATTCTGCACTGCATGTCATTATGACGCCTCAAATGCAAACACTGCAGTTCAATACAGAGCAGAACAGTGGGGTGAATTAATCATTTGTTCAATACCTTCAACAGCTGCTCCAGTGAGAGGAGTGAAGAATCACCTGTTTGAGAAGATTTAGCTGATGGTCCAGCTTGATGTCTGCAAAACAAAACAAAGGAGCTTGTGTGACTAAAACACCACAGACAGACTCAAACTCTTGATATAACATCTATCAGAGGACGATTGCGCTCATTTCACATGACTTACCCAACAAATCTTCTGTTTGATGACTTTAGTCCAGCCGCAGGGACCCGTCTGATGATGACCGATGTGTTTTTGGGGATGAGAGCATCATCATCTGTGTATTCTGACAGCAAAATAAAGTTTATATATTAATAATCATTTACCATAGTATACTTTGAGTGCCATTAGCATTTTAAAACACTCAAAACATCACTATATGTCACCATCAGAGTCATGATAACACATGTCAGCTTCTACAAGTCTGTCTGATAACACATCTAATGTTAGTGTAGTATAGTTTAAGTGGCTTTTCCTCATCTCACCTTCATCAGTTTGGCCTTTGCTGATCTTCAGCTGGCAGAACTTCAGCCTCTCGCGCCTCATGATCTGCCGCTTCAGCTCTCCCACAGTGATGTTGAGGCCCTCAAACTGGAGCGAGTCGTAGGTGAGTCGACTCTGAAACCTGTAATGAACACAAGACATACTAAACACAAAACACAGTGTGATAACAAGGGTCAAACCTGAATGAAGGGAGCAGCAGGCGATCAATCGATGTATCCAACAATCAATAATATCAATAATCTGGGAATCAGTTGCCAGGAAGGACGCCGAGATCAGATGCCAATGACAGAGCAAGTTCAAAACAACACAAAAAGAACCGTTGCCATGGATGCTGACGATCACGTGACGAGGCGCTGAAAAACTTCCGCGTTATTTTCTCATAAATAATAGTGAAATCATTACTATGATAATAATAAAATAAACAGCAGAACAGTTGGACATCTCTGAATAATACACAGCTGCATTTCCTTACACGAATGATTCTGGCCTTTGTAAAGAGTCGGGCGAGTCAATGAATCAGTGATTCGTGGCTGAATGAATCACTCAAAGCTTCACTCGATTAAAGCGGTCTCTTGCTGCCACCTATTGGCGATTTGTTTTTCCGTTTTTAAAGTAATTTAACACTTTTTTTAAAGCCACCTTCAAATTTATTTTCTACAAAAGTTTATTTCCGTGTGTTAAAAATTATTTAAAACTCTCTAATCTCATCATTTCCTGCTGCGTTTATAATGTAAATCCATTCATGTTTGCCTTTGATCTTTATTACGTGTTAAAATCAATAAAATATTAAAGTTGCCTCATCCAAATCCAAAGTTTGGTTCAAAGCTTTATTATACAGCAATGTGTGTGTGTGTGTGTGTGTGTGTGTGTGTGTGTGTGTGTGTGTGTGTGTGTGTGTGTGTGTGTGTGTGCGTGTGTGTGTGTGTGTGATTGTGGCAGTGGATTACAGTGAATGTAGAAGTGATCAGAAGTGTGTGATATTTATTGTCTCTGATAATCAAAAGAACATTTTAAGAGTCCAAAAGATTTACTGCCTGATGAAGCCTGTTATAATGCAGTTATGATGACCCTATAAATCTAGAATGGTCAGAACAATAAAACATTAGGGAAAGAGATTAATTAGTATTTCTCCTCTTTTTTTGTATGTGTAAGTGCTCCTGGAAGAAAAGTCTGCATCTCTCTGTGTCACTCAGGCTGCAGTGCAGTGTCTATTCTCAGGTGTGATCCCACTACTGATCAGCACGGGGGATTTGACCTGCTTCGTCTCCGACCTGGGCCGGTTCACCCCTCATTACACGTCCTGGTGGTCCCAAGCTCCCCCAAGAGCACCATATCGATACCGAGCTTAGTGTGGACACCTGATCAACATAGTCCACTGCAGCCCAGAAGCCCTGAGCTCAAGCGATCCGCAGCCTCAGCCTCCCAGTAGCTTGGATTACAGGCGCGCGCCACTGAACCCGGCGAGAGCTGAGAGAATCAGAGCTGTGGAGAATCTGATCTTCACAGCGACCTCTAGTGGAGGAAATGATGAATGATGAAGTAAAGTTGACTTTTTATTGGTCTTATGGCACTGTTTGGATAAAAATAAACAGCAGTACGGTCCCAAATAAAATATAGTTATTTAAACTAAATACTATAGTATTTTAGAACCACATAGTAAAGTTTATTGTACTGAATAGTTAATCACAATGTTGTGCTATTTAAAGGCAACTGTGGTGCAGAGTCGGGTTGGAAGAGACTCCAAGCATTTCTGTTTTCGTGAGGTTAAGCTGAAGATGAGGATCTTTCATCCAGTGTGAAATGTCCGACAGGCAGGCTGAGATGCGAGCTGGAACCGAGGGATCATCAGGGTGAAAAGAGAGGTATAGTTGGGTATCATCAGCATAGCAGTGGTAGGAGAATCCATGTTTCTGAATGACTGGTCCTAGAGATGTCGTGTAGATGGAGAAGAGAAGTGGCCCAAGAACAGAGCCTTGAGGTACCCCAGTGTTTAGATGCTGTAGGTTGGACACTTTTCCCCTCAAAGACACCCTGAATGACCTGTCAGAGAGGTAAGATCTGAACCATTGAGTAACATTGCCTGCAACGCCCAGTGACTCATTTATATTATATATATAATGATTAATACATATAGAAACAATATTTTCATAACTAAATTATTTATGATTTGCCATTTAACAGCGAAACATCTCGTCAAATAGGCCACAGTTCATCAGGAAATGAAAAGCTTTTAAATGACAACAGAAAAGCAGTTCAGCGACTAACATTCACTCATTCAGTGAGTATCTCATTTATTCATTCATTCATTCACTAATTGAATCAACACTTTTTCAGTCACTTAATATGGTGTCAGATGCAGATGTGGCCTCTAGTGTAATCCACAGTTCATATATTGCACAATGACGCTAAAGGCCACCATATTATAAAATACTGCAGGTTGTTGGTTGCAGATTAATAATCACAAACATATTTTTTTATCATAAAACAGCTAAAACATATTTAGTGTCAGAGAGGACAAAGTGGTTTTAGTTTACCTTTTATCTTTAATATTAAACAGCTTTTTAGTCTTTAGACCAGATTAAATAACTTGTGGTACTTGTATAAACAATGTTCAGCTCAGGATCAGTAATTCAGCATGATGTGCTGCTAAAGCTGAAACAGTCTATCAATTTATGCCACAGATTGTGTGAGATTCTGTCGAGTCTTATAGATGTTAAAAACACTGATGGAGGTCAAAACCGCATCTGACACCACAGTTAGTGGATGAGTAAGAGTAAACTGAATAATAAATATGTAACTCAGTTAATGATAGTTATTCACTGCATGAATGAATGTTAGATGAGGAACTGGTATTTAAGTGGAAAATTAAAACATTAAAGCTTTACTTTTTCAGAGGTTCACTGTTTGCACAATCTTAAATGGATAGTTCACCGCATAAATATGATTGTGACGATTATGAATGAACATTTTTGGGTCAATTATCCCTTAAATCACATAAATTATCCCAGAGCATTATTTCAGCATCAATGATCATTCACAATAGTCACATCACAAGAAATACAAGGTTGAGTCTGGATTATAATTTAGCGTTTGCGTGTGTTTCTGAGGCCTGTGACTGTAAAAGCTTCAGGTTTAATAAATTGCATCATTTGTAATTTTAATTGCAAATAATTTTATTTAATTAAAAAAATGAAGACAATAGCAGTATTATTGTACATTTGAATATTACATTACTGTACCTGAATACTGTTAGACTTGTTAAAAAACAACAAAGCTCTGTTCATTTGATTTCAGAATTTTATATTGTATTTATCTCTGCTCGTAGATTGTTTGTAATTCAATTCAATTCAATTCAATTCAGCTTTATTTGTATAGCGCTTTTACAATGTAGATTGTGTCAAAGCAGCTTCACATAAATGGTCATAGTAACTGGAACAGTGTGGTTCAGGTTTTAGTGTTTAAGTTCAGTTCAGTTCAGTTTAGCTCAGTTCAGTGTGATTTAATCATTACTGAGAGTTCAAACACTGAAGAGCCAATTCATCGATGCGTAGCTCTACCAATCCCGAACCATGCGAGGCAGTGGCGACAGCGGAGAGGGAAAAAAAACTTCACCTGATGGGAGTGAAGAAAAAAAAACCTTGAGAGAACCAGACTCAGTTGGGCACGACCATTTTAATTTCTCCGCTGGCCAAAAGTCTTGTGCAGAACTTCATTCGCCGTGGTTTATGCTGGAAGATGGCCTCAATGAAGACTCGTCTGTCCCTGGAGCGTCGCTGGAATCAGACTCATGTTCTCCACTCCCCACGACCATCAGCGTAGCAGCAGCTCAGGATATGGCCTGGTCCCGGATATGGAATCCTTGGGATCATCACGTCGCTGGTCTTGGATCCAATCAGTGACTCCGCCTAATCTGAGGACCTCGGGATGAGTATCCCCAGGTGAACATAGAGAGAAAGAGAATAATTAGCGTAGCTGCTGTTCATAGTGTATATAAGCAAGATGTAGAAGCCAGTGTGGAACCCGCTAGGTGATGCACTGAGTGTATGCTTTACTAAACAGATAGGTCTTTAATCTAGTTTTGAACTGGGATAGTGTGTCTGAGCCTCGGACATTACCAGGAAGGCTATTCCAGAGTGTAGGAGCCATGAAAGAGAAGGCTCGACCTCCTTTACTTGATTTTGCTATTCTAGGTACTACCAGAAGCCCTGAATTTTGAGATCTTAAGGAGCGAGTTGGTTCGTAGCGAGACAGAAGGTTGGTTAGATAAACAGGAGCTAGATTATTTAGAGCTTTATAGGTGAGAAGTAATATTTTAAATTCAATACGAAATTTAACAGGCAGCCAGTGTAAGGAGGATAAAATTGGGGTTATATGATCATATTTTCTGGACCTGGTCAGAACTCTGGCTGCTGCATTTTGTACTAATTGAAGTTTGTTAATAGAGGATGCTGGGCAGCCAGCAAATAAAGCATTACAGTAATCCAGTCTCGAAGTCATAAAAGCATGGACTAGCTTTTCTGCATCTGAGATGGATAGCATATTTCGTAATTTAGCGATATTTCTCAGATGAAAGAAGGCAGTTTTTGTGACATGGGATATATGGTTTTTAAAAGTTAGATTGCTGTCTAATATGACACCCAAATCTTTTATAGTAGAGCTAAAGCTAACTTTGTATCCCTCTAATTGTAAATTGAGTTGCGAGATCTGCTGTGCAAATAATTGTAATGTTTTATGCAGATGCACACCTAATATAAACAAATCACCCATTCTGTAATATGTTTTCTACAGCTATATGTATTATGATACAATAAACCACTTTTACTGTAGTAAAAAAAAAAACTAAAGTATACTACAGTATTTATTACATTTTATTAGTTGATACAGAAAACAGAATGTTGTGGCACTCATAAAATGAGTTGTAAAGGCTAATAAATATGGTATAATAATCTTTAGTTCAAAAATACTATGTTGATACTAATTACTGTAATTTTTTTATTTGTGATCATACTGCTGTTTATTATTATCTAATGTCATAAGGCTATGAAGTCAGTTTTTATTCATCATTAATTTTTCCTTCACTAGAGGTCGCTGTGATGATCAGATTCTCCACAGCTCTGATTCTCTCAGCTCTCGCCGGGTTAAGTGGCGCGCGCCTGTAATCCAAGCTACTGGGAGGCTGAGGCTGCGGATCGCTTGAGCTCAGGGCTTCTGGGCTGCAGTGGACTATGTTGATCGGGTGTCCGCTCTAAGTTCGGTATCGATATGGTTCTCCTGGGAGAGCTCGGGACCACCAGGTCGTTTAAGGAGGGGTGAACCGGCCCAGGTCGGAGACGGAGCAGGTCAAATCCCCCGTGCTGATCAGTAGTGGGATCGCGCCTGTGAATAGACACTGCAGTGCAGCCTGAGCGACACAGAGAGACGCAGACTTTTACACTAGTTGTTTTTACTCTGATATATCTTTCTAACAGTAAAAAAGAAGCAATAAAGGTTTTGAGATGAATGACATGACTGTGTGTTAATAATTAGAAATAACTAAAAGTTTAGTTTTTTCGAGTGATGGGTTGCAGCTGGAAGGGCATCTGCTAAAAACGTGCTGGATAAGTTGGGGGTTCATTCCGCTGTGGTGAACCAACGAGACTAATCTGAAAAGAAAATGAATGAATGAATAAAAGTTTATTTGTAGATTAGACATTTTATTTGTAAACAGAAATACAGAAATTATCTCAATTTCATGAGTATATTTTGAAAAGATGATGTTTTAGACAGAAATATGTTTTGCTGTGGTTACTAACTCATAAGTGTGGTCTATCAATATCGGGTGGTATTTAAAAAATTATAGAAGAATTTCACTTTAGTTCTCCCCGTGTTGGTGTGGGTTTTCACTGGTTGGTCTGGTTTACCCCACAAGTCCAAAGACATGCGGTATAGGTGAATTGGGTAAGCTAAATTGTCTGTAGTGTATGGGTGTTTTCCAGTAATGGGTTGCAACATGGGAGGGCATCCTCTGCGTAAAACTTATGCTGGATAAGTTGGCGGTTCATTCCGCTGTGGTGACACCCGATTAATAAAGGGACTAAGCCGAAATGAAAATGAATGATTGAATGAATTTCACTTTAAACATAATTTACACATTGTTACTTTGAACCCATCATCTGATATTTGGCAGCTCCATCAAGGGTTCTGCATTGTGTTTTCTTTTTATTGTGGGAATAACCAGACAGGTATCAGCAGTTGTGACGGCTCTTTAATCACTCCTGATGTAAACAAAAGCACAGATTTTACAGTGTGTCTTCGCCCTCATCACTTTTACATGCTTCAATCAGACAAATAAAAATCAAAACCTCAATTAAAATGAAAACACAAAAATAACGAACTATGTGAAATATGTGAAAAAGAAAGTTATACATAATATTGAAACATAAAAACTGGCTTCAAAAGTCAAGTAAATATGATTTAAGATTAATTAGAGCTGCAGACACCCACCTCTCCCATGTGCAGTCAGTACAGAAAAGGAGGAGGCGGGTGCAGAACAGGAAATTAAAAAACTTAAGCTTTCTCAGAAATTTAAAGGAGCAGGTATACTTAATTAACACTTCAGGTAAAACACACATTTTGTGTAATTCTATAAATAAAGTGAACTATTATTTCTATACCTGTTACACAGGCCCGGATTGGCTAATCGGGAGCACCGGGAAAGTTTTTTGGCTGCGAGGGCCGGTGTCCCTAGCTGCTTGCACTCTCAGCAGTCGCACTTTTTTCATTTATTTATTTGACCATAGCCTCACTCTTTTTATTTATTTTCTCGCAGGCAGCAAAACGCAGCCGGCAGGTTAATGATGATCATTTAGCATTCGACCTTAAACTGCGGCACCTTAGTGAAAAAAAGAATTTGAATAATTAATATTAATGAATATTACACCTGCTCAATGAAAATCAGATGATTCACTACATTAATAAATCTGACATAACTTGATCAGAAATATAAAAAAGGGGTGAAAAAGATTAAGCCTTCAATAGAAAGTAACACTGTGGTTAAAAGAGTCTTGCAGATACCAGCGCAATACTTATTTATTCTTCCAAACTCACCAACATAACAGCTACATTGTGGTCCAGTGGTCAGTATGTTGTGTTGTGATGCTGCTGCTCTAACCTCTCCTGAGTAAAGTGTTATTTTTATTATTATTATTTCATTTTTAGTGTTAGGAGGACAATATAATACTGTTTGGGTTACTTATGTGGGTGTACATATTTTATTTAGATTTTTTTGTGTGACCACCGTTACAAAAGACTGCATATCTATAAATAATTTTGCACAGAATATATTTTCAGATATTGCAGGAAGGGACAATGTGATGTTTAAAGTATAGCTTTGGAGATTTAGCTACCCTTTAATCTTCTCATATTTATGAAAAACATTTGAAGTTCTAAAGCAGCTGTTTCCTTGAAAAAGACGTGATAGTGTCTTTAGAAACTGAATTGCAAATGACCTTATTTTAATATAGTCAGTCGTGAACAGAGGTGGGCCGGTCTAAGGCTTGAAACTGCAGGGCTGAAAAGAAATCCCACTCCTGCCCTGCTGTTACAGTAACGGGCTGAATATGCTGTCATAGCCTGGAAAGCCAATGTTATCTGGCCTTTGTTACTTTCGTCCAGCGTTACTTTCGTCCCCGCTCTCCCCTACTATAAGGCACACAGAATCATTTATCGTGTACAGACATGAACAGTCATATAGAGGTTTCACTGTCACATTTCTGTCAAAAACAGTGAAAAGTTCAGGCTGATTTATACTTCTGCAACAAGTTATCACCCTGACCTATGGCCAGGGGCGTACTGGCCATCTGGCAATTCTGGCAAATGCCAGAAGGGCCGGATCATTTTTTAAATGTGGGCCGGTCAGGTTTTTTTTTTTTTTTTTTTATGTATTGTTTTTACATGCTTTTACAAGCTTTTATCTCTTACAAGATGTGATATTATGATGATGATAATAATAATAATAATAATAATAATAATAATAATAATAATAAATGTTGAGCATTTGGTCCAAACGGCGACGACCGGCTGGTTTTGAGAGGGGCCGACCCAATCTGAGGTTACGCGGACGTAATCAAAATCTAGCAAGAATGTAAAACAAACAATAAGTGCCACACAAGCTAATTGTCAGAGATGGACCGTAAAAAGAAAAGGCGGGGCCGAAAAGCTCAGATAAAGAGCGCAAAAGGGCTCTAAAATCGAGAGGGTGGTCGCTGCAGAGCCATTTGAGCAGAGCTGGGCTCCAGCGAGGGGAAGCATGAGCTCTCGCTCTGCCTCCTGTAAGCTGTTTTAATGCGTCCACCAACCCCACCCCTAACCCTACCCCCAGTGACATCACTCGTAGAAGAAGTGCAAAAAAGGTGGAGCTCAAGCTCAAGCTCAAGCTCCCCCTCACTGGAGCTCAGCTTGCCCAAATGGCTCTGCAGCGAGCACCACTTGGCTAAAATCAGACGCTGCCAAATGCATAAAGTTACTGAAATGTATACGAACATTCGGCTGCTGCGTCGGAGGACAGCAGCGCAGTAGAGGAGGTAAGAAAACAGAAAATGTACTTCTAATTCATTATACTAAAACATACCAAGTAAATGTCTCGCCATTCACGCTACTTCTGACAGTTTGTGACAGTGCATTAAACACAGTGACTAACGTTACATTGTGTTTAACAGTTGTCAGCTTAGCGTAGAACTCCTGCACATTTTAATGTCATTATCAGCAATTAACGTGATTTCTGTTATACAGACTGCTGTATGCTACTAGGAATATATTCTAACATTCAAAAGAACTTAAAGCTATAGCCACAGTACTGTATGCATTTGTTGTGAACTCTGAACACATAGCTAGTCTTTAAACTATTACATTAAATACATGCATAGGTTACAGTACATAATCATCTCATTTTCAGGGAAATGAGATTCAATCTATCCAGAATTATTTTGACTCTTTATTCTTTCCACAACGTTTCCAACAAGTACTGAGTATGCAAGTGCTAGCAATCACTTTGGGTATCCTTGTGGGTTGGTGTGGTCTACAACAAATTAAAATAAACAAATTAAGGAATCAGAAAAAACTTATACAAATAAAGATACTAAAACTCTTCCATGTACAATCAACAAGGGGTATGAGATTACTGATGGCCAGAAACACTTCAAATTTAAAAATAAATTAACCCTTATGATAGGAGCCTGTGAATGTGTATCACACACACACACCTTTACACACAAATGGAGATGCAGCACTAGCAACACTTCAGCATAATTTCACAAATAACTATATATCATGAAGGATTAAAAATGTACAAATCCGCTGGTACACACAAATATTGCTGCTTTTTTCGTTTTTGCTTTATATTCTATTCATTTCGGTGCAACTGTTATTACTTAATTGTATTAATTTGTATACTGGGTTTCTGCAGTGTCTTAAAAAGTCTTAAAATGTCTTAAATTAAAAAAATATATATATATTAGGCCTTAAATAGTCTTAAGTTCACTGAAATATTGTGTTGTAGGTCTTAAATCATTTTAAACAGTTCTTAATTTCCCTTTATCCAAGTAAAGCTACCCAATCTGGCCAAATCAGTTTTTTTTATTGCAAAGAGATTCAGTTTAAAACAGCTGTTACATTATTTTCAGCAAATTCTCCAAATTAAATTCCCTAATCATGGAAGGAAAAATAAAGCAACTAATCCCTTTACATTATCTTCAATTAATACAAAAATTTACTAAAGTTACCAGACCATTAGAAAAAATCTTTTGTGTTTAGCCCTGTATAAGTCTAAAATTTTATTCATAATGGTCTTAAAAGGGTCTTGAAATGTTTTAAATTTGATTTGAAGAAACCTGCAGAAACCCTGTTATTCAAATGTTCAGAGCAGTCAGTAAGAAAACATTTTGCTGCAATCTTTACATCCAATACTGTGTTAATTAACTAGGGTATTGCCAATACCAGTGCTGTGAGAAAGGATGCTACGGTAGGCCTAGCAGAGACAGAAAGGAGTGTGGTAGAGGTAGAAAAAAACAAATAAACGTTACACACTGTACTTTGGGTTTGTAGTTAACTCTACAGTAGAGGTGAACTCATTACAAAAAAATGTAGTTAAGTCTACATAGTTACATTTGAGCTTAACTGTAGAATAGGCCATAATTGTTAATATTTATTCTTTAGGTGACCTATAATTGTTTCATAAGCACATATTTATTCAAAACTAGAATGAGTCAAGCCTAGCATAAGCAGTGATTCAAATAATGATGACACAGTGACTGCAGAGACCAGCAAGAAGCATGGACACAGTAAGAGTCAGGCAAGAGTGAGGAACAACTATAATCTCAGACAGCCATACAGACATATTAAAATTGCAGAGTTACAGAGGTAAAATGGATGAAAAGATGTAGAATCAGACAATGTGTTTACTGTCAACATAGTCTATAGACCGTGCCAATAAAGAACAACACTTCAGGGAATGACAAGTATTGTTTATGAACAAAAGTATGCTGAATGTAGTGCTGCATGTCCATTTGTTTGTAAAGGTGTGTGTGTGTGTGTGTGTGCGTGTGTGTGTGTGTGTGTGTGTGTGTGTGTGTTTGTGTGTGTGTGTGTGTGTGTGTGTGTGTGTGTGTGTGTGTGTGTGTGTGTGTGTGTGTGTTTGATACACATTCACAGGTTACTTCTATAATAAATAGCAGACAAATGGTATAAACAGGTAGCACACAGACTCTACGAGATTCACATATTATTTTAATTTAGTTTTACTGTATGAATTTGTTATAAACAGGTTGTTTTTGTTTTAGTCACATACATTAAATGTTTAAATATCTATTAGATATATATGGTTCTGCTTATATTATTTCACCATCTGTACACCAATATAAGTAGGAAATGTGCGTGTCCGTCTGTGGGGCTGTGTCGGTGTGGTAATGTGGGCTGGTGTGGCTACAGTGCCAGGGCCGAATTTTTGTCCCAGTCCGCCCCTGACTGGGAGGCTGAGGCTGCGGATCGCTTGAGCTCAGGGCTTCTGGACTGCAGTGGACTATGTCGATCGGGTGCCCGCACTAAGTTCGGTATCAATATGGTGCTCCTGGGTGAGCTTGGGACCGCCAGGTCGTTAAAGGAGGAGTGAACCGGCCGATCAGTAGTGGGATCGTGCCTGTGAATAGACACTGCAGTTCAGCCTGAGCGACACAGAGAGACGCAGACTTTTACATTTTTTTTTTAAACTTTGATTTGTCTTTCTAACTGTAAAACTGAAGAAATAAAGATTTAAAGATGTATGATGACTATGCATTATTAATAGTAAGTAATAATTAAAAGTTTACTAGCAGACTTCAGAAAGTTTATTTGTAAACAAAAATACAAAAATCATCTCAATTTCATGTCTATATTTTAAAAATATGCCTTAGACAGAAATATATTGAATTTAATTGAAAAAATATCAAATTAAAAAATATATATAGAGAATAATTTTACTTTAAACATAAATGGCACATTGTAATTTTTGGCCCCATCAGAAACAAAAGTAACACACGGGTAGGTCACAACCAGATTTACTGGCTTCATCATGTTTGTTTTAATTATATCTGACTATGACATTGTTAATTATTTTTTAATACCACCTGATATTGACGGTTAAAAAGCTTCCAGTACAAAATGGCATTTTTATTGATAAATTAGTTATAGAGTATTATGTCAAATGCAGTTTTAATCTAGAAAGTTTTGTTTAATAAAATAGAGGAGGGGGATATATTTAAGAAATTAATAACACTTATAAACAGTAAAGCAACAGGGTTAGATAATATTCCAGTGCAGTTCCCTCAAAGACTCCCTAAATGCGTCACTCCGATGGTTACACATATTATCAATTTTTCTATTTGTCAAGGTAAAGTTGAAAAAAGCAAGAGTTATTCCTCTTTTTAAGAAAGGTAGTAGGTTTGAGGTTAATAATTCTAGGCTGGTATCAATTTTGAGTGCTTTGTCAAAAGGGAGGGAAAAAGTTATTTATTAGCACATTGAAAAATATTGTTTAAAATGTGACGTATTGTAGAGTTTCAATCGGGTTTTAGAAAAATCATTCCACTGATTCAACAGTTTCTTTTATTTAACAAATTATATAAAGAGCGATATGGATAAAGGAAGTTAAGTGGGATGGTTTTCTTAGACCTGCAAAAAATTTTCAATACAGTCGATCACAGGATATTGATTTGAAAAGTAAAGGCAATGGGTTTTGGTGTTTTGGCCTGTAAATGCATGAAGTCTTACCTTGAAAACAGATGTCAAATAGTAGATTTAAATGGTGTGTTTTCAGATTATTCAACCGTTTCTTATGGGGTTTCACAAGGCAGTGTTTTAGGTCCTTTGCTTTTTTAATATACATCAATGATTTGAAAATGGCCTGTTCAAAAAAGCTTTTGTTAAATGCGGATGATGCAGCAATAATTGTGTCTCATGAGAGGAAGGAATTTATTGAAAATGAAATAAGTGAACAAACTGAGGAAGTCTCTTAATGGTTTAACCTTAATAAATTGTCCTTACACTTGTGTAAACCAGAATTTATTTTATTTGGTTCAGCTGCGAAACTGAGAAAATGTGTCAGATCAGAGGTAAAAGTAGAGCATCAAATTAATGAACCCAAACATGAAGGGAAATATTTAGGTTGCATTTCAGACAGTAATTTGACAGGTGAGAAGATGGCTGTTATAGTCCATTCAAAAGTTCTAAAATTAAGTTTTTAGCAAGACAGACAGAGCTCTTAGATTTCCAAACTTTACAAATATTGGCTAGTGCATTAGTGCAGTCATACTTTGACTATGCTGCAGTCTTTTGGTACAGCAGTAGTTCCACAAAAATGAAAAATAAATTGCAGACGGCCCAAAATAAGTTGCAGAATTGTTATCAAAGTACTTCTACTGACACATTTAAATAATGAATATTATAGTCAAATTAATTTATTAAAAGTTGGAAAAAGGGTCACTTTTCTGAAATTGGTGATGGTGTTTAAGATTTTAAAGAAAATGGTCCCAAAATATTTACTTATTAAGTTTTAGTTAGTGAGGTACACTGTCATTCTACAAGAGCGAGTAGCAGGGGTATTTGTCCTTGTAGATTTTGGAGTGAAACAGGTAGAAAGTCTTTTCTGTGTACTGTTGCTTGGAATATACTGCCGAAGAGTTTTAAATTGATTCAATTTGAGAGTTTTTAGAGAGGAAATTAAAAAATGGCTGTTTTTCGGTTGAAGTTGAGGATTTTTGTTGTGCTGAGTTTCTGAGCTGATGATGTTTGCACTTTATGATTTGCTCGTTCATTTTTTAAGAATATCGATGACCACGATGGAAATCAGCCTGTGGCTTTATTGTGTATTTTATCCTCGACAGTTTTTAAGATATGAATGTCAAACTGGACTTGTTTGTGTATTTTTGTTAAAATTGTTAAATAAAATCAATCAATCAATTTATTCATTCATTTTCATTTAGCTTAGTCCCTTTATTAATCTGGGGTCGCCACAGCGGAATGAACTGCCAACTTATCCAGCATATTTTTTACACAGCGGATACCCTTCCAGCTGCAACCCAGTACTGGGAAATATCCATACACCCTCATTCACACACACTCACACACACACACACACACACACACACACACACACACACACACACAGACTATGGCTAATTTAGTTTATTCATTCACCTACAGCATAGCACATGGGTTTGGAGCACCCAGAGGAAACCCACATGAACACGGAGAGAACAAGCAAACTCCACACAGAAATGCCATCTGACCCAGTCGGGACTCCCACCAGCAGCCTTCCTACAGTGAGGCCATGTGTGTATATATATATATATATATTTACAGGGCTGATAGTGGAAAAAATTCCTGAGCCTGAACTTTTTTTCCTTGCCCCTGAGGTGAGTAGGGGTGGGGGTACTATGTATGCAACGCACTTTTAACACATAACTTGTGGGCCCCTGGGCCCTAATATATTAACAGCCTATGTGTAACCCTGATCATCATTATTGTCAAGTGGCTCTTTTTAGACACATGCCAGTAATGTCAGTGACACATGCCAGTGTCAATGATCTTGTGACATGTGCCAGTAGGTGTCAGTATAAGCACGTTATAAGCACATTAATCTTATAAGTCTCTTTGCTTTAATATTTAAAAATCATTAGGCAAATGACACCTGTTATCTTACATGCATATATGTTATGAGTTTTCAACATGCATTTTATTATAACTTTTTAAAGGATATCATTTAAAATACCTTAAAATGAAAATAAGTTAAATAATAAAATAAATGAATGAATTAAAAACATAGAAAAGTCCATATTGTAGGGAACAAAGGAACTGCCAGGATGCAATAATATACAGTACAACAGATAAGTGTAACCCCTCCCATACATAAGCATGTCACAATAAATTTGACTGACATGTACTGTCAAATGACTATATTACGTACGGAAGTATGATTACGAATACATAAAATAAATGCTTTTAAATTAAAACATCGTGGAGTAGCTCAGCAAATAAACTAACTTGCGACGCGATAAATTAGGTTAAAAGTCGCGTAATGATTAAATATGGTTTTGCTCGTGTTAATTAATGTCATAAGCTTCGCCGGGTGTCGATGTCACTGCAGTGACATGCAGCGCGACACTCTGAGTGACACAGGTCACTACACATGCCACTAGCGAGTGACACATGACAGTGAAAAACCGGACGTGCCACCGGAAGTGTCACTACACTCAGTGGCATGTGCCAGTGTCATCTGTACGTCAGATGTCGTGTCACTCCATGTTAAAACTGCTACCGTGAATCCGCGTTCAAGCGCACACAATAAGCTAAAACTCGCCCCAAGCACCGGCAAAAACAAATAACAATGAATGTGTCGAGGAAAGAGTAAGGACATATCTTAATTATTTATTAATAAACTTATTCTGAGTCAGTGTCGCAAAGATCCTGACTGGCAATCTCCTCTTGGACTCGCCTTTAGAGTGAAATTCATCTTTACGGATTACATGAAGGAGTTTTTTTGTTTTCGATTTGTTTTATTTCGTTAAATAATAATTTAAAGCTTTCTATAAATATATTTATTATGTCTGTGAGGCATATACATTTTGCTTCATTTTGTTAAGCGCTCCTGTTCAAAAACCAGACGACAGAAAGCGCATAATTTTGGTTTTCTTTATTTTATAAAAACACTGTAACGTTTTTTGATGTATTACTCGTACTTTGTGAGCAAAAATGACGGATAACTTTAAATTGCTCCCACTGAAAAAATGCAAATGAATGCTCTGGCGCCCCTATGTCCTGCAAGCGTTTTATAAGCAAACTATGCGCCTAATAGCACACATTCTTTAACGTTTAAGCTACCATTGTTTTATACTTGAACTGTTTTATATCTTTTATTTTAGGCAAGTCGTGATGATCTGAGAAGGCAAACTGATCAAACAGACAATGATGGTCTTCCGCTGGGCGCTGTTCGTTAAAAAAACAAACGTATTTTTAACGAATAAAAAAATGCTCCAAACGTTTTTCTAAATAAGCTGAATAAAAAAAGAAACTAAATATAAACACTTTGCCATTAGGCTACATACAAAACTGAACTATTTCATAGCTGAGACACTAAGTTGTTTAAGGAGAAGGGGGAAATATATTTTTGTCCCATCTATTGCTTCACCGTTATTTCGAGAATAAACCCAGCGTAAATATGCAGATGTCATTCCCAAAACATATCAGCGTATATGTGCCGAAAACGAAAGTTTCATACAAATTCTGAATGGATTATAGCCTGGAAAGTGCAAAGCACGCTCCTCTTATTATCACTAAAAAGCGTCACTTATCTTAGTTCATAGAGATCTCACAAAGATCCGTTATAATTTATAAAGCTCTCTAAATTACACAATTAATCTTTTATTTACATGGCGTCTACACTCAAAAGATGATTCACGAGCACACAAAATGGCACTTAATAAAAACCAATCCGGCGCTTTCAGCAGTGAGTGAATTCTGTGAATCTAGAGAAATGACAGATCAATATCCGTGAACCTGATTTTTTTTTTTTCCCGCAGCCACAGTACGCCGGAAATCCGGCGTGGTGCCGGAACGCTATCACCCCTGTATATTTATAAAGATACATTATTTTTTCCCTTAATAGCTACATTTTAAAGAAATCTATTTGCTTAAGTCAGCTGAACAGTAAACAACAACAGCAATAGAAACCACCAAAGGACACCATATGAACTCAGCCAAAATGACTTATTAGAGCATGCACATCTATGTCATTCCAATGGATTTTTAAAAATATGTACATGCCGCCTTTTCTTCCATGTTTCTTGAACTTTTCCCCTTAATGATGAAAACTATTGAATACTATAAAAGCTGTTCAGCGTTTTATTTTTTTCAGATTAACATTCAATAAACTTAAACTAAAAGTTTTAGATTGTGAGCAGGACAGCACACTGGTTCTCCCGCAGCATGTTTGTTCATCATTTCTATCTTAATGTGTCGATCATTTTCTTTTGTGTTTCTGTATTGTGTGAAGGTCAACCAGTCCACAGTTTATGCTGCTATAATCTTTATTCAGTTTTATTCATAAACTATGTACAATATATACACTGTGCTCACGTCAGCTCCAGATCTCTTGGGTGAAGGTCTCTCAGTGACGTGGTCTCTTCTGGTCGCCGTGCGTCTCTGGTGGAGATGGGGAGCGGGAACGTTTCCCTCTGGCGTCCTGGACTGAAGATGCTGCACCAGCTGAGGAAGAGGAGGGCAGCGGCTTGGTCTGGCAGGAGAAGGATGACCTCTTTTTCTTCTCAGCAGCATAGGCCTCACTGAACAGATCGAGCGCAAACACACACAAGCAGACATAATGTGAGATTTTCACAAACACTAGAACATGCTGCAATGCCAAGTACAGTTTACTCACGCGTCTATGATGGGAATGACATATTTGCCGCTGCCGTCCATCATGACTCCCTTTCGGTTTGGGTCGTCCACCTCCAACAGGAAGCTGCGGGGAATCCCTGTGCTCCTCCGGATGCGCTTATGCGGAGCAGAGCTGCTGCCCTGTGAATTCATGAGTGACAGTCAAACGACAGAGCAAACAATCTGACTGATGGAGACAAGAGCTCAAGTTCACAGCAACCATAAGCTTAGAAAACCCAGTTACCCCTTTAGAGGGGCAGTGCCTAATGTGGTGTCCTGGGATCCCACAGTGAAAGCAGACATAGTTGGGTGGAAGAAGCCCAAGCAGTGTCATGGCCTCACTGATAAACATCAGAACCATGAGAATCAGCTCTAACATTTCTCACAAACCAAACCTGTCAGTGTCTGAACGCTCACCTGCTGGAGTAGTAGCACAGACTGGACTGGTACATCACCGCTTTTAGCTTGTCCTCCTCTGATGCCTTTGCCTCAGCCAAATTCTCAGTCTGTTTCACAGGCATTTGCACATTAGAATTTTATTTTACTGGTCTGCCTAAGAAGCTGTGTGTGTGTGTGTGTGTGTGTGTATGTGTGTGTGTGTGTGTGTGTGTGTGTTTGTGTGTTTTACACTGTGTATTGATATTCTGCACTACATGTCATTATGACGCCTCAAATGCAAACACTGCAGTTCAATACAGAGCAGCACAGTGGGGTGAATTAATCATTTGTTCAATACCTTCAACAGCTGCTCCAGTGAGAGGAGTGAAGAATCACCTGTTTGAGAAGATTTAGCTGATGGTCCAGCTTGATGTCTGCAAAACAAAGGAGCTTGTGTGACTAAAACACCACAGACAGACTCAAACTCTTGATATAACATCTATCAGAGGATGGTTGCGCTCATTTCACATGACTTACCCAACAAATCTTCTTTTGGAGGACTTCAGTCCAGCCGCAGGGACCCGTCTGATGATGACAGATGTGTTTTTGGGGATGAGAGCATCATCATCTGTGTATTCTGACAGCAAAATAAAGTTTGAATATAGTAATAATCATTTACCATGGTATACTTTGAGTGCCATTAGCATTTTAAAACACTCAAAACATCACTATATGTCACCATCAGAGTCATGATAACACATGTCAGCTTCTACAAGTCTGTCTAATAACACATCTAATGTTAGTGTAGTATAGTTTAAGTGGCTTTTCCTCATCTCACCTTCATCAGTTTGGGCTTTGCTGATCTTCAGCTGGCAGAACTTCAGCCTCTCGCGCCTCATGATCTGCCGCTTCAGCTCTCCCACAGTGATGTTGAGGCCCTCAAACTGGAGCGAGTCGTAGGTGAGTCGACTCTGAAACCTGTAATGAACACAAGACATACTAAACACAAAACACAGTGTGATCACAAAGGTCAAACCTGAATGAAGGGAGCAGCAGGCGATCAATCGATGTATCCAACAATCAATAATATCAATAATCTGGGAATCAGTTGCCACGAAGAACGCCGAGATCAGATGCCAATGACAGAGCAAGTTCAAAACAACACAAAAAGAACCGTTGCCATGGATGCTGACGATCACGTGACGAGGCGCTAAAAACTTCCGCGTTATTTTCTCATTAATAATAGTGAAATCATTACTATGATAATAATAAAATAAACAGCAGAACAGTTGTACATCTCTGAATAATACACAGTGGCGTTTCCTTACACGAATAATTCAGGACTCTGTATAAAGTCGGGCGAGTCACTGAATCAGTGATTCGTGGCTGAATGAATCACTTAAAGCTTCACTCGATTAAAGCGGTCTCTTGCTGCCACCTATTGGCGATTTGTTTTTCCTTTTTAAAGTTTTTTTTTTTTTTTTTTTTTGATGGTGCAATAGTTTTTTTTATTTTTTTTATTAGATCTTATAAGAACATACAGAAAAAAGAACAAATGACCGAACAAAGAAACATCTTATTCATCTAGAAAGTCCAAATAGCAGCATTCACACAAAAAACAGATAAAAAAAACAAATAAATATATATTAAAAAAATAATAAAATTGAAATAAATAAAAAGCAAAATACAATGCACTATAATACAAAGGGGTTAATCATCAAAAAATGCCTTTAACAGACTACACAGTTTAAGGGCTTTTTTATGTCTCATCAGCTTTAAGGAATTGAAGAAGACCATTAAATCCTTGTGGAAACGCAGAAAAGTGGGGGGGTTATTAAAAAATCTGCATTTATGAATGAAATAGTTTACCAAAGTCACAATATTGTTAACCAAAAATTCCAGCTCAGAATTCTGACAAAAAGATAAATATTTTACAGTTTTAAAATCAAAATCAGGTATTACATATTTTAATCTTAACCAAACAGTAATGTCATCCCATAACTTTTTTGAAAATTTGCATAAATAAAACAAATGTTCCAATGACTCTATGTCTGCTTCACAAAAGGTACAAACGTTACAATCCAAATTAAATCTGTGTCTGAGGAACTCATTACAAGGATAAATATCGTTAATAATTTTAAACTGAACTTCTTTTGCCTTTGGTAGAAGTGGAAAAGAGAGAAATCTTGTTCGAATTCGAACCACCTTGTCTTCTGGAAAATCTAAAACAAGGGGTCTTTTCTTAACTTTAGAAGGGAAAAGCTGTGTATTTACTAACCTTCTTAAGGTCTTATTATTACAGCTCTGCCCAGTAAAATTAATACCAGAAATAATAAGGTTGCCCAATCTTGGTATCACAGAAGAATAACCCAATTCCCCTTTGATTAGCTGAACCAAACCACCAGGAATAGCTTTCAACAAAGACAAATACAATTTCTAAGTACGAATAATATGGTATTTTTCACAAAAATCATCATAATTAAGGAAATTTCCAACCCCATCCAAAATTTGTAAAATAGACCAAACACCTTTGTCCATCCACTCTTGAAAAAACACAGATTTCCTCTTAATAAGTATATACTTATTATTCCACAAAGAACAGCTATGTGGCGAAAAATTATGTTTGTATATTAACTTCCAATACTGTAATACCTGACTATGAAAAGATGACAATTTACACTTTAACTTTGATGGCTCAAAATCGCATCTTAAAAGAAAGTCTATGCCCCCAAAGAAATCAAAAATTTTAGAAGAAAACCTAAACCAGAAAGAATGTTTATGTCGAAGGAAGGTTTGAAGCCACTTCAGCTTAAGGGTACCATTCATAACATCAAAATCAATTACATTCAATCCACCTTCAATGATTGGTTTCACTACATCTGATTTTCTTAGAAAATGATGCTTATTTTTCCATAGAAATTTATATTGCATTTGATTCAGATTTTTAACGCACCTATCAGAAATACTTAAAGAAAAAGCTGGGTAAATCATCCTGGAAAGTGCTTCTGACTTTTGTAAAACAATTCTACCAAAAATAGATAGATCCCTTTGAACCCACAAATTTAATATTTTTTGACTTTTTATCAAATTATCCATCAAATTAGCTTTTTCCCTATCTTTAGGGTCTTTAGAAATAACAACACCCAAGTATTTTACCTCATTTTTAACTGGAATATTGAACAGTTGTGTTTCGGTATGGTTATGGATTGCCATAAGCTCACATTTTTTTAAATTCAATTGCAGACCAGAAGCATTTGAAAAATGAGACACCAGATTAATGGCAACTGAAATCTGCTCTGCATTACTGAGAAACAGGGTGGTATCGTCTGCTAGTTGACTTATTATTAATTGACTCCCTAAAACATTCAAAGTTCTGATAGCTCTGCAATTTTTAACATACAATGCTAATAATTCAGCTACTAAAATAAATAAATATGGGCTTGTTGGATCCCCTTGTCTGATGCCTCTATTAATGTTAAACCTCTTCGAAGTCCCAAATGGTAATGATACTGAACTATTTATGTCTTTATATAACTTTTCTATTACTTTAACAAATTTATGAACAAAACCAAAAAAATTCAAAATAAAATTATGTTCTACAGTATCAAATGCCTTGTAGAAGTCAAGAAATAAAAACAAACCCATCCTCTTTAATTAAATGTCCATAATCAATTAGATCTAAGACAAGTCTAATGTTGTTGTGAATTAGCCTTCCTTTAATAAAACCAGACTGAGTTTCACTTATAACTTGATTCAATCTAAATTTCAATCTATTAGCTATAGCAGATGTAAGAATTTTATAATCCACATTGAGTAGAGTAATCGGCCTCAAATTCTCAATAATTCTTTTATCTTTGTTTGCCTTTGGAATAAGAATAATTAAGCCCTGTTTCATAGTTGTAAGTAAAGTATTAGAATTAAAACACTATTTTAATGCTGCAAATAACAAATGTTTTATATCCTCCCAAAAAAAATTTGTAGAAGTTAGTAGTCAAACCATCCTGACCAGGAGACTTACCCAAACACATTTTTTTAATAGCTGCTTTAAGTTCCTCTAGCTTCAAATCCTCATCACACATTTCTTTAAATTCAATATCTATCTGTGGGATATAATCTTTAACCTTTTCTAGAAATTGAATAGCATTATTTTCAGAATATGATGTAGAATAAATATTACTACAAAATGAATATATTTCCTCAGATATCAGTTTAGAATCCGTAATTATTGTATCCTTAATAACTAAAGTATGAATTGCATTACTTTGCTGTCTCCTCTTTTCTAATTGACAAAAGTAAGCTGTGTTCTTCTCTCCTTCTTCCATCCATTTTGCCCGAGACCTTACAAAAGCTCCTTGTGCTTTCATTACATACATGCTGTCTAATTTAGCTTGAAGAGTGATTCACTTTTCCACATCTTTAACCATATCGTGTGTTACAGCAATCATTAATTTCCTGAATTATTCTTTATTCTTTTTGCAATATATCGCTTCTCTTTTGTTTACCAAACCGAATAGAAATTTCCCTTGTTTTAAATTTAAAGTACTCCCATTTAATCCCACTGGAATTTAAAGAGAAATCATTCTCAACCTCACTAATTAGGTTTTTTAATTTGACTACAATAAACTTTATCCTTTAAAAGTTCTGCATTGAACTTCCAATAGTCTTTCTTAGTAGTATTTTTTCTTACTTGTGTCAAAGTTAATGAAATCAAACAGTGATCTGTCAATGGTGCAGCAGAAATTAAAACCTGGTTCGCAAGCTCCAGATATTCCTCAGTTATGAGCCAAAAATCTATTCGTGACCTAGATGACCCATTAGGTTTGATCCAAGAGAACTGATTGGTATTAGGATTCTTGACTCTCCATACATCTGAAATGATAAATGATGAAGTAAAGTTGACTTTTTATTGGTCTTATGGCACTGTTTGGATAAAAATAAACAGCAGTACGGTCCCAAATAAAATATAGTTATTTAAACTAAATACTATAGTATTTTAGAACCACATAGTAAAGTTTATTGTACTGAAAGTTAATCACAATGTTGTGCTATTTAAAGGCAACTGTGGTGCAGAGTCGGGTTGGAAGAAACTTCAAGCATTTCTGTTTTCGTGAGGTTAAGCTGAAGATGATGATCTTTCATCCAGTGTGAAATGTCCGACAGGCAGGCTGAGATGCGAGCTGGAACCGAGGGATCATCAGGGTGAAAAGAGAGGTATAGTTGGGTATCATCAGCATAGCAGTGGTAGGAGAATCCATGTTTCTGAATGACTGGTCCTAGAGATGTCGTGTAGATGGAGAAGAGAAGTGGCCCAAGAACAGAGCCTTGAGGTACCCCAGTGTTTAGATGCTGTAGGTTGGACACCTTTCCCCTCCAAGACACCCTGAATGACCTGTCAGAGAGGTAAGATCTGAACCATTGAATAACAGTGCCTGCAACGCCCAGTGACTCATATATATGATATATATATATATATATATATATATATATATATATATATATATATATATATATATATATATATATATATATATATATATATATATATATATAATGATTAATACATATAGAAACAATATTTTCATAACTAAATTATTTATGATTTGCCATTTAACAGCAAAACATCTCGTCAAATAGGCCACAGTTCATCAGGAAATGAAAAGCTTTTAAATGACAACAGAAAAGCAGTTCAGCGACTAACATTCACTCATTCAGTGAGTATCTCATTTATTCATTCATTCATTCACTAATTGAATCAACACTTTTTTAGTCACTAAATATGGTGTCAGATGCAGATGTGGCCTCTAGTGTAATCCACAGTTCATATATTGCACAATGACGCTAAAGGCCACCATATTATAAAATACTGCAGGTTGTTGGTTGCAGATTAATAATCACAAACATAATTTTTAAATCATAAAACAGCTAAAACATATTTAGTGTCAGAGAGGACAAAGTGGTTTTAGTTTACCTTTTATCTTTAATATTAAACAGCTTTTTAGTCTTTAGACCAGATTAAATAACTTGTGGTACTTGTATAAACAATGTTCAGCTCAGGATCAGTAATTCAGCATGATGTGCTGCTAAAGCTGAAACAGTCTATCAATTTATGCCACAGATTGTGTGAGATTCTGTCGAGTCTTATAGATGTTAAAAACACTGATGGAGGTCAAAACCGCATCTGACACCACAGTTAGTAGATGAGTAAGAGTAAACTGAATAATAAATATGTAACTCAGTTAATGATAGTTATTCACTGCATGAATGAATGTTAGATGAGGAACTGGTATTTAAGTGGAAAATTAAAACATTAAAGCTTTACTTTTTCAGAGGTTCACTGTTTGCACAATCTTAAATGGATAGTTCACCACATAAATATGATTGTGACGATTATGAATTAACATTTTTGGGTCAATTATCCCTTAGCTCACATAAATTATCCCAGAGCATTATTTCAGCATCAATGATCATTCACAATAGTCACATCACAAGAAATACAAGGTTGAGTCTGGATTATAATTTAGCGTTTGCGTGTGTTTCTGAGGCCTGCGACTGTAAAAGCTTTAGGTCTAATTAATTGCATAATTTGTCATTTTAATAGCAAATTATTTTATTTAATTAAAAAATAAAGACAATAGCAGTATTATTTTACATTTGATTATTACATTACTGTACCTGAATACTGTTAGACTCGTTGAAAAACAACAAAGCTCTGTTCATTTTATTTCAGAATTTTATATTGTATTTATCTCTGCGCGTAGATTGTTTGTAATGTTTTATGCAGATGCACACCTAATATAAACAAATCACCCATTCTGTAATATGTTTTCTACAGCTATATGTATTATGATACAATAAACCACTTTTACTGTAGTAAAAAAAACTAAAGTATACTACAGTATTTATTACAATTTATCAGTTGATACAGAAAACAGAATGTTGTGGCACTCATAAAATGAGTTGTAAAGGCTAATAAATATGGTATAATAATCTTTAGTTCAAAAATATTATGTTGATACTAATTACTGTAATTTTTTTATTTGTGATCATACTGCTGTTTATTATTATTTAATGTCATAAGGCTATGAAGTCAGTTTTTATTCATCATTCAGTTTTCCTCCACTAGAGGTCGCTGTGATGATCAGATTCTCCACAGCTCTGATTCTCTCAGCCCTCGCCGGGTTCAGTGGCGCGCGCCTGTAATCCAAGCTACTGGGAAGCTGAGCCTGCGGGTCGCTTGAGCTCAGGGCTTCTGGGCTATAGTGGACTATGTTGATCGGGTGTCCGCGCTAAGTTCAGTATCGATATGGTTCTCCTGGGGGAGCTCGGGACCACCAGGTCGTTTAAGGAGGGGTGAACCGACCCAGGTCGGAGACGGAGCAGGTCAAATCCCCCGTGCTGATCAGTAGTGGGATCGCGCCTGTAAATAGACACTGCAGTGCAGCCTGAGCGACACAGAGAGACGCAGACTTTTACACTAGTTGTTTTTTTTACTCTGATATATCTTTCTAACAGTAAAAAAAAAGAAGCAATAAAGGTTTTGAGATGAATGACATGGCTGTGTGTTAATAATTAGAAATAACTAAAAGTTTAGTTTTTTCGAGTGATGGGTTGCTGCTGGAAGGGCATCTGCTAAAAAGGTGCTGGATAAGTTGGGGGTTCATTCTGCTGTGGTGAACCAACGGGACTAAGCTGAAAAGAAAATGAATGAATGAATGAATAAAAGTTTATTTGTAGACTAGACATTTTATTTGTAAACAGAAATGAGTATATTTTGAAAAGATGATGTTTTAAACAGAAATATGTTTTGCTGTGGTTACTAACTCATAAGTGTGGTCTATCAATATCGGGTGGTATTTAAAAAATTTATAGAAGAATTTCACTTTAGTTCTCCCCGTGTTGGTGTGGGTTTTCACTGGTTGGTCTGGTTTACCCCACAAGTCCAAAGACATGCGGTATAGGTGAATTGGGTAAGCTAAATTGTCTGTAGTGTATGGGTGTTTTCCAGTAATGGGTTGCAACATGGGAGGGCATCCTCTGCGTAAAACTTATGCTGGATAAGTTGGCGGTTCATTCCGCTGTGGTGACACACGATTAATAAAGGGACTAAGCCGAAATGAAAATGAATGATTGAATGAATTTCACTTTAAACATAATTTACACATTGTTACTTTGAACCCATCATCTGATATTTGGCAGCTCCATCAAGGGTTCTGCATTGTGTTTTCTTTTTATTGTGGGAATAACCAGACAGGTATCAGCAGTTGTGACGGCTCTTTAATCACTCCTGATGTAAACAAAAGCACAGATTTTACAGTGTGTCTTCGCCCTCATCACTTTTACATGCTTCAATCAGACAAATATAAATCAAAACCTCAATTAAAGTGAAAACACAAAAATAACGAACTATGTGAAATATGTGAAAAAGAAAGTTATACATAATATTGAAACATAAAAACTGGCTTCAAAAGTCAAGTAAATATGATTTAAGATTAATTAGAGCTGCAGACACCCACCTCTCCCATGTGCAGTCAGTACAGAAAAGGAGGAGGCGGGTGCAGAACAGGAAATTAGAAAACTTAAGCTTTCTCAGAAATTTAAAGGAGCAGGTATACTTAATAAACACTTCAGGTAAAACACACATTTTGTGTAATTCTATAAATAAAGTGAACTATTATTTCTATACCTGTTACACAGGCCTGGATTGGCTAATCGGGAGCACCGGGAAAGTTTTTTGGCCGCGAGGGCCGGTGTCCCTAGCTGCTTGCACTCTCAGCAGTCGCACTTTTTTCATTTATTTATTTGACCATAGCCTCACTCTTTTTATTTATTTTCTCGCAGGCAGCAAAACGCAGCCGGCAGGTTAATGATGATCATTTAGCATTCGACCTTAAACAGCGGCACCTTAGTGAAAAAAAAATTTGAATAATTAATATTAATGAATATTACACCTGCTCAATGAAAATCAGATGATTCACTACATTAATAAATCTGACATAACTTGATCAGAAATATAAAAAAGGGGTGAAAAGATTAAGCCATCAATAGAAAGTAATACTGTGGTTAAAAGAGCCTTGCAGATACCAGCGCAATACTTATTTATTCTTCCAAACTCACCAACATAACAGCGACATTGTGGTCCAGTGGTCAGCATGTTGTGTTGTGATGCTGCTGCTCTAACCTCTCCTGAGTAAAGTGTTATTTTTATTATTATTATTTCATTTTTAGTGTTAGGAGGACAATATAATACTGTTTGGGTTACTTATGTGGGTGTACATATTTTATTTAGATTTTTTGCGTGACCACCGTTACAAAAGACCGCATATCTATAAATAATTTTGCACAGAATATATTGTCAGATATTGCAGGAAGGGACAATGTGATGTTTAAAGTATAGCTTTGGAGATTTAGCTACCCTTTAATCTTCTCATATTTATGAAAAACATTTGAAGTTCTAATGCAGCTGTTTCCTTGAAAAATACGTGATAGTGTCTTTAGAAACTGAATTGCAAATGACCTTATTTTAATATAGTCAGTCGTGAACAGAGGTGGGCCGGTCTAAGGCTTGAAACTGCAGGGCTGAAAAGAAGTCCCACTCCTGCCCTGCTGTTACAGTAACGGGCTAAATATGCTGTCATAGCCTGGAAAGCCAATGTTATCTGGCCTTTGTTACTTTCGTCCAGCGTTACTTTCGTCCCCGCTCTCCCCTACTATAAGGCACACAGAATCATTTATCGTGTACAGACATGAACAGTCATATAGGGGTTTCACTGTCACATTTCTGTCAAAAACAGTGAAAAGTTCAGGCTGATTTATACTTCTGCAACAAGTTATCACCGTGACCTATGGCCAGGGGCGGACTGGCCATCTGGCAATTCTGGCAAATGCCAGAAGGGCCGGATCATTTTTTAAATGTGGGCCGGTCAGGTTTTTTTTTTTTTTTTTTAATATGTATTGTTTTTACATGCTTTTACAAGCTTTTATCTCTTACAAGATGTGATATTATGATGATAATAATAATAATAATAATAATAATAATAATAATAAATGTTGAGCATTTGGTCCAATCGGCGACGACCGGCTGGTTTTGAGAGGGGCCGACCCAATCTGAGGTTACGCGGACGTAATCAAAATCTAGCAAGAATGTAAAACAAACAATAAGTGCCACACAAGCTAATTGTCAGAGATGGACCGTAAAAAGAAAAGGCAGGGCCGAAAAGCTCAGATAAAGAGCGCAAAAGGGCTCTAAAATCGAGAGGGTGGTCGCTGCAGAGCCATTTGAGCAGAGCTGGGCTCCAGCGAGGGGGAGCATGAGCTCTCGCTCTGCCTCCTGTAAGCTGTTTTAATGCGTACACCAACCCCACCCCTAACCCTACCCCCAGTGACATCACTCGTAGAAGAAGTGCAAAAAAGGTGGAGCTCAAGCTCAAGCTCCCCCTCACTGGAGCTCAGCTTGCCCAAATGGCTCTGCAGCGAGCACCACTTGGCTAAAATCAGACGCTGCCAAATGCATAAAGTTACTGAAATGTATACGAACATTCGGCTGCTGCGTCGGAGGACAGCAGCGCAGTAGAGGAGGTAAGAAAACAGAAAATGTACTTCTAATTCATTATACTAAAACATACCAAGTAAATGTCTCGCCATTCACGCTACTTCTGACAGTTTGTGACAGTGCATTAAACACAGTGACTAACGTTACATTGTGTTTAACAGTTGTCAGCTTAGCGTAGAACTCCTGCACATTTTAATGTCATTATCAGCAATTAACGTGATTTCTGTTATACAGACTGCTGTATGCTACTAGGAATATATTCTAACATTCAAAAGAACTTAAAGCTATAGCCACAGTACTGTATGCATTTGTTGTGAACTCTGAACACATAGCTAGTCTTTAAACTATTACATTAAATACATGCATAGGTTACAGTACATAATCATCTCATTGTCAGGGAAATGAGATTCAATCTATCCAGAATTATTTTGACTCTTTATTCTTTCCACAACGTTTCCAACAAGTACTGAGTATGCAAGTGCTATCAATCACTTTGGGTATCCTTGTGGGTTGGTGTGGTCTACAACAAATTAAAATAAACAAATTAAGGAATCAGAAAAAACTTATACAAATAAAGATACTAAAACTCTTCCATGTACAATCAACAAGGGGTATGAGATTACTGATTGCCAGAAACACTTCAAATTTAAAAATAAATTAACCCTTATGATAGGAGCCTGTGAATGTGTATCACACACACACACACCTTTACACACAAATGGAGATGCAGCACTAGCAACACTTCAGCATAATTTCACAAATAACTATATATCATGAAGGATTAAAAATGTACAAATCCGCTGGTACACACAAATATTGCTGCTTTTTTCGTTTTTGCTTTATATTCTATTCATTTCGGTGCAACTGTTATAACTTAATTGTATTAATTTGTATACAGGGTTTCTGCAGTGTCTTAAAAAGTCTTAAATTAAAAATATATATATAAATATTAGGCCTTAAATAGTCTTAAGTTCACTGAAATATTGTGTTAGGTCTTAAATCATTTTAAACAGTTCTTAATTTCCCTTTATCCAAGTAAAGCTACCCAATCTGGCCAAATCAGTTTTTTTTATTGCAAAGAGATTCAGTTTAAAACAGCTGTTACATTATTTTCAGCAAATTCTCCAAATTAAATTCTCTAATCATGGAAGGAAAAATAAAGCAACTAATCCCTTTACATTATCTTCAATTAATACAAAAACTATTTACTAAAGTTACCAGACCATTAGAAAAAATCCTTTGTGTTTAGCCCTGTATAAGTCTAAAATTTTATTCATAATGGTCTTAAAAGGGTCTTGAAATGTTTTAAATTTGATTTGAAGAAACCTGCAGAAACCCTGTTATTCAAATGTTCAGAGCAGTCAGTAAGAAAACATTTTGCAGCAATCCTTACATCCTATATTGTGTTAATTAACTAGGGTATTGCCAATACCAGTGCTGTGAGAAAGGATGCTACGGTAGGCCTAGCAGAGACAGAAAGGAGTGTGGTAGAGGTAGAAAAAAACAAATAAACGTTACACACTGTACTTTGGGTTTGTAGTTAACTCTACAGTAGAGGTGAACTCATTACAAAAAAATGTAGTTAAGTCTACATAGTTACATTTTAGCTTAACTGTAGAATAGGCCATAATTGTTAATATTTATTCTTTAGGTGACCTATAATTGTTTCATAAGCACATATTTTTTCAAAACTAGAATGAGTCAAGCCTAGCATAAGCAGTGATTCAAATAATGATGACACAGTGACTGCAGAGACCAGCAAAAAGCATGGACACAGTAAGAGCCAGGCAAGGGTGAGGAACAAGTATAATCTCAGACAGCCAGACAGACATATTAAAATTGCAGAGTTACAGAGTTAAAATGGATGAGAAGATGTAGAATCAGACAATGTGTTTACTGTCAACATAGTCTATAGACCGTGCCAATAAAGAACAACACTTCAGAGAATGACAAGTATTGTTTATGAACAAAAGTATGCTGAATGTAGTGCTGCATGTCCATTTGTTTGTAAAGGTGTGTGTGTGTGTGTGTGTGTGTGTGTGTGTGTGTGTGCGTGTGTGTGTGTGTGTGTGTGTGTATGTGTGTTTGATACACATTCACAGGTTACTTCTATAATAAATAGCAGACAAATGGTATAAACAGGTAGCACACAGACTCTACGAGATTCACATATTATTTTAATTTAGTTTTACTGTATGAATTTGTTATAAACAGGTTGTTTTTGTTCTAGTCACATACATTAAATGTTTAAATATCTATTAGATATATATGGTTCTGCTTATATTATTTCACCATCTGTACACCAATATAAGTAGGAAATGTGCGTGTCCGTCTGTGGGGCTGTGTCGGTGTGGTAATGTGGGCTGGTGTGGCTACAGTGCCAGGGCCGAATTTTTGTCCCAGTCCGCCCCTGACTGGGAGGCTGAGGCTGCGGATCGCTTGAGCTCAAGGCTTCTGGACTGCAGTGGACTATGTCGATCGGGTGCCCACACTAAGTTCGGTATCAATATGGTGCACCTGGGTGAGCTTGGGACCGCCAGGTCGTTAAAGGAGGAGTGAACCGGCCCAGGTCGGAAACGGAGCAGGTCAAAGCTCCCGTGCCGATCAGTAGTGGGATCGTGCCTGTGAATAGACACTTCAGTTCAGCCTGAGCGACACAGAGAGACGCAGACTTTTACACTAGATTTTTTTTTTTAAACTTTGATTTGTCTTTCTAACTGTAAAACTGAAGAAATAAAGATTTAGAGATGTATGATGACTATGCATTATTAATAGTAAGTAATAATTAAAAGTTTACTAGCAGACTTCAGAAAGTTTATTTGTAAACAAAAATACAAAAATCATCTCAATTTCATGTCTATATTTTAAAAATATGCCTTAGACAGAAATATATTGAATTTAATTGAAAATATATCAAATTAAAAAATATATATAGAGAATAATTTTACTTTAAACATAAATGGCACATTATAATTTTTGACCCCATCAGAAACAAAAGTAACACACGGGTAAGTCACAGCCAGATTTACTGGCTTCATCATGTTTGTTTTAATTATATCTGACTATGACATTGTTAATTATTTTTCAATACCACCTGATATTGACGGTTAAAAAGCTTCCAGTACAAAATGGCATTTTTATTGATAAATTAGTTATAGAGTATTATGCCAAATGCAGTTTTAATCTAGAAAGTTTTGTTTAATAAAATAGAGGAGGGGGATATATTTAAGAAATTAATAACACTTCAAAATAGTAAAGCAACAGGGTTAGATAATATTCCAGTGCAGTTCCCTCAAAGACTCCCTAAATGCGTCACTCCGATGGTTACACATATTATCAATTTTTCTATTTGTCAAGGTAAAGTTGAAAAAAGCAAGAGTTATTCCTCTTTTTAAGAAAGGTAGTAGGTTTGAGGTTAATAATTCTAGGCTGGTATCAATTTTGAGTGCTTTGTCAAAAGGGAGGGAAAAGTTATTTATTAGCACATTGAAAAATATTGTTTAAAATGTGACGTATTGTAGAGTTTCAATCGGGTTTTAGGAAAATCATTCCACTGATTCAACAGTTTATTTTATTTAACAAATTATATAAAGAGCGATATGGATAAAGGAAGTTAAGTGGGATGGTTTTCTTAGACCTGCAAAAAGCTTTCAATACAGTCGATCACAGGATATTGATTTTAAAAGTAAAGGCAATGGGTTTTGGTGTTTTGGCATGTAAATGCATGAAGTCTTACCTTGAAAACAGATGTCAAATAGTAGATTTAAATGGTGTATTTTCAGATTATTCGACCGTTTCTTATAGGGTTTCACAAGGCAGTGTTTTAGGTCCTTTGCTTTTTTAATATACATCAATGATTTGAAAATGGCCTGTTCAAAAAAAGCTTTTGTTAAATGCGGATGATGCAGCAATAATTGTGTCTCATGAGAGGAAGGAATTTATTGAAAATAAAATAAGTAAACAAACTGAGGAAGTCTCTTAATGGTTTAACCTTAATAAATTGTCCTTACACTTGTGTAAACCAGAATTTATTTTATTTGGTTCAGCTGCGAAACTGAGAAAATGTGTCAGATCAGAGGTAAAAGTAGAGCATCAAATTAATGAACCCAAACATGAAGGGAAATATTTAGGTTCCATTTCAGACAGTAATTTGACAGGTGAGAAGATGGCTGTTATAGTCCAATCAAAAGTTCTAAAATTAAGTTTTTAGCAAGACAGACAGAGCTCTTAGATTTCCAAACTTTACAAATATTGGCTAGTGCATTAGTGCAGTCATACTTTGACTATGCTGCAGTCTTTTGGTACAGCAGTAGTTCCACAAAAATGAAAAATAATTTGCAGACGGCCCAAAATAAGTTGCAGAATTGTTATCAAAGTACTTCTACTGACACATTTAAATAATGAATATTATAGTCAAACTAATTTATTAAAAGTTGGAAAAAGGGTCACTTTTCTGAAATTGGTGATGGTGTTTAAGATTTTAAAGAAAATGGTCCCAAAATATTTACTTATCAAGTTTTAGTTAGTGAGGTACACTGTCATTCTACAAGAGCGAGTAGCAGGGGTATTTGTCCTTGTAGATTTAAGAGTGAAACAGGTAGAAAGTCTTTTCTGTGTACTGTTGCTTGGAATATACTGCCGAGGAGTTTTAAAGAGATTCAATTTGAGAGTTTTTAGAGAGGAAATTAAAAATGGCTGTTTTACGGTTGAAGTTGAGGATTTTTGTTGTGCTGAGTTTCTGAGCTGATGATGTTTGCACTTTATGATTTGCTCGTTCATTTTTTAAGAATATCGATGACCACGATGGAAATCAGCCTGTGGCTTTATTGTGTATTTTATCCTCGACAGTTTTTAAGATATGAATGTCAAACTGGACTTGTTTGTATATTTTTGTTAAAATTGTTAAATAAAATCAATCAATTTATTCATTCATTTTCCTTTAGCTTAGTCCCTTTATTAATCTGGGGTCGCCACAGCGGAATGAACTGCCAACTTATCCAGCATATGTTTTACACAGCGGATACCCTTCCAGCTGCAACCCAGTACTGGGAAATATCCATACACCCTCATTCACACACACACACACACACACACACACACACTATGGCTAATTTAGTTTATTCATTCACCTACAGTATAGCACATGGGTTTGGAGCACCCAGAGGAAACCCACATGAACACGGAGAGAACAAGCAAACTCCACACAGAAATGCCATCTGACCCAGTCGGGACTCCCAGCAGCAGCCTTCCTACAGTGAGGCCATGTGTATATATATATATATATATATATATATATATATATAAAGATACATTATTTTTTCCCTTAATAGCTACATTTTAAAGAAATCTATTTGCTTAAGCCAGCTGAACAGTAAACAACAACAGCAATAGAAACCACCAAAGGACACCATATGAACACAGCCAAAATGACCTATTAGAGCAGTGGTTCCCAACCTGGGGTCAGCGCCCCCCTAAGGGGGGCGCCAGAGTTCACAGGGGGGGCGCGGGAGAGAATAAGTATTGAGGTAGAAAAAGGCATAAAAATGGTCCACTATTATAAAGGGCTTTGCAATTAATCGAAAATCTGATTTAGATTTCGGTTTCAAACGATTATAAAAAAGCATTAATCGAGATAAATGATTATTGCATCATATTTCGCCACAGTTGTACACGTGTTGCTCTTAAAAGCGCGAAAGAGCTTATGTGTGTGTGCAGCACGATCACGCAGTCAGAAGCATGCGGCCGGTCAGCATTCGCTCTCATTCGCACACTGAGACGAGCAGAGGAGCGCAGACATCTAAAGTCATCCTAACGTGAACGCTTTAATGGTCAAATAGGTGTCAAAACGCGGTGTTTAGTGATTATTTACATTAACCCTCATTTGTGTAATAAACGAGTTGAGGATCAAAAGACGTGAAAGAGAAACCATTAAAGATACAGCGCGCTATATAATCCTTCTGCCGCCTGTTTTTATTATTATTATTAAACAAACATAACGAGAAAACCTTTGCTGCTCTTGACTGAAGGACTGCTGTAGCTAAAGTGTTTTTCTTACAGTGAAGATGCTTAAAGCACAGTTTGTTTCATTTTTTTTTTCTATTGTATTCATTTCTCTTTCCTTTGCAGGGTGGAAAATAACTGTATGTATACAGTTGAAGTCAGAATTATTAGCCCTCTTGAAAATTAGCAAACCTTTTCCTGCCCAATTTCTGTTTCATGGAAAGAATATTTTATTAACTTATTTCTGAACATAATAGTTTTGATATCTCATTTCTAATTACTGATTTCTTTTTGTCTTTGCTATAATGACAGCACATAATATTTTACTAGATATTTTTCAAAATACAAGCATTCAGATTAAAGTGCAGTTCAAAGGCTTAATTAGAGTAATAAGGCAAGTCATTATAACGGTAGTTTATTCTGCAGACAATCAAAAATATATATTGCTTAAGGGGGCTAATAATATTGACCTTAAATTGGTTTCAAAATATTTAAACCTGTCTTTATTCTAGCTAAAATAAAACAAATAAAAGAAAAAATATTATAGGAAATACTGTTAAAATTCCTTGCTCTGTTAAACATAATTTGGGAAATATTTATAAAAAAAAAATCTCAGGAGCGCTAATAACTTTGACTTTACCTGGCAATGGTTTTGAATAATCGTGATTACAATTATGACCAAAATAATCGTGATTATGATTTTTCCCAAAATCGAGCAGCCCAAAAAATAAAAAATAATCTAAACACATGCTTAAAATTCCAACATAATAGTGAAAATAATTAAAATAAATAACTTTAAATAATTATTTAAATTTTGCTCACTCGGGCAATCTGCTTGTCAACGTGTCGTAAAGGCAAAATCAAAACAAAAATGGCAGACAAACGTAAATGCTGTGATTCTTCAGAGGCGAAGAAAAAGATTAGACAGTATGACAAAGCCTACCTAAATTTTGGTTTTATTGAAGGGCAAGACAAGTTAAAACTGATTAATTAATATTTTCTATACATATTACTATATATTAATATTACACAAACACACACACACACACATATATATATATATATATATATATATATATATATATATATATATATATATATATATATATATATATACACACAGTACATATGTGTGTGCGTGCGTGCGTGTGTATTTATATGGTGGGGGGGCTCCAATGTTTGTATATGTTTATGGGGGGGGCCCCAAAGAAAAAGGTTGGGAACCACTGTATTAGAGCATGCACATCTTTGTCATTCCAATGGATTTTTAAAAATATGTACATGCCGCCTTTTCTTTCATGTTTCTTGAACTTTTCCCCTTTATGAGGAAAACTATTGAATACTATAAAAGCTGTTCAGCGTTTTATTTTTTTTCAGATTAACATTTAATAAACTTAAACTAAAAGTTTTAGATTCTGAGCAGGACAGCACACTGGTTCTCCCGCAGCATGTTTGTTCATCATTTCTATCTTAATGTGTTGATCATTTTCTTTTGTGTTTCTGTATTGTGTGAAGGTCAACCAGTCCACAGTTTATGCTGCTATAATCTTTATTCAGTTTTATTCATAAACTATGTACAATATATACACTGTGCTCACGTCGGCTCCAGGTCTCTTGGGTGAAGGTCTCTCAGTGACGTGGTCTCTTCTGGTCTCCGTGCGTCTCTGGTGGAGATGAGGAACGGGAACGTTTCCCTCTGGCGTCCTGGACTGAAGATGCTGCACCAGCTGAGGAAGAGGAGGGCAGCGGCTTGGTCTGGCAGGAGAAGGACGGCCTCTTTTTCTTCTCAGCAGCATAGGCCTCACTGAACAGATCGAGCGCAAACACACACAAGCAGACATAATGTGAGATTTTCACAAACACTAGAACATGCTGCAATGCCAAGTACAGTTTACTCACGCGTCTATGATGGGAATGACGTATTTGCCGCTGCCGTCCATCATGACTCCCTTTCGGTTTGGGTCGTCCACCTCCAACAGGAAGCTGCGGGGAATCCCTGTGCTCCTCCGGATGCGCTTATGCGGAGCAGAGCTGCTGCCCTGTGAATTCATGAGTGACAGTCAAACGACAGAGCAAACAATCTGACTGATGGAGACAAGAGCTCAAGTTCACAGCAACCATAAGCTTAGAAAACCCAGTTACCCCTTTAGAGGGGCAGTGCCTAATGTGGTGTCCTGGGATCCCACAGTGAAAGCAGACATAGTTGGGTGGAAGAAGCCCAAGCAGTGTCATGGCCTCACTGATGAACATCAGAACCATGAGAATCAGCTCTAACATTTCTCACAAACCAAACCTGTCAGTGTCTGAACGCTCACCTGCTGGAGTAGTAGCACAGACTGGACTGGTACATCACCGCTTTTAGCTTGTCCTCCTCTGATGCCTTTGCCTCAGCCAGATTCTCAGTCTGTTTCACAGGCATTTGCACATTAGAATTTTATTTTACTGATCTGCCTAAGAAGCTGTGTGTGTGTGTGTGTGTGTGTGTGTGTGTGTGTGTGTGTGTGTGTGTGTGTGTGTGTTCGTTTGTGTGTTTTACACTGTGTATTGATATTCTGCACTACATGTCATTATGACGCCTCAAATGCAAACACTGCAGTTCAATACAGAGCAGCACAGTGGGGTGAATTAATCATTTGTTCAATACCTTCAACAGCTGCTCCAGTGAGAGGAGTGAAGAATCACCTGTTTGAGAAGATTTAGCTGATGGTCCAGCTTGATGGCTGCAAAACAAAGGAGCTTGTGTGACTAAAACACCACAGACAGACTCAAACTCTTGATATAACATCTATCAGAGGACGATTGCGCTTATTTCACATGACTTACCCAACAAATCTTCTGTTTGAGGACTTCAGTCCAGCAGCAGGGACCCGTCTGATGATGACCGACATGTTTTTGGGGATGAGAGCATCATCATCTGTGTATTCTGACAGCAAAATAAAGTTTATATATTAATAATCATTTACCATAGTATACTTTGAGTGCCATTAGCATTTTAAAACACTCAAAACATCACTATATGTCACCATCAGAGTCATGATAACACATGTCAGCTTCTACAAGTCTGTCTGATAACACATCTAATGTTAGTGTAGTATAGTTTAAGTGGCTTTTCCTCATCTCACCTTCATCAGTTTGGGCTTTGCTGATCTTCAGCTGGCAGAACTTAAGCCTCTCGCGCCTCATGATCTGCCGCTTCAGCTCTCCCACAGTGATGTTGAGGCCCTCAAACTGGAGCGAGTCGTAGGTGAGTCGACTCTGAAACCTGTAATGAACACAAGACATACTGAATACAAACCACAGTGTGATAACAAGGGTCAAACCTGAATGATGGGAGAAGCAGACGATCAATCGATGTATCCAACAATCAATAATCTGGGAATCAGTAGCCAAGAAGGACGCCGAGATCAGATGCCAATGAGCGAAGTTCAAAACAACACAAATAGAACCGTTGCCATGGATGTTGACGATCACGTGACAAGGCGCTAAAAACTTCCGCGTTATTTTCTCATTAAT
Source organism: Danio rerio (assembly GCF_052040795.2). Lineage (NCBI taxonomy): Eukaryota > Metazoa > Chordata > Actinopteri > Cypriniformes > Danionidae > Danio > Danio rerio. The sequence goes on from NC_141031.1 coordinate 12,992,016, forward strand.
AATAGTGAAATCATTACTATGATAATAATAAAATAAACAGCAGAACAGTTGGCCATCTCTGAATAATACACAGTGGCGTTTCCTTACACGAATGATTCAGGACTCTGTATAGAGTCGGGCGAGTCACTGAATCAGTGATTCGTGGCTGAATGAATCACTTAAAGCTTTACTCGATTAAAGAGGTCTCTTGCTGCCACCTATTGGCGATTTGTTTTTCCGTTTTAAAGTAATTTAACACTTTTTAAAAACACCTTTAAATGTATTTTCTACAAATTTTCATCTCTGTATGTTAAAATGAATTAAAACTCTCTAAGCTCATCATTTATTTGTTTGCCCTTGATCTTCATTATGTGTTACAGTTTTTTTTCCAATTGTTTTGCCACAAATTTCAGAACCCTGATGTCAATTAAAAAAACTCTAGACACAAAATCCTAAACAGTCACTACTTTTAACACTCTCCAGTGTTCTGCATACAGCATTCATTCCCTTAAAGAAGTCTTGCATTTGCAGGATCATTGATTCACATAATCCTTTTATAATACAAATACTACAGGAACACTACTTTAGATCACCAGCAGCACACAAGATGTACATCGCTTCAATAAACAATCATTAACAATCATTAAATATTGTTGTTTAAAATATATGATACAGGTTTCATTATGGCCTATAAGTGTAAAGGGAAACAGTGCAGACAGTGGATATACTGAACTAGTTTTATTCATTCCATCAAAATGTAGGTTTACTGTATTTTTTTCTCACTTCACGTCCCCATATAGAAAGCTGATAAATGGCATGATATATGGTCCCATCTGCAAATTACATTTTTATAAAGGGTCATAATAGTCAATAATTTGTTAAAATAGTGAAAAAATCATTATTTATATTTTTTTCAACCATATCATATATATATATATATATATATATATATATATATATATATATATATATATATATATATATATATATATATATATATATATATATATATATTTGTAGGGGTAAAATATATAACATAATGGATCATATATATACGTAACATATATGTACATATTTGTAATTCTAATATTTTAACAAATGGCAATATTTTGACATGTATAACATATTTTATATATGTAAAATTCATATGAACTATTATGTCACATATGTAATTTGCATATATTTCTATATATCAGATTTCTATTTAGGGATTTTGTCTTACCATCAGTCTGGTCTTGTGGATTTGGTCACGGGTTCTCCTCTACATTTCAGTGGTGTTTTCATTACTCAGAAATCTTGGAAAGAACCTTCTGTCAATGTAAATCCAGGCCTGACATTGGTCTGCTGTGATTGGGCTTTCTTACAGTGATGTCAAATATATAAACATTGTCTGTAAAAGTGGTACACAGAACAAAGAAATCATAAATATGGACTAAGGATGAATAAAGATGACATCTATAGATAATGTAGTGCAGTTGGGTCATCTTCTGTGGTAACTGATGTCATTTGATCTATCCTGATTATTTCATCATCTAAACATGTAATATTGTACATCAGTTTCCCCACATCAACAATAATGCAGCAGTTATTCATCATTTGGAGTGCTTGTATCAGTTGATAATAACATCACGTGAAGTAAATGAATACATGGTTATTTCAAATGTAATGTTTGAGTTGCATTTTGAAATGGGATCAATTTGAAGTTTAATTGTGTTATATTGAAAAGGTGATCTTAGTTCAATGAATAAAGTATGTTTGACTTGTGTGTGTTGTATCCAAGCATTTGAAAAAATAGTTAAAAGTTTAGCAAAAATGTACAATTTTGGCAAAGGTTGTGAATTTTGCGTCTAGACTTTTGAAAATTGACACCAAAGTTCTGAAATTTGTGGCAAAACAATTGTAAAAACCTGTAATAAAAAAAAGAGAAAGGATAAATCTTATAGATGATGAGCACAAATCTGAAAGCATCTGTGGATCTGTCACAATCCACTCATTTATTATCATTACTGTGGGTTTCTTCCTCACAAAAATAAGCCCATGTAAGAATTGAAATATTACAAATATTTTTGATGTCTGACAATTCAAAACATGAGCTGAAAACAGAGACTGTTGTTCTGTCTTTTCATCTAGCAGCAATAATGACGACTGGAAAACTTTGTTTAGAAAGAAAATGAACTGTTTACTGAAGTTTTTGTATACTGAAGCAGGAGCAAAACTCCGAACACACACACTCTCTCACACTGAGTCAGTTGCCAATGGCTACAGGCGCGCTTTCAGTATCGCTAAGCATCATAGGAAAACTGTTCTTAAAGCAAAACAGCATATATAAATGAAAAGGTAAATAAAGTCACTTTATGACAATTACACGATAAATGGAGCATTACTCAATCACTCTTGCAGCTACATATCAATTTAAGTCATAACATCCTCCACCCCATGAACAACTGTTCATCTACTCAATCTCTAATGCATATAGCAATTGAATTGGTCTTCTCAAAACAGTCCCTGCAGATGTGCGAACAGCACATGCTCGAACTTTACCATCTCGCCCTGGAAACAAAAGTTCAATTTTTCCTAACTTCCAAGATTGCCTTGGCATGTTAGCTTCTCCAATGAGAACAATGTCCCCAATTTTCAGCTCAGTAGGTTTCTGTATGCGGCACGAATGTGCAGATTTCAGGTCTAACAGATAGTCCTTTCTCCAGCGGTTCCACAGGACGGTTATGAGTCGATTCCTGTATCTCCATCTCCGTGTCATATCCTCTTTGTTCACAGTGGGGTGATCATAGTCCGCAGGAAATGGTTTTGGTGGCAGTGAAGTTAGTCGCTCGCCAACTAGAAAGTGTGCAGGTGTAAGTGGCTGTGGGTCATCAAGTTCATTTTTGACAAAGGTAAGTGGTCTGGAGTTAAGTACAGCTTCTACTTCTGTAAGTAGTGTACACATCTCTTCAAAAGTTAGTGATGCTCTCCCAAGCACCTTTCTCAGACACGTCTTCACAGATCGAACTAACCTCTCCCAAAAGCTGCCCCACCAGGCTGCTCGCTCTACGATGAAACGCCAGGTGATGCCCTTCCCTGAGAAATATTCTAGAACTTGAGGATCTTTAATTGTTTGCCACAGCTCACTAAGATCTTGATTGGCTCTTTTGAATGTTTTGGCATTGTCTGAATAAATTGTCTTGCACAGTCCTCTTCTAGATACAAATCGCTTAAGTGCTAGCAGGAAGCTTTCTGTTGATTGGCTTGAAACCAGCTCCAAGTGCACTGCTCTGGTGACGGCACATGTGAACAATGCAATGTAGGCCTTGCATAACACACGATCATTTTTTACATACAGAGGACCTGCAAAATCAATGCCAGTCACTTCAAATGGAGGGGTCTCTACTATCCTATCTCGGGGCAAGGGGGCAGTGTCCTGTTGTGAGGGCTTTGCTTTAAATCTTTTGCACACAGCACATTTTGACAGAATAGTTTTCACAAGTTGTCGGCCTTGTAAAATCCAGTATTTACTCCTAATTTGTACTAGAGTGTCTCTTAAACCTGAATGCATTGTTAATTCATGGTTGTGCTGCACTAGCAGCTCACAGTATCTGGCCCTTTTAGGTAGAATCCATGGGTGCTTTTCCCTGTAACTGAATTTTGATTGTTGCAGTCTGCCTCCAACACAGATTAATTCATCGTCATCCAGGAAAGGTTTCAGTTCTTTTATTTTTGAGTCCGCATTTAGGCCTTTGTGAGCTTTTAGCAAAGTAATCTCATGCCTGAAGTTGCTGTCTTGTGTCACTTTTATCCAGTACTTTTCAGCCTCAAACATTTCATCTGCAGTTAACTCACCGCGTCTTTTAGAGCTTGATTTACTGTTGTGCATGAACCTCTTGATCCAAGCAGTTATTCGCAATACTCTGTTCAGTTTACTGTACTTTGCTAAATTTAACAAAGATTCCATTCCACTGTTGTCCTCGCAACTGTTAAGTTCATTTTCCTTTAGATTAGTCACAGTCTGACCTCTAGTGGGAAGGTCTGCGGGATTGTCTTTGCTCCTACAGTGTGACCACATTGCAGGGTTAGTTATAGACTGTATTTCAGCCACTCTGTTTGACACAAACTGTTTCCACTTGTAAGCTGGACTTTGAATCCACTGTAGTACGATCATAGAATCAGTCCACATGTGAAGTGATTGGGGATCCATATTCATCGGTTTTAACAAGCTGTTTCCTAGTCTTGCACCAATCACCGCACCCATAAGCTCATGACATGGCAGTGACATTTTCTTCAAAGGCGCTACCCTGGACTTGGAAGCGACAAGGCAAGTAGTCTTTGTTCCATCGTTCAGCTCTAGTAACAGGTAGGCAGCAGCACTATAGGCTCGTTCACTCGCATCACAGAACACGTGAAGTTGCTGTGCATCATGTCTGTGCTCGGATGTTATTCCATACCAGCGCGGGATGACTATGTGGTGGATCTGTGCTAGCTCTGAGCACCATTTTCTCCATTCTTTTTCAATGTCTGCAGGCAGCTCCTCATCCCAGCCGAGACCACGCGTCCACATCTCTTGAAATAGGCATTTGACTCGCACAGTGAAGGGAGTGAGGAATCCTATTGGGTCGAATATGCAAGCAGAGAGTTTCAGAATGGCTCTTTTTGTGTTCTCTCCCTTTGCTACAGCATCCAGTAATGCAGTCAAATCAAAGACAAAGTCATCTGTCTCAGTTCTACAAACCAGGCCTAATACCTTCAATACAGATCCTGGCTTTTCTTTATCTGGAACAACGTCATTTCTCACAGTTTTCCATCTTTCCTTTAACACATGACAGTTGGTTGTCCATTTGCACAGGTCCATGCCAGCAGTTGACATAATCTGTTTTGCAGTAGTTGTTATGGAGAAGGCCTTTTCAACATCACTTGCACTTGAGATGAAATCATCAACATATAGTGATTCTTTTATTATGTTTACTACCTCAGGATTCTGCTCTTCATATTTCTTCAGATGCTTTCTCACGGTAGCTGCAAGGAGAAATGGGCTGGGGACACTCCAAACACCACTCTCGTCATCCGTAGCACACGCAGCTTCTCGCCTTTATCCTCATGTGGTGGCACAGCAAGCCAGAGAAATCGTACTGCATCCCTGTCCTTCTCAGCAAGAGAAATCTGCAAGAAAGCCTTCTTGATGTCTGCTGTAAATGCGATTGCATTCAGTCTGAATTTGATTAATATGCTGAGAAGATCTGGGTTCAGATTAGGACCAGTTAGCAAACAGTCATTAAGTGATGGAGAATCAGTTTCATGTGATGATGCATCAAACACCACTCTGAGCTTTGTTGTTACCTTGTCTTCACGCAGAACAGCATGATGAGGCATGTAATATTTTGCAGTGGGCTGAGATGACTGATCCTCCACAACTTCTTCGACAATGCCCTGCTCAAGGTAGTCACACACAACTTCATTATATCTGTGATACAAAACTACATCTTACTGCAACCTTTTTTTCAGGCCCTCAAATCTTTTCTTAGCAATCCTGTAGTTATCAGGGAGTTCTGGTTTGTCAGGTCGCCATGGCAACTCAACTTCATATCGGCCATTTTTGTACTGAGTTGTCTTTTCAAATTTGTAAAGAGATTCCTCTTCCTCAGCACTGTCTGTCTGCTTCATGGTTATACCAAGAGACTCAATTTCCCAGAAGGCTTTTAGGTGATCTGAAACCAGTGTGTCTTCATTGACTTGACTATGCATACATGCTGCATCAGCAACACTGGACATTTTGACCAGGCCCTGCACTGACCATCCGAAAATGCTTTCAACAGCTACAAGAGCATCTGTTATTCTTTCCACATGGCCTGACACTATGTGCCAGTAATAGTCAGCACCAATCAACACAGATAACTCTGTGTCACAAGCATTGTCATCTTGGTAATCTGCTATCTGCAGCCCTTTTCTTCTCAGTTCTGCTTGTATGTGCTCACCTGGAATTTTCATCAGAGCAGTGCACACCTAGGGTGTCTGAAGTGCTTCTATTTCAATTTTCTGCTCCCTTTGTTGGGTGTTCTGGAGAGTTACCTTCACTGTATTTCGCTTTGTTGTCACTGGTTCTGCACAACCAAAGGTATGTAGAGTGAATGTTTCTCGTTTTATTACAGGTAATTTTAAAGCTCTGACAGCCCTTTCACTGATAAAGCTTCTCTGGCTGCCTCCATCTAATAAGCACCGAACGCTTATTCGTCCACCAGGCCTTCAGCCCAAGCTCTGACTGTCTGCAGCAACACACTGTGGTCTTGTTTAGTGGGCTGTATCTTTAATGAATGTGAGGTAAATGAGGAAACCACATTATCTTTGTCTACACTGTCAGGTGCATTTTTCTCTTTTTTCTCACATACAGCACTGTGATGTCTGCTTCCACATGAATTGCAGCTCACTTTGCCTTTACAGAACCTTGTGATATGTTTTGGTCCTAGACACAAAAAACATCGTCCCATTTTCATCAATTTTTCTTTCCGTGTAGCAATATCAGTTTCTGCACACAGCTCTGTTTTGTGTGTTGTGCTGTCACAGAAAACACAGCTCTGTGGTCTATGACTGGTAGTTTGAAGTACTGCAGCTGATGGAATGTGATGCTTTCTCTGCTTAAATTCAAATGATGTGTCTTGTTTTTTGAATGGTTTCTGATAGCTTTGATTGTCTTTGTAATTACTTGGTTTAAGCAGCTGCACAGTTCTCTCTCTGCTTAAAATCTCAGCTTGCAGGAATTTCATTATTTCTGCAACTTTCCATTCATCACTGTTTCCCCTCTGACGACTGTACTGCAGAGCAATATCATCTGGAACCATCTGTAGCAGAACGGGACATAACAGGCTTCCATAGGCATCTGATACGACACCCAGCAATTCTAAGCTGCGGATCTGCACTTCACACTCGTCATACAGCTGTCAGAGCAGTGACGTCATGGGATTTCCTTACGGGACAAAGATTCAGCAGCTTGGTCATATGCACGTTAATAAGCAGATCTTTTCGTCCGAATCGATTCAGCAGCAGATCAATAGCATGGTCGTAATTACTGTCTGTTAACATCAGCCGCGCTATGGCCTTTGAAGCAGCGCCGGTTAAATATGTCTTTAAGTAGTTAAACTTTTCCGTTTTGCTCAGCGCGTCATTTTTATGAATAGCTGCGTCAAATTGATTCCAAAAGTCCTGCCATTGGCCAATTTCTCTGTTAAACTTGTTTATAATTAACTTCGGTAACTTAACTGTCTGTCCTTGTCGTGGGGGGTCTGTGCTGCTCTGCCTGCTGCTTTCGCGGCTCTTCTGTATCACTCTGTGCGCGCGGGTTTTCACAGTGATAATCCTTCCTTTATATTCCTCAACATTCTCAACTTCATTCTCCAAATCATTTATTTCCGTTCCTTCTTCTATCTTAATATCCAACTCCAGCAGCGTTTCCTCTTTTGCAGATAACAGGGCTAACAGTTCACGCAAATGATCAACAATCGGATCTTCTTTGCTAACCTCTGTTTCAATGTCCTGCAAAAGTCTCGTTGTGGATCCGCGTACAGCTCTCCGTTTTCGGAGTAATCTCTCGAGCTGTTCCGCCATTTCGGATATTGCTTGCTAGTTTCCCGGGTTTCGGCACCAAACTTTCTGTTCTGTCTTTTCATCTAGCAGCAATAATGACGACTGGAAAACTTTGTTTAGAACGAAAATGAACTGTTTACTGAAGTTTTTGTATACTGAAGCAGGAGCAAAACTCCGAACACACTCACTCTCTCACACTGAGTCAGTTGCCAATGGTTACAGGAGCGCTTTCAGTAGCGCTAAGCATCATAGGAAAACTGTTCTTAAAGCAAAACAGCATATATAAATGCCAAGGTAAATACATTCACTTTATGACAATTAAACGATAAATGGAGCATTAATTAATCACTCTTGCAGCTACATATCAATTTAAGTCATAACAACTGTTGACCACAACCCAGCAGGTGGGAATGCGGGAAAAACCAATTCCTGCTGCATTTGCATCTGAGGCCCCGTTTACACTAGTGCGTTTTAGTTTTAAAACGGCGTTGTAGAATGAAAACGATCCGCGTCCACACTCGCGTTTTACCCAGCGTTTCTGAACTGCTCTCCGTCCACACCAAAACGCTGAAAACGCACATCACGTGACCACACACACACTCTCGGGCAAGCGCTCCAGCATTTCTACCCAGATGAGAGCTCTGCTTGTCGGACTGCTCATCAAGCACCTCCCGCTGGATCTAATCTCACTATATTAGCTAAACGTGATATTTCATTCATGTTGTTGTCTTTATCTAACGACATAGGCCAATTCCCTGACTTTGGTCATTGGAATCTATTAAGTTACTTGTTCACGGGTAACATGTTTTGGTTAAGCACAAAGATAAGTTAATGATTAATCCAGGTACATTGACTGATTGCTTGCCTTTATTTCCTACAATGTATAAACTTATTGTATGTTATACTTTTATAATTAACGATTATTAAAACTGATATTCAGCAAAAGAAAGGGTGCGTTTCGTATTTTCACTGAAATTGAAAGGAGGCAGTTGTTATCGGCTCCGTTTTGTTATAAATATCCACACAGTGAAGATGACGCTCATAAATGCAGCACGGCGCCTCAACATTTCTGCTGTCTGATAAGTTGCTAATATTAAAAAGAAAATAGGCAGTTCCTTAAATCATGTTTACATTTTATTGTTGAGAAAGTGAAACAACGTAGCCAAGGTGATGTGAATGAAGTTATAAAGTACACTGTTCCCTTTGAAGATTTACCCGTGTCCTCGGTATGTTTTCCATATCAAACTGAGAAGGGGGAGACTGCAGCCTTGATCAAACTTGCGAAGTCTTAACCTACAAGAAGAGGATGCGAGACTGAACTGTGTGTGGGCTACTTAATATTGAGGAAAAGCCCCAATCAGATTTTCAGATGTCTCCGTCTTTCCCCATCCACACTGAGACGGAGCAGCAGCGTTTTAGAATGAAAACGGCCTCTCCAGCGTTTTCAAAAAGCTCCGTTTTCGGCGCTCGAGAACTCCGGGGTAGTGTGGACGGATGGCGTAACCGTAGCAAAACTTATGCGTTTTCAAACTAAAACGCACTAGTGTAAACGGGGCCTGAGTCTGCTGAAACTCGGCTTCAACCACCCCAACTCACAAATATGGTCATTTCAATGTTTGAATGTTCCAGATTAACCTAAGTGACTTTATCTATCATGTTTGATATCATTTGAAATGTCTCAGTGCGATTGGTACAATGGTCTCATTCTCTCAGAAATAGACATAATCAAAACAATAAATATAGAACTTCAGGCATCTTTTGAACCACTGTGAAGGGTGTGACTTTTCCACAGGCAGTACTAAATGCAAATGTCTTTTGTTATGCACACACCCCTGTCCTTGAGGGAATTCTTGGATTACTTAAGGTAAGGTTTGAGAAAGGCTCAGCGCGATTCTGCTTACCCCGATCAGCCCGTAACATGGAGCTTATGCTCCATGTTATGTATATTTTAAAGTCAGGAACGCATCTTTTAATCTTGGATTTATCTTTGGTAACTTGATGTATTTATTGATCTTTTATGAATTGACTGATTGAATTGGCATAATACACATTTACCTGACTAATAAATTGTTATGTTTTGAATTATTCAAACAGTCCTCGTGTTATTATCACTGATAAATGTGGTTGTCCATAGCACTACAAGCCACTGTACAGGTTAGTAACGGACTAAAACATGTTAGACGGAGCAGTGTGGCACGCTATACAATGTTGCTAGAGATCCGACTAACATATTGGCATTAATTCAAGTATACTTAGACTGTAAAAGGCCAACTATGAGTTTTCTATTTAGAACAACAAAATATTGTTGAAACTAATCTAAATGTGGGTATTTAGGCCTTCATCTACAAACTTATAATCCTGTGCGATTATTATTAAAATACTTTGTCTTCATTAAGTAGATAAGAGATCTATGGGGACCACATAAAAATCTCCTAAATTGAGTAAGTATAGGGTTCTGCCACTTTAGGAGAGTGGTTAATCCCCTCTGTTTAATGACCAAGACTGACGAGCTTGTATTAAGAGATTGTATACCCGGCCGGTGCAAGACTCGAGATGCTATAGGAATCTGAGTAAATGAGAATAAGGTATAATAACAAATCAAAAGAATATTCAATCATAATCTAAAATAATGTGAAAGGAAACAAAATAATCTTATCAATGTTTTATAATTGGAGTCAGATAAAACGAGGATAAATATATTAATATTCTAAACCACCTCATACTAAAATTGGAGTCAGATATGAGTTAAGTTTAATATAAATCAACATTGTGCACTGGAAAGACCGAACATGCAGTGAACCTTCATCCACCATTGGATACCGTCATTGGACCAACTGGGTGGACCCTACACCCATATACAAATAAATAAAACACCACAAGCAGATTTAAAACGTCAGAATCTGCAGAACAAGGATCAGCACTGACCTTTCCAAGAAGAAGAGCGACTGCAGCAGGCTTGAACTGAAAGGCTGATTCATATTATTGAGTGTTTCTAATTCAAAATCTCTTTTGTTTAGGGTTAGTGATTCAGATCTCATTTAATGTTTACAGAATAATGAAAAATGATTTACAGACCTAATTTGCATCAATGAATTAAAACAAAACAAGAAGACTGCAATGAATAATCCCTGATATAAGGATCATTTCTAATCATTCATAAGATTTACCATTGTTTTAATTATTACGAAAAATCAGTGAGATGCAAATTTTACTCATGCAATAAAAATATTACAGACAATGGATTATCAAGTTATGAATTCCTAATAGTGAAGGTGGCGAGGCAGTGGCGCAGTTTCTGTGTGGAGTTTGCATTTTCCCCCTGCCTTCACGTGGGTTTCCTCCGGGTGCTCCGGTTTCCCCCACAGTCCAAAGACATGCCGTACAGGTGAATTGGGTAGACTAAATTGTCTGTAGTGTATGAGTGTGTGTGTGTGTGTGTGTGTGGATGTTTCCCAAAGATGTGTTGCGGCTGGAAGGGCATCCGCTGCGTAAAAACTTGCTGGATAATAGTGAACTATAATGCTATTGTAAGTGAATGATTATTAGCACAGGTTATTAAAGCATTAGTTTACTTCTATAAAAGTGAGTTTTCCTCCACTAGAGTTCGCTGTGATGATCAGATTCTCCACAGCTCTGATTCTCTCAGCTCTAGCCGGGTTCAGTGGCGCGCGCCTGTAATCCAAGCTACTGGGAGGCTGAGGCTGCGGATCGCTTGAGCTCAGGGCTTCTGGACTGCAGTGGACTATGTCGATCGGGTGTCCGCACTAAGTTCGGTATCGATATGGTGCTCCTGGGTGAGCTTGGGACCGCCAGGTCGTTTAAGGAGGAGTGAACCGGCCCAGGTCAGAAACGCAGCAGGTCAAAGCTCCCGTGCTGATCAGTAGTGGGATCGTGCCTGTGAATAGACACTTCAGTTCAGCCTGAGCGACACAGAGAGACGCAGACTTTTACATAATTTTTTTTTTAAACTTTGATTTGTCTTTCTAACTGTAAAACTGAAGAAATAAAGATTTAGAGATGCATGATGACTATGCATTATTAATAGTAAGTAATAATTAAAAGTTTACTAGCAGACTTCAGAAAGTTTATTTGTAAACAAAAATACAAAAATCATCTCAATTTCATGTCTATATTTTAAAAATATGCCTTAGACAGAAATATATTGAATTTAATTGAAAATATATCAAATTAAAAAATAAATATAGAGAATAATTTTACTTTAAACATAAATTGCACATTATAATTTTTGGCCCCATCAGAAACAAAAGTAACACACGGGTAGGTCACAACCAGATTTACTGGCTTCATCATGTTTGTTTTAATTATATCTGACTATGACATTGTTAATTATTTTTTTAATACCACCTGATATTGACGGTTAAAAAGCTTCCAGTACAAAATGGCATTTTTATTGATAAATTAGTTATAGAGTATTATGCCAAATGCAGTTTTAATCTAGAAAGTTTTGTTTAATAAAATAGAGGAGGGGGATATATTTAAGAAATTAATAACACTTCAAAATAGTAAAGCAACAGGGTTAGATAATATTCCAGTGCAGTTCCCTCAAAGACTCCCTAAATGCGTCACTCCGATGGTTACACATATTATCAATTTTTCTATTTGTCAAGGTAAAGTTGAAAAAAGCAAGAGTTATTCCTCTTTTTAAGAAAGGTAGTAGGTTTGAGGTTAATAATTCTAGGCTGGTATCAATTTTGAGTGCTTTGTCAAAAGGGAGGGAAAAAGTTATTTATTAGCACATTGAAAAATATTGTTTAAAATGTGACGTATTGTAGAGTTTCAATCGGGTTTTAGAAAAATCATTCCACTGATTCAACAGTTTCTTTTATTTAACAAATTATATAAAGAGCGATATGGATAAAGGAAGTTAAGTGGGATGGTTTTCTTAGACCTGCAAAAAGCTTTCAATACAGTCGATCACAGGATATTGATTTTAAAAGTAAAGGCAATGGGTTTTGGTGTTTTGGCCTGTAAATGCATGAAGTCTTACCTTGAAAACAGATGTCAAATAGTAGATTTAAATGGTGTGTTTTCAGATTATTCGACCGTTTCTTATGGGGTTTCACAAGGCAGTGTTTTAGGTCCTTTGCTTTTTTAATATACATCAATGATTTGAAAATGGCCTGTTCAAAAAAGCTTTTGTTAAATGCGGATGATGCAGCAATAATTGTGTCTCATGAGAGGAAAGAATTTATTGAAAATGAAAAAAGTAAACAAACTGAGGAAGTCTCTTAATGGTTTAACCTTATTAAATTGTCCTTACACTTGTGTAAACCAGAATTTATTTTATTTGGTTCAACTGCGAAACTGCGAAAATGTGTCAGATCAGAGGTAAAAGTAGAGCATCAAATTAATGAACACAAACATGAAGGGAAATATTTAGGTTGCATTTCAGACAGTAATTTGACAGGTGAGAAGATGGCTGTTATAGTCCAATCAAAAGTTCTAAAATTAAGTTTTTAGCAAGACAGACAGAGCTCTTAGATTTCCAAACTTTACAAATATTGGCTAGTGCATTAGTGCAGTCATACTTTGACTATGCTGCAGTCTTTTGCAGTAGTTCCACAAAAATTTTAAAAATAAATTGCAGACGGCCCAAAATAAGTTGCAGAATTGTTATCAAAGTACTTCTACTGACACATTTAAATAATAAATATTATAGTCAAACTAATTTATTAAAAGTTGGAAAAAGGGTCACTTTTCGGAAATTGGTGATGGTGTTTAAGATTTTAAAGAAAATGGTCCCAAAATATTTACTTATTAAGTTTTAGTTAGTGAGGTACACTGTCATTCTACAAGAGCGAGTAGCAGGGGTATTTGTCCTTGTAGAATTAATAGTGAAACAGGTAGAAAGTCTTTTCTGTGTACTGTTGCTTGGAATATACTGCCGAGGAGTTTTAAAGAGATTCAATTTGAGAGTTTTTAGAGAGGAAATTAAAAAATGGCTGTTTTACGGTTGAAGTTGAGGATTTTTGTTGTGCTGAGTTTCTGAGCTGATGATGTTTGCACTTTATGATTTGCTCGTTCATTTTTTAAGAATATCGATGACCACGATGGAAATCAGCCTGTGGCTTTATTGTGTATTTTATCCTCGACAGTTTTTAAGATATGAATGTCAAACTGGACTTGTTTGTATATTTTTGTTAAAATTGTCAAATAAAATCAATCAATCAATTTATTCATTCATTTTCATTTAGCTTAGTCCCTTTATTAATCTGGGGTCGCCACAGCGGAATGAACTGCCAACTTATCCAGCATATTTTTTACACAGCGGATACCCTTCCAGCTGCAACCCAGTACTGGGAAATATCCATACACCCTCATTCACACACACACACACACACACACACACACACACACACACACACACACACACACACACACACACACACACACACACACTATGGCTAATTTAGTTTATTCATTCACCTACAGCATAGCACATGGGTGGGTTTGGAGCACCCAGAGGATGAACACGGAGAGAACAAGCAAACTCCACACAACACCATCTGACCCAGTCGGGACTCCCACCAGCAGCCTTCCTACAGTGAGGCCATGTGTATATATATATATATATATATATATAAAGATACATTATTTTTTCCCTTAATAGCTACATTTTAAAGAAATCTATTTGCTTAAGCCAGCTAATCAGTAAACAACAACAGCAATAGAAACCACCAAAGGACACCATATGAACACAGCCAAAATGACTTATTAGAGCATGCACATCTTTGTCATTCCAATGGATTTTTAAAAATATGTACATGCCGCCTTTTCTTCCATGTTTCTTGAACTTTTCCCCTTATTGAGGAAAACTATTGAATACTATAAAAGCTGTTCAGCGTTTTATTTTTTTCAGATTAACATTCAATAAACTTTAACTAAAAGTTTTAGATTGTGAGCAGGACAGCACACTGGTTCTCCCGCAGCATGTTTGTTCATCATTTCTATCTTAATGTGTTGATCATTTTCTTTTGTGTTTCTGTATTGTGTGAAGGTCAACCAGTCCACAGTTTATGCTGCTATAATCTTTATTCAGTTTTATTCATAAACTATGTACAATATATACACTTTGCTCACGTCGGCTCCAGGTCTCTTGGGTGAAGGTCTCTCAGTGACGTGGTCTCTTCTGGTCGTTGTGCGTCTCTGGTGGAGATGGGGAGCGGGAACGTTTCCCTCTGGCGTCCTGGACTGAAGATGCTGCACCAGCTGAGGAAGAGGAGGACAGCGGCTTGGTCTGGCAGGAGAAGGACGGCCTCTTTTTCTTCTCAGCAGCATAGGCCTCACTGAACAGATCGAGCGCAAACACACACAAGCAGACATAATGTGAGATTTTCACAAACACTAGAACATGCTGCAATGCCAAGTACAGTTTACTCACGCGTCTATGATGGGAATGACGTATTTGCCGCTGCCGTCCATCATTACTCCCTTTCGGTTTGGGTCGTCCACCTCCAACAGGAAGCTGCGGGGAATCCCTGTGCTCCTCCGGATGCGCTTGTGTGGAGCAGAGCTGCTGCCCTGTGAATTCATGAGTGACAGTCAAACGACAGAGCAAACAATCTGACTGATGGAGACATGAGCTCAAGTTCACAGCAACCATAAGCTTAGAAAACCCAGTTACCCCTTTAGAGGGGCAGTGCCTAATGTGGTGTCCTGGGATCCCACAGTGAAAGCAGACATAGTTGGGTGGAAGAAGCCCAAGCAGTGTCATGGCCTCACTGATGAACATCAGAACCATGAGAATCAGCTCTAACATTTCTCACAAACCAAACCTGTCAGTGTCTGAACGCTCACCTGCTGGAGTAGTAGCACAGACTGGACTGGTACATCACCGCTTTTAGCTTGTCCTCCTCTGATGCCTTTGCCTCAGCCAGATTCTCAGTCTGTTTCACAGGCATTTGCACATTAGAATTTTATTTTACTGGTCTGCTTAAGAAGCTGTGTGTGTGTGTGTGTGTGTGTGTGTGTGTGTGTGTGTGTGTGTGTGTGCGTTTGTGTGTTTTACACTGTGTATTGATATTCTGCACTACATGTCATTATGACGCCTCAAATGCAAACACTGCAGTTCAATACAGAGCAGCACAGTGGGGTGAATTAATCATTTGTTCAATACCTTCAACAGCTGCTCCAGTGAGAGGAGTGAAGAATCACCTGTTTGAGAAGATTTAGCTGATGGTCCAGCTTGATGTCTGCAAAACAAAGGAGCTTGTGTGACTAAAACACCACAGACAGACTCAAACTCTTGATATAACATCTATCAGAGGATGGTTGCGCTCATTTCACATGACTTACCCAACAAATCTTCTGTTGGAGGACTTCAGTCCAGCAGCAGGGACCCGTCTGATGATGACCGACATGTTTTTGGGGATGAGAGCATCATCATCTGTGTATTCTGACAGCAAAATAAAGTTTGAATATAGTAATAATCATTTACCATGGTATACTTTGAGTGCCATTAGCATTTTAAAACACTCAAAACATCACTATATGTCACCATCAGAGTCATGATAACACATGTCAGCTTCTACAAGTCTGTCTGATAACACATCTAATGTTAGTGTAATATAGTTTAAGTGGCTTTTCCTCATCTCACCTTCATCAGTTTGGGCTTTGCTGATCTTCAGCTGGCAGAACTTCAGCCTCTCGCGCCTCATGATCTGCCGCTTCAGCTCTCCCACAGTGATGTTGAGGCCCTCAAACTGGAGCGAGTCGTAGGTGAGTCGACTCTGAAACCTGTAATGAACACAAGACATACTAAACACAAAACACAGTGTGATAACAAGGGTCAAACCTGAATGAAGGGAGCAGCAGGCGATCAATCGATGTATCCAACAATCAATAATATCAATAATCTGGGAATCAGTTGCCACGAAGGACGGCGAGATCAGATGCCAATGACAGAGCGAAGTTCAAAACAACACAAAAAGAACCGTTGCCATGGATGCTGACGATCACGTGACAAGGCGCTAAAAAACTTCCGCGTTATTTTCTCATTAATAATAGTGAAATCATTACTATGATAATAATAAAATAAACAGCAGAACAGTTGTACATCTCTGAATAATACACAGTGGCGTTTCCTTACACGAATGATTCAGGACTCTGTATAAAGTCGGGCGAGTCACTGAATCAGTGATTCGTGGCTGAATGAATCACTTAAAGCTTCACTCGATTAAAGCGGTCTCTTGCTGCCACCTATTGGCGATTTGTTTTTCCGTTTTAAAGTTTTTTTTTTTTTTTTTTTAATGGTGCAATAGTTTTTTTATTTTTTTTATTAGATCTTATAAGAACATACAGAAAAAAGAACAAATGACCGAACAAAGAAACATCTTATTCATCTAAAGTCCAAATAGCAGCATTCACATAAAAAACAGATAAAAAAACAAATAAATATATATTAAAAAATAATAAAATTGAAATAAATAAAAAGCAAAATACAATGCACTAAAATACAAAGGGGTTAATCATCAAAAATGCCTTTAACAGACTACACAGTTTAAGGGCTTTTTTATGTCTCATCAGCTTTAAGGAATTGAAGAAGACCATTAAATCCTTGTGGAAACGCAGAAAAGTGGGGGGTTATTAAAAAATCTGCATTTATGAATGAAATAGTTTGCCAAAGTCACAATATTGTTAACCAAAAATTCCAGCTCAGAATTCTGACAAAAAGATCAATATTTTACAGTTTTAAAATCAAAATCAGGTATTACATATTTTAATCTTAACCAAACAGTAATGTCATCCCATAACTTTTTTGAAAATTTGCATAAATAAAACAAATGTTCCAATGACTCTATGTCTGCTTCACAAAAGGTACAAACGTTACAATCCAAATTAAATCTGTGTCTGAGGAACTCATTACAAGGATAAATATCGTTAATAATTTTAAACTGAACTTCTTTTGCCTTTGGTAGAAGTGGAAAAGAGAGAAATCTTGTTCGAATTCGAACCACCTTGTCTTCTGGAAAATCTAAAACAAGGGGTCTTTTCTTAACTTTAGAAGGGAAAAGCTGTGTATTTACTAACCTTCTTAAGGTCTTATTATTACAGCTCTGCCCAGTAAAATTAATACCAGAAATAATAAGGTTGCCCAATCTTGGTATCACAGAAGAATAACCCAATTCCCCTTTGATTAGCTGAACCAAACCACCAGGAATAGCTTTCAACAAAGACAAATACAATTTCTAAGTACAAATAATGTAGTATTTTTCACAAAAATCATCATAATTAAGGAAATTTCCAACCCCATCCAAAATTTGTAAAATAGACCAAACACCTTTGTCCATCCACTCTTGAAAAAACACAGATTTCCTCTTAATAAGTATATACTTATTATTCCACAAAGAACAGCTATGTGGCGAAAAATTATGTTTGTATATTAACTTCCAATACTGTAATACCTGACTATGAAAAGATGACAATTTACACTTTAACTTTGATGGCTCAAAATCGCATCTTAACAGAAAGTCTATGCCCCCAAAGAAATCAAAAATTTTAGAAGAAAACCTAAACCAGAAAGAATGTTTATGTCGAAGGAAGGTTTGAAGCCACTTCAGCTTAAGGGTACCATTCATAACATCAAAATCAATTACATTCAATCCACCTTCAATGATTGGTTTCACTACATCTGATTTTCTTAGAAAATGATGCTTATTTTTCCATAGAAATTTATATTGCATTTGATTCAGATTTTTAACGTACCTATCAGAAATCTGTAAAGAAAAAGCTGGGTAAATCATCCTGGAAAGTGCTTCTGACTTTTGTAAAACAATTCTACCAAAAATAGATAGATCCCTTTGAACCCACAAATTTAATATTTTTTGACTTTTTATCAAATTATCCATCAAATTAGCTTTTTCCCTATCTTTAGGGTCTTTGGAAATAACAACACCCAAGTATTTTACCTCATTTTTAACTGGAATATTGAACAGTTGTGTTTCGGTATGGTTATGGATTGCCATAAGCTCACATTTTTTTAAATTCAATTGCAGACCAGAAGCATTTGAAAAATGAGACACCAGATTAATGGCAACTGAAATCTGCTCTGCATTACTGAGAAACAGGGTGGTATCGTCTGCTAGTTGACTTATTATTAATTGACTCCCTAAAACATTCAAAGTTCTGATAGCTCTGCAATTTTTAACATACAATGCTAATAATTCAGCTACTAAAATAAATAAATATGGGCTTGTTGGATCCCCTTGTCTGATGCCTCTATTAATGTTAAACCTCTTCGAAGTCCCAAATGGTAATGATACTGAACTATTTATGTCTTTATATAACATTTCTATTACTTTAACAAATTTATGACCAAAACCAAAAAAATTCAAAATAAAATTATGTTCTACAGTATCAAATGCCTTGTAGAAGTCAAGAAATAAAAACAAACCCATCCTCTTTAATTAAATGTCCATAATCAATTAGATCTAAGACAAGTCTAATGTTGTTGTGAATTAGCCTTCCTTTAATAAAACCAGACTGAGTTTCACTTATAACTTGATTCAATCTAAATTTCAATCTATTAGCTATAGCAGATGTAAGAATTTTATAATCCACATTGAGTAGAGTAATCGGCCTCAAATTCTCAATAATTCTTTTATCTTTGTTTGCCTTTAGAATAAGAATAATTAAGCCCTGTTTCATAGTTGTAAGTAAAGTATTAGAATTAAAACACTATTTTAATGCTGCAAATAACAAATGTTTTATATTCTCCCAAAAAAATTTGTAGGAGTTAGTAGTCAAACCATCCTGACCAGGAGACTTACCCAAACACATTTTTTTAATAGCTGCTTTAAGTTCCTCTAGCTTCAAATCCTCATCACACATTTCTTTAAATTCAATATCTATCTGTGGGATATAATCTTTAACCTTTTCTAGAAATTGAATAGCATAATTTTCAGAATATGATGAAGAATAAATATTACTATAAAATGAATATATTTCCTCAGATATCAGTTTAGAATCCGTAATTATTGTATCCTTAATAACTAAAGTATGAATTGCATTACTTTGCTGTCTCCTCTTTTCTAATTGACAAAAGTAAGCTGTGTTCTTCTCTTCTTCTTCCATCCATTTTGCCCAAGACCTTACAAAAGCTCCTTGTGCTTTCATTACATACATGCTGTCTAATTTAGCTTGAAAAGTGATTCACTTTTCCACATCTTTAACCATATCGTGTGTTACAGCAATCATTAATTTCCTGAATTATTCTTAATTCTTTTTGCAATATGTCGCTTCTCTTTTGTTTACCAAACCGAATAGAAATTTCCCTTGTTTTAAATTTAAAGTACTCCCATTTAATCCCACTGGAATTTAAAGAGAAATCATTCTCAACCTCACTAATTAGGTTTTTTAATTTGACTACAATAAACTTTATCCTTTAAAAGTTCTGCATTGAACTTCCAATAGTCTTTCTTAGTAGTATTTTTTCTTACTGGTGTCAAAGTTTATGAAATCAAACAGTGATCTGTCAATGGTGCAGCAGAAATTAAAACCTGGTTCGCACCAGGCTCAAACTGAAAATTCTTTCTGTCATTAATTATTAACACTCTCGTCGTTCCAACCTTAAGAACACACATTTAAATATTTTAAAATATATGACATAGCAATTGAATTATGAAAATAGTGATATTAAAGCTAGTCCTATAGTTCAGAGATCCGGTCCCCGCGTCAGGTCAGGTGCGGCCGTAAATAGCCTTTAAAACGCGCACACGGCGATGGAGGCGCACTCAACTCACAACGGAGAAAAGTGGGTGACATGATAGGAGCAGCTTAATTCATTACATGCTTTGGTTAACTAATTATTTAAACACAACTCTCTTGAGCTCTAAAAGGAAAAAACACATAAGAAATTTGCTGTTAAATTAATTTTAGCAGAGACGCAACTGCCAGTCATTTAGTTCGGGAAGATGTAGCCTAATAAAAATGTTTTAATAAAAACAAATAGTTTACTGCACAGTCCCACAGTAGGCTACACTATAAATAATATTTTAATTTTATTTATTAATATTATTATTAATATTATTACAATTAAACTAAAATTGACAAAACGCAGAACCCTTTGAATGTTTGCTTTCATTTTGCTAAAAAGCGCACTTTTACAGTTGTGTAGAGAAACATCCCATTATGCAGCAGCAGTCAAGGTATAACACATAATAAATGCCTTTTGCGTTTATTAAGTCAAGTTTGCAGTGTTATAAATGGAATATAGTGCTTAAGTGGATTTATCGCGGATCAACTGAGAAACCTCTCACGCGCTGCAGGTAAGCAGAATGATAATCTTTTAAAAATATGTCATTTAGGCTATACAGCTTTTTGCTCATGCAAAATTAAACAAAATATATTGTAGATCTATTTTAAGAGCTAAAATACAACATATCGAGTTTGTTTTGACTTGTAGCTCATGGCCCTAAAATGAAAATAACCTGAAAACAAGCTGTTAAAAAAGGCTTAATAAATTAAATAATTAATAAATAAAATTATAGGCTTAGTAACCTAATGGTTTATGATGGTTTTACAATTTCACGAAAAAAACACACTTATGATAGCCTAAGATAAATCTTTGTTTTTACATTTAAAATCATGAAAAAAAGTTATATAGCATATTGAGTGTTATCCATGCCAAAATTTAACCATTTTTCACTTTAATAACGTGTGAATTTTGGTATCTTTTTAGGTATTTTTCTGGCTACACTAATGCCTTAAAATGAAACTAAGTAATTGTTTTAAATGACATTAAATTGTAACATTTAGCTTTTCCCTAACAATGATGTTGGTTGGATAATACGTGAAGCGGGATGACTCGGTTGAGCTGATTTTACTATTTATTTACCGGTTAAATGAATAGTCTGATCGTGGGTCAGCTTGCATACAACTGCATATTGTTATTACTAATAAAACGTAGCCTATATTACTGCCTTAGTTCAGTAACTTGGGCAGTAATGCAAAGTAATAATAAATGTGAATAAATAGCCTAAATGAAAGAAACAAGAGAACAAAATGAGTCACCAGGTCTAGTGCCCCCCTATGGATTTAAAGTGCCCCCTCAGTTTTGACTTCCTGGCGCCGGGCCTGGGAGGAAATGATAAATGATGAAGTAAAGTTGACTTTTTATTGGTCTTATGGCACTGTTTGGATAAAAATAAACAGCAGTACGGTCCCAAATAAAATATAGTTATTTAAACTAAATACTATAGTATTTTAGAACCACATAGTAAAGTTTATTGTACTGAATAGTTAATCACAATGTTGTGCTATTTAAAGGCAACTGTGGTGCAGAGTCGGGTTGGAAGAAACTCCAAGCATTTCTGTTTTCGCAAGGTTAAGCTGAAGATGATGATCTTTCATCCAGTGTGAAATGTCCGACAGGCAGGCTGAGATGAGAGCTGGAACCGAGGGATCATCAGGGTGAAAAGAGAGGTAGTTGGGTATCATCAGCATAGCAGTGGTAGGAGAATCCATGTTTCTGAATGACTGGTCCTAGAGATGTCGTGTAGATGGAGAAGAGAAGTGGCCCAAGAACAGAGCCTTGAGGTACCCCAGTGTTTAGATGCTGTAGGTTGGACACTTTTCCCCTCCAAGACACCCTGAATGATCTGTCAGAGAGGTAAGATCTGAACCATTGAATAACAGTGCCTGCAACACCCAGTGACTCATATATATTATATATATATATAATGATTAATAAATATAGAAACAATATTTTCATAACTAAATTATTTATGATTTGCCATTTAACAGCAAAACATCTCGTCAAATAGGCCACAGTTCATCAGGAAATGAAAAGCTTTTAAATGACAACAGATAAGCAGTTCAGCGACTAACATTCACTCATTCAGTGAGTATCTCATTTATTCATTCATTCATTCACTAATTGAATCAACACTTTTTTAGTCACTAAATATGGTGTCAGATGCAGATGTGGCCTCTAGTGTAATCCACAGTTCATATATTGCACAATGACGCTAAAGGCCACCATATTATAAAATACTGCAGGTTGTTGGTTGCAGATTAATAATCACAAACATAATTTTTTAATCATAAAACAGCTAAAACATATTTAGTGTCAGAGAGGACAAAGTGGTTTTAGTTTACCTTTTATCTTTAATATTAAACAGCTTTTTAGTCTTTAGACCAGATTAAATAACTTGTGGTACTTGTATAAACAATGTTCAGCTCAGGCTTAGTAATTCAGCATGATGTGCTGCTAAAGCTGAAACAGTCTATCAATTTATGCCACAGATTGTGTGAGATTCTGTCGAGTCTTATAGATGTTAAAAACACTGATGGAGGTCAAAACCGCATCTGACACCACAGTTAGTAGATGAGTAAGAGTAAACTGAATAATAAATATGTAACTCAGTTAATGATAGTTATTCACTGCATGAATGAATGTTAGATGAGGAACTGGTATTTAAGTGGAAAATTAAAACATTAAAGCTTTACTTTTTCAGAGGTTCACTGTTTACACAATCTTAAATGGATAGTTCACCGCATAAATATGATTGTGACGATTATGAATTAACATTTTTGGGTCAATTATCCCTTAGCTCACATAAATTATCCCAGAGCATTATTTCAGCATCAATGATCATTCACAATAGTCACATCACAAGAAATACAAGGTTGAGTCTGGATTATAATTTAGCGTTTGCGTGTGTTTCTGAGGCCTGTGACTGTAAAAGCTTTAGGTTGAATAAATTGCATAATTTTTCATTTTAATAGCAAATCATTTTATTTAATTAAAAAATGAAGACAATAGCAGTATTATTTTACATTTGATTATTACATTACTGTACCTGAATACTGTTAGACTCGTTGAAAAACAACAAAGTTCTGTTCATTTTATTTCAGAATTTTATATTGTATTTATCTCTGCTCGTAGATTTTTTGTAATGTTTTATGCAGATGCAATTTATCAGCTGATACAGAAAACAGAATGTTGTGGCACTCATAAAATGAGTTGTAAAGGCTAATAAATATGGTATAATAATCTTTAGTTCAAAAATATTATGTTGATACTAATTACTGTAATTTTTTTATTTGTGATCATACTGCTGTTTATTATTATCTAATGTCATAAGGCTATGAAGTCAGTTTTTATTCATCATTCAGTTTTCCTCCACTAGAGGTCGCTGTGATGATCAGATTCTCCACAGCTCTGATTCTGTCAGCCCTCGCCGGGTTCAGTGGCGCGCGCCTGTAATCCAAGCTACTGGGAGGCTGAGGCTGCGGATCGCTTAAGCTCAGGGCTTCTGGGCTGCAGTGGACTATGTTGATCGGGTGTCCGCGCTAAGTTCGGTATCGATATGGTTCTCCTGGGGGAGCTCGGGACCACCAGGTCGTTTAAGGAGGGGTGAACCGGCCCAGGTCGGAGACGGAGCAGGTCAAATCCCCCGTGCTGATCAGTAGTGGGATCGCGCCTGTGAATAGACACTGCAGTGCAGCCTGAGCGACACAGAGAGACGCAGACTTTTACACTAGTTGTTTTTACTCTGATATATCTTTCTAACAGTAAAAAGAAGCAATAAAGGTTTTGAGATGAATGACATGGCTGTGTGTTAATAATTAGAAATAACTAAAAGTTTAGTTTTTTCGAGTGATGGGTTGCAGCTGGAAGGGCATCTGCTAAAAACGTGCTGGATAAGTTGGGGGTTCATTCCGCTGTGGTAAACCAACGGGACTAAGCTGAAAAGAAAATGAATGAATGAATAAAAGTTTATTTGTAGACTAGACATTTTATTTGTAAACAGAAATACAGAAATTATCTCAATTTCATGAGTGTATTTTGAAAAGATGATGTTTTAGACAGAAATATGTTTTGCTGTGGTTACTAACTCATAAGTGTGGTCTATCAATATCGGGTGGTATTTAAAAAAATTATAGAAGAATTTCACTTTAGTTCTCCCCGTGTTGGTGTGGGTTTTCACTGGTTGGTCTGGTTTACCCCACAAGTCCAAAGACATGCGGTATAGGTGAATTGGGTAAGCTAAATTGTCTAGTGTATGGGTGTTTTCCAGTAATGGGTTGCAACATGGGAGGGCATCCTCTGCGTAAAACTTATGCTGGATAAGTTGGCGGTTCATTCCGCTGTGGTGACACCCGATTAATAAAGGGACTAAGCCGAAATGAAAATGAATGATTGAATGAATTTCACTTTAAACATAATTTACACATTGTTACTTTGAACCCATCATCTGATATTTGGCAGCTCCATCAAGGGTTCTGCATTGTGTTTTCTTTTTATTGTGGGAATAACCAGACAGGTATCAGCAGTTGTGACGGCTCTTTAATCACTCCTGATGTAAACAAAAGCACAGATTTTACAGTGTGTCTTCGCCCTCATCACTTTTACATGCTTCAATCAGACAAATATAAATCAAAACCTCAATTAAAATGAAAACACAAAAATAACGAACTATGTGAAATATGTGAAAAAGAAAGTTATACATAATATTGAAACATAAAAACTGGCTTCAAAAGTCAAGTAAATATGATTTAAGATTAATTAGAGCTGCAGACACCCACCTCTCCCATGTGCAGTCAGTACAGAAAAGGAGGAGGCGGGTGCAGAACAGGAAATTAAAAAACTTAAGCTTTCTTAGAAATTTAAATTGGCGGCGCGCATTGACGCAGCGGCTCAGAGCTCTCCTTCTCAGTGCTTTGTTTGTTTGTTTTTATATGTCTGTTTAATTTTTTTAACCTCAGCCAGTCAGGCGAAAATATTTTATAGTCGACAAGACCTCCTCTCAGTGGGATTACAGAGCAAAGAGACAGTTACAACAATGTTTATTCAGAACCACAGCATACCTGAGGACATAGTGAAAACACCGGGATCTCCGTGGTTTGTCATACCCGGAAATAATGGGAGGCGGCGGCGGCGGCGGAACAGAAGGCAGAAACGAGGAAAAAGAGCAGGTGTGTGGGAACGACTCAGGAAAACCCCACACAAGCCACCGATCCCCAGCATCTTCCTTACGAATGCCAGATCAATTGCCAACAAAATGGATGAACTGAGGCTTCAGCTGGTAGAGAATAGACTATGCAGGGATTGCTGTGCTCTGATGCTAACAGAGTCATGGCTACATCCAGGAATACCTGACGCAGCGGTGGAGCTAACAGATTTCACCCTACACCGTCACGACAGAAACCATCTCTCACAGAAACAACGAGGTGGGGGTCTTTGTATTTATATTAGTGAGAAATGGGCTAAAGACACTAAAGCTGTAGATAATCATTGCTCCCCAGTTTTGGAGTATCTGACAGTTAAATGCAGACCCTTTTTCCTCCCCCGTGAGTTTTCATCAGCTGTTTTTATCACAGCAGTGTATATAGCTCCTGATGCTAATGCTAATTCAGCGCTTAACCTCCTCCATAATGCTATTAGCTCCCAACTAAACAAATATCCAGAGGCAGCACATATAATTGCTGGAGATTTTAATCATGTGGATCTTAAAATAGTGTTTCCCAAACTCCATCAGCATGTAAACTGTGCTACATGTGGGGGCAATCTATTAGATAAAGTATACTCTAACATTAAGCGAGGCTATAAAACAATACCAGCACCTCATATTGGTCAGTCTGACCACATATCCCTTTTTATGCTGCCAGTTTATTCTTCACTGAGGAAAAGAGACCCCCCCACCCTAAAAACTGTTACACACTGTAAATTCTAACATGTTCAGTTTACTTAAAAAAAGTTTGGAAACCGATTGCCTTATTTTTGCAATATAAACTTACAAGGAAATCTTAAGTTAAGTTTAATTATTGCCTTGAAGTAAGAAAACTAAAACTTATAAAGTAAACTAACTGTTAAAAATTAAGTAAGTTTAATAGAAAATTCTAGTTAACATACTTGTCATTATTTAGTAATCTTACTTAGGGTTTTATAGTAAGATTACTTTAATAACTCTATTTAACTAATACTGTTCTACCATGTTCAGTTAACATCTTGAATGCTAGTAGTCTCAACATTGTTTTAATCCACCATTTTAAGTAATGTCAACTAAAGAAACTACGTGCAATCGGTTTCCACATTTTCTTCAATTAAACTGAACATAAAATATGTAGTTCAACTTACAAGTAATGACATTATACAGGTCTTAAATGTAAACATTTTATTTGACAAAATTAGCAGAATTTCACAATACACTTGTGATATTTTAGTATCACAATACACTTGTACACAATACATTTTTGTAAAAACCTGTTGTAAAGTGCTGTAATATACTGTAAACAGCAATACAGACAAAAAATATAATAAACATGTTCAACCCTAAAACACAAGTTTTCGAAAAGGTTTGAAAATCTATCAAAAAAACTTTAAATACTTGACACTTGGAAAAAAGATACTTGAATTAGTGTAATTAAACATGCCATTGCACCAGCACCTTAAACATGGCAGCATATAGACACTCACAGAGGAACAGATATTAAGCTTTAAAGCTAATTTGTTAGACTGTGTAGTTTAGATTTTCCTACAGAAAATATCACATTAGTGTGGTCAAAAGTATTGAGTTTGGTATCAATCAATACTGTAATATTAAAAATATCCATTTTCCACCAGCATTTGAGTGCTACTGAGCTCGTTCTTAAACACCATTGATTGGCCACCGTGTTCACATGCTCAACAGAAATGACTGTGATTGGCTGTGACTGTCATAGGTTTACCATTTTTCACTGAGTCCAAACAAAGTTACACAGACACTGAAGCGTTTCAAAGCCATGTCGATAGCTGATTTGTTTAGAAGCTAACATATAAGCTATCTGGTGATGAATCGACTGATCGACAGTGCTTTGAAGTTATCCAGTGTCTTTGTATCTTTGCACCTGGTGAACAGTGGTGAAGTGTGGTAAAAATAATGACCTTCAAAGCCAATCAGTCATATCTACTGAGCATGTGAACACAATGGCCAATCAGTTCTTGCGATGTTAGTGGGAAATGGATGGACTTTTTTTTTTTTATTTCAGTACCGATTGGTACCAAACTCAATACTTTTGACAACCCTATAAATCACAATACACTTTTTTGGTAAAAAAAAAAAAAAAAGTGTTTTAAACACCAAAATGCTGCAGTCCTAAATGTAACACTGCAAACAGCAACATGTTAAAAAGCAACACTTTGTAATTAAACATGTCATTATACCTGAACCTTTTAAACATAAAGCACAGCAGTATAGAGGCACTCGCCGAATAAAACACATTACGCTTCCCTCCCAGCAAAAGCAACACACGTTGAACAAATTCAAATGCATTGCTCAAAGTCTTTGGGTAGTCCGAATTCAGTGTGTAAATCAAAGCAAAAAAAGAGACATACTGCATGTGGCAAAGTCCATAACCACTTTTCCTTCCAGTATAAAGGCCCACATTGCATCCATAATGAGGTTCTTTAGACATCTTCACACACGACAGTCAGCAGGCCAACATCTTCTGCACTGAAGTCCGACTCTACAATTACATCCTATGAATAGAGAAAGAAAAATAAGTAAAGTTTGATATTCTAAATGGCACTAATAAAGCCTGTAGTGGCCAGGAGACCAAAAGCAGAGGTGAAAAAAATTACAATTCCTTGTGCTTAATTTAGTAACACTTTAGTAGGAACCAATTACCCTATTAACTAGTTGCTTATTAGCATGACTATTTGTGTTTATAGTACATTTTACATTCAAATGCTTCTTATAAGAAGGCCTTGCTATGGTGCTCCTTCTTCAATGTAGACCAACACGATGGATTTGCCTGTACTGCTTCTACTAGGCTTGTCATGATAGTGGAATTTATTACGAATCCATATAGTAATTTTAAAAACATCCATTTCCTGCTAACATTTGAGCATTGTTGAGTGTCATTTCTGTTAAGCATTTGAACAGAATGGCAAAACAGTGCTGTTTAAAAATGTGCTCAAAAGTGCTTAAAATGTTAGCAGGAAATTTGCTGCTTAAAATTGCAGCAGAGATTGGTACTAAATTCCAGTATCTTGAACATGATACTATTCTAAAGGAACAATACATTTTTTTAATTAAAGAAACACTGTAATGTAATAAAACAAACTGCAGTAAAAGTACTTTTAAAACATTTTCAAGAAATTAAATGCAAATGTGTGAGAGACCAATTGGTGCTACATAATCAATATAAATATTTTGTAGGGAAAACTTAATAAATTGGGAACCGATTCATGAATGCATTTGGTTTTGCTAGATTAAAGCAGTGAGTCAAGTTTGCATTATTTAGCACACTTTTTAAAAATGTATTAATAACTATTTTTTAATAAGAAAATTGATGTTTTAGTATGGCTTTTAGAACGAGGGTGCAGCCATCTACAATCCCACAGCAGGTGACTTCACAGGGTTGGTTATAATACGGAGCATCTTTGACTTTGTGGCTTTTAACACTATCTTTTTACATCTTAATCCAGCAGGTTCTTTCAACTGAAATTATATTTCTCTCCACATATTACATAGGTATTACACTTATTAAGATTTTTTTTTCAAGCTAATCTTCCTCCTTTTCAAAACAAGTGTGTTTAAAAGTTAAAGAAATGCATTCATTACTTCACTGGCCTATGAAGCTAACTGACCCTGTGACGGCACAAGCTGCTGTATTTGCAACATAGCAATGCTCTTGCTCCAAAGGCCATAATATAACATCCCTCTTACTTTCAAATACTTACATTAAATGCATTTGTTTTATTTTTATAAAATTGAAAATTTTTATTAATAAGTGAAGTAAACTGGAATGACTGCTTCATTTCCAGTCTAAGAAAGCAGAAACAATAATACTACTTACAAAACACATCCTGAAAATTTCTTTAGACTCATCCCTCTAAAGGACTGAAAGACCCCGGAGAACTGCTGCCAGATGACCTTGAAAAAGTAAAGACAGGTAGACATGCATTATAGCCCAATGAAAACATCAAATGCAATTTATTGCAATCAAATGCAAATTATGATTCAAAGATGATGTCACAAAAATACCTTTGAATTAACATGTTGAAAATTTCTTCTAGTTTTCTTCTGCAATTTTCTCCTGTTTTTTTTTTTTATTTCAATCAAAAGAGCAGTGTGTGTCCAATGCAGCGTAGAACTTGGATCTCACATTTCTTCCTGATATTCGATTGAATTCTGCAAAGATCCAATCAAAACATTATTAGTCATTAATAACATTCAAAAACACAAATTCACAAAATCACACAAAGTTTTGAAAAGAAAACAAACCTTCTGCAGCACTTGCATCAGCTGGTGTTTCCTCTATGACTTCCTTCTGGATGTCACTGTTGTGCACAAAAACGTAAAGTGTTATTGACATGGCTAAGCGAAATTCTAAAACAAAAAACAGAAATCAGAAACACATGCAATGATACAATGCAATGCCATTTAGCAACAGATGTTACACTTTAACATGACATAGTTAAATGTTCTTGAATAATAAAAGCTGCCAAATACTCCCGGCGCCTGTCATCAAAAGCATGAGCTATACTTGTCACCAAACAGTAATAAACACAACCCCCGATTAAATATAATCATGGCATTGTTGCTGGTGTGCCTTACTTTTATGCGCATTAAAAGTGGAATAAATATTTGTCTCAATTGATGTCTTTAAAAGGACACTGAACTTTCTGACTAGGGTTGCAAGGTTTACCGGTACTATGGTAGTATCGTGATACTATGGCTCCAAGATACTGGCGGTGCCACTGTAGTTTGTAAACGGTAGTATTGTCATTAACAGTCTGCCTACAATACATAATGCTGCATGTGAAAAAGTCACTAAAATACTTACACGATTCAGCAACAATAGATCATTGTATTTTAATAGTCTATGGAGCCTTCTAAGGTTGTAAAACTGTAGAATTTGCGCCTTTTATAGTAGCCTATTGCATATTTTGTGATGGTTCATTTTGAATCGGAATTCGTTTATTTCTGTTCCTGTCAATATGATATAATAGCTACAACAACCGTGACAATCTATTAAAAAGAATGACTCATAAAGTGAAATTTTGAATTACTTTGGATTCTTATCCGATAATAAGTGTGAAAAAAGTATGATAGATGAAAAACCCAAAATAGCAACAGGAAACAATTTTTGACCACTTCATATAGCCTAGGTTTGTTAGAAAAATGCTCTTTTCTTTATGTATCTTTATTTTAATGTATTTTTTTTTGCTGGAATGAATACATTTTAGGTGAAGAGATGTGCAAATACTTTTTTCAACAATAAGGGAATTATTTAAATTCAAGTAGGCCTATAATAACATATACAATATATTATTTCTGACATTTTTCTTTATTTCATGGATTTAAGTTATGAATTACAGTATTGCAATACTACTTGGTATCACCATACTTCAGCTGGTATAGTATTGTAACATAAATTAATGGTATCACAACACAACAACCCTATTTCTAACTAGTCCTCAGATGATTATTCAAATGGACAAACTATTCGGACTATTCTTGATCATGCAGTTCTTTGCTGAGAATTTTGTTAAATGTACTTTTAATGCATTAAACGATTTAAAATTACCCTGACACTCAGTATGGAGACAAGGTAACGTTAATAGAACAATTCATGAATATGTTCTATGGCTTGTGCGGTATTGTTCAAAAAGTTTTATTTGATGTGTAAGTGCAAAACTTACATTTCCACTGCATATCAGCTCACAAACTGGTAGTCTGAAATAAAAAATAAATAAAGGGTATAATGATATTACAAACCAAATATGCCACTCACAATACTCTAATGGTGCGCTACATTTTAAACAACCTTGTAATTGTTCAAATTTATTTGCCCTAAATTGTTAAAAATTAGTGAAACCTTCTTTAAAAATGCAAACTAACAGGTTTGGCAAAGCCTGTTTCTTTACAGAAAGTTTGCTTATAACAAAGGCTTGTTGATGCCTTTGTGTGATATTGAGCAAACAAAGGGATGTTTCTGTGCTTGGTTGTACGAGTTATACCACTTCATCATTAACGTTATCCATCACACATATTCAGTCGCGTCTGGTCAGATTTATTTGTCATTACAGCAAAACAAAACACTCAATAACGTAACGGCAACACTGGAATAAACCTTCAAAACGGCATAAAGAAAAGACAAATAGCATATAAAACAAATAAATGAGTTAATTAAATATCTCTCGCATTTTCATAAGTTTAACTTTAAGTTTCATAGGGATTGTTAGCATAAGCACACTTTAGCATCATGTGTAAATATGTATCTGCCTCATACAGTGACACGAATCGTAATCGCATCGAAATCCTAAATTACCTAACGTTACGACACTCACAGGTCCATTTTGAGCTGAAACTGCTTTATAATGTTCTAAAAGCCTCGGCGGGTTAAAACTGCTGCTGCCCCGGCGATCATGGAGAAAAAAACGACTGGTCTGGTCATGAGCCGCTCGCTGACGCCGGACCGAATCACAGCTGATCTCCTCACCTGCTTCCTGCAGGTGATCTCATAAAAGTAAATCTTTAAAAAAACACGCATATTTTCGTCACAACAAGCGCCACTAAAGTTCAGCGATAACTAACGTTACTGTATTTGTAATGCGGATAAATAGGTTTCGTTTTCTTTTTTAAAAATGTAGACCTACAGCTATGTGTTAACTTTACATCTATTTGAACGGATCATTGCGCGCGCTCTTGCTCTCTCAGTGCATCATTTAAAATGGCGCGGCCCGCTCTTTTAGAGCATAACGCCCACTTTACAAATTACTACTAACTTTACAAATTATTAATAGTTATTAAAAAGGACTAAGCAGCTAAAAATAGCTTATCTAGTAAAGTAGACAGTATTGCAAATAACGTGCAGTGGTCAAAACGTTTAGTCACAACATCATGGGCTATTAATTAGTTCACAAAACAGCAAACAATTTCACAAAGTGCAGGAAATAAACAGATTACTGATACTATACAAATAAAATCAAAGTAGTAATTAAAACGAAAAGTTTACCTTGATTTACAGCAGAACATCTTGTCAATATGAAATCCTGTCCTTCAATGGCGGTGCTGGGTGGCGGTTGGTTGTGACTCGGGATGGGGGATGGGAAATCACCACCCAGTACGCATGCGTAACAGCATGGCTTAGCCCTTATAAGCAATTTTACTCAAATTACATAAGTTATGGGAACTTTATACCTTACTATGTCAGCAACACTAATGCATTTCTAGTAAACTCAACAATTAGCTTAAAATTAAGTAAACACACTAGAATTTTGATAGTAAGGAATACTATTCGCATTTACAGTGCAGTATGGCCAGAGGGTGCATCCTTACAGCTACAGGACTGTTTTGCTCACACAGACTGGAGTGTGTTCGAATCCCAGGATCTGGAGGAGTACACTACATCAGTACTCTCTTACATTAAGCACTGTACAGACACTGTCACCACCGAGAAACACATCAGAGTGTATGCCAACCAAAAACCCTGGATGACAGCGGGGGTTAGGATTTTGCTGAAGGAAAGGAACATCGCCTTCAAGTCTGGTGACAAAGAGCGTTACAGTGCAGCTAGAGCAAACCTGAAAACAGGCATCAGAGGTGCCAAGTTGAAATATAAACACAAAATTGAGGGATATCTCCACAGCAATAATTCAAGACAAGTGTGGCAGGGGATACAAAATATTACCAACTACAGACCCAATCCCAGGTCTGTAGGGGTTGACAACACACTAGCAGAAGAGCTTAACTGCTTCTTTGCCCGCTTTGAACAACAGTCAGCAGAGGAAGCCACATTGCATTCACTATCAAATCCTAGCCATGTCTTCACAGTGGAGGAGGATGATGTTAGGAAAGTGCTGAGAACAGTAAACCCCAGAAAAGCAGCAGGACCTGATGGCATTACAGGGAGGGTGTTGAAAGACTGTGCAGATGAACTTACAGGGGTTTTTACAAAAATATTTAATTTGTCCCCTTAGCCAGGCCATTGTTCCACTCTGTCTTAAGGCCTCAACAATCATCCCTGTCCCAAAAAAGACCACCATCAATAGTCTAAATGACTACCGGCCAGTAGCCTTAACCCCTGTTGTTATGAAGTGTTTTGAGAAGCTGGTAAGAAGTCACATCCTCCAAAGACTTCCTCCCGCATTTGATGCCCACCAGTTTGCATATAGGGAAAATAGATCAACAGAGGATGCCATAGCTATAGCCCTTCACACTACCCTGACCCATCTAGAACATAAAGACAGTTATGCCCGGATTCTCTTCATTGACTTCAGCTCTGCATTTAATACAATAATTCCAAAAAGACTGGTCTCTAAACTAAATCATCTCGGCTTTCCTTTCTCCATTTGCCTCTGGATTCAAGATTTCCTCAGTAACCGTTCACAGAGAGTCAAGGTAGAGCACCACGTCTCTTCAGCACTCAGCCTTAGCACAGGCTCCCCACAGGGATGTGTGCTGAGTCCCTTACTGTACACTCTTTATACACATGACTGCACTCCTTTCCATTCAAGTAATACTATCCTGAAATTTGCAGATGATATTGCAGTGGTCGGGCTCATCACGAATGGAGATGAGACCGCATACAGAGACGAAGTAAACCAACTGGCTTTATGGTGCACTGATCATAACTTGGCCCTCAATACCTTAAAAACAAAGGAAATCATAGTAGACTTTAGAAGGAACAGACAAGATACTCTGCCCATTCATATACATGGGGACTGTGTGGAGATTGTCAGCAATTTCAAGTATCTGGGCCTGCATCTGGATCAAAACATATCATGGAAAACCAACACTATTGCACTGGTCAAAAAGGCACAGCAGCGACTTCATTTTCTAAGGGTGTTAAAAAATAACAACTTGGCCCAAAAACTGCTAGTGTCCTTTTACAAATGCACTATTGAAAGTGTGCTGACGTATTGCATCCCGGTGTGGTATGCCAGTTGCACTGCCCAGGAAAAAGCTGCTCTCCAAAGGGTTGTCAATACAGCGCACAAAATCATCGGCTGCACTCTTCCCTCCTTAGAGGAGTTGTTTAAGGCCCGCTGCTACAGCAAAGCATGCAGCATCCTGAAGGACTCGTCTCATCCAGCATACCACCTATTTCAAATGTTACCTTCGGGAAGACGATATAGAACCATAAAAGCCAAAACAAACAGACTAAAAAATAGCACATATCCAAGGGCTGTTGCAATAATGAATGGACATTAAATTGAGGGTGTTTCTAGCCAAAATTATTTTAATCTTTTTAATTTGCTGCTAGGATATGCACTTGCCACTTTATACACTTGGACATTAAATTGTATGCCTTCCTGGCTCACATTTTATTAACTTTTAAATTTGAAAAGCTGCTTGGAAATGCACTTGCCACTTTATATGCACATCATACGCACTTTTAATATTGTATTGTAACTCTTCATTTGATTTTATATTTTTATCTCTTTTTAATTATTGTTGTTGTTTTAGATAAATAGGACTGCACTGAAGGGAAGGGCAAATGTAAATTTCGTTGTATTTTGTACAATGACAATAAAGATTCTGATTCTGATTCTAAAGGAGCAGGTATACTTAATAAACACTTCAGGTAAAACACACATTTTGTGTAATTCTATAAATAAAGTGAACTATTATTTCTATACCTGTTACACAGGCCTGGATTGGCTAATTGGGAGCACCGGGAAAGTTTTTTGGCCGCGAGGGCCGGTGTCCCTAGCTGCTTGCACTCTCAGCAGTCGCACTTTTTTCATTTATTTATTTGACCATAGCCTCACTCTTTTTAATTATTTTCTCGCAGGCAGCAAAACGCAGCCGGCAGGTTAATGATGATCATTTAGCATTCGACCTTAAACAGCGGCACCTTAGTGAAAAAAGAATTTGAATAATTAATATTAATGAATATTACACCAGCTCAATGAAAAGCAGATGATTCACTACATTAATAAATCTGACATAACTTGATCAGAAATATAAAAAAGGGGTGAAAAGATTAAGCCTTCAATAGAAAGTAATACTGTGGTTAAAAGAGTCTTGCAGATACCAGCGCAATACTTATTTCTTCTTCCAAACTCACCAACATAACAGCTACATTGTGGTCCAGTGGTCAGCATGTTGTGTTGTGATGCTGCTGCTCTAACCTCTCCTGAGTGTTATTTTTATTATTATTATTTCATTTTTAGTGTTAAGAGGACAATATAATACTGTTTGGGTTACTTATGTTTGTGTACATATTTTATTTAGATTTTTTGTGTGACCACCGTTACAAAAGACAGCATATCTATAAATAATTTTGCACAGAATATATTGTCAGATATTGCAGGAAGGGACAATGTGATGTTTAAAGTATAGCTTTGGAGATTTAGCTACCCTTTAATCTTCTCATATTTATGAAAAACATTTGAAGTTCTAAAGCAGCTGTTTCCTTGAAAAAGACGTGATAGTGTCTTTAGAAACTGAATTGCAAATGACCTTATTTTAATATAGTCAGTCGTGAACAGAGGTGGGCTGGTCTAAGGCTTGAAACTCCAGGGCTGAAAAGAAATCCCACTCCTGCCCTGCTGTTACAGTAACGGGCTGAATATGCTGTCATAGCCTGGAAAGCCAATGTTATCTGGCCTTTGTTACTTTCGTCCAGCGTTACTTTCGTCCCCGCTCTCCCCTACTATAAGGCACACAGAATCATTTATCGTGTACAGACATGAACAGTCATATAGGGGTTTCACTGTCACATTTCTGTCAAAAACAGTGAAAAGTTCAGGCTGATTTATACTTCTGCAACAAGTTATCACCGTGACCTATGGCCAGGGGCGGACTGGCCATCTGGCAATTCTGGCAAATGCCAGAAGGGCCGGATCATTTTTTAAATGTGGGCCGGTCAGGTTTTTTTTTTTTTTTTTTTAATATGTATTGTTTTTACATGCTTTTACAAGCTTTTATCTCTTACAAAATGTGATATTATGATGATAATAATAATAATAATAATAATAATAATAATAATAATAATAATAATAAATGTTGAGCATTTGGTCCAATCGGCGACGACCGGCTGGTTTTGAGAGGGGCCGACCCAATCTGAGGTTACGCGGACGTAATCAAAATCTAGCAAGAATGTAAAACAAACAATAAGTGCCACACAAGCTAATTGTCAGAGATGGACCGTAAAAAGAAAAGGCAGGGCCGAAAAGCTCAGATAAAGAGCGCAAAAGGGCTCTAAAATCGAGAGGGTGGTCGCTGCAGAGCCATTTGAGCAGAGCTGGGCTCCAGGGAGGGGAGCATGAGCTCTCGCTCTGCCTCCTGTAAGCTGTTTTAATGCGTACACCAACCCCACCCCTAACCCTACCCCCAGTGAGATCACTCGTAGAAGAAGTGCAAAAAAGGTGGAGCTCAAGCTCAAGCTCCCCCTAACTGGAGCTCAGCTTGCCCAAATGGCTCTGCAGCGAGCACCACTTGGCTAAAATCAGACGCTGCCAAATGCATAAAGTTACTGAAATGTATACGAACATTCGGCTGCTGCGTCGGAGGACAGCAGCGCAGTAGAGGAGGTAAGAAAACAGAAAATGTACTTCTAATTCATTATACTAAAACATACCAAGTAAATGTCTCACCATTCACGCTACTTCTGAGAGTTTGTGACAGTGCATTAAACACAGTGACTAACGTTACATTGTGTTTAACAGTTGTCAGCTTAGCGTAGAACTCCTGCACATTTTAATGTCATTATCAGCAATTAACGTGATTTCTGTTATACAGACTGCTGTATGCTACTAGGAATATATTCTAACATTCAAAAGAGCTTAAAGCTATAGCCACAGTACTGTATGCATTTGTTGTGAACTCTGAACACATAGCTAGTCTTTAAACTATTACATTAAATGCATGCATAGGTTACAGTACATAATCATCTCATTGTCAGGGAAATGAGATTCAATCTATCCAGAATTATTTTGACTCTTTATTCTTTCCACAACGTTTCCAACAAGTACTGAGTATGCAAGTGCTAGCAATCACTTTGGGTATCCTTGTGGGTTGGTGTGGTCTACAACAAATTAAAATAAACAAATTAAGGAATCAGAAAAAACTTATACAAATAAAGATACTAAAACTCTTCCATGTACAATCAACAAGGGGTATGAGATTACTGATTGCCAGAAACACTTCAAATTTAAAAATAAATTAATCCTTACACTGTAAAAAATTTGACCTTAAATTCACAGTAAATTACTGGCTAATAATTGCATTACTTTCACAGTAAATTACTGTATGTAAATTCACAGTAAATTATTGTGAGGTAGTTCACAGTAATTTACTGTGGTTTTGTCACATTAAATTATTGTGAAATTACAACCATATATTGTAACTTTACAGTAGATAATAAAGTCCGTTACTGTAATTTCACAGTATTATCTTGTAGAATTAACTATATTTTACTGTGAATTTGCAAAACGATTACTGTGATTTAGCAGTAGGTTGCAGTTTAAATACCTGATTTAACTGTAAAGTTACAGTTATATCCCGGATTACTGTAATTTAACAGTTTGGTGCTGTAAAATTTCAAAGCAATTTTAGGTCACACAAAAATGGAAATTCTATCTTGATTTACTCACCCTCAGGTTGTTCCAGCTCTGTTAAAAATGATTTTTTTGTTAAACACAGGAATAAAAATATCAAATATTCCTCTTTGTGTCCAAACAACCTGAGGATGTGTAAATGACGACAGAATCTTCATTTTTGGGTGATCTGAGAAGACTCTAAAATCAAAATAAAAACAAACACACATACATTTTACAGATTTATTTAACAGCTTAATGACATCTGTGTAAACATTTCAGAAAACTTTCAAAAGGTGAAGGTGAAGCCTCAAAAAATACTATAAGAACATATTAATAAAAAAATCTGACATCATATTTAGCATACATATAAAAAGCAGTGCTTCAGAGTGCGCTCTCTCTCATTATATATATATATATATATATATATATATATATATATATATATATATATATATATATATATATATATACATATATATATATATACATATATATGTATACATATATATGTATATATATATATATATATATATATATATATATATATATATATATATATATATATATACATGAGAGAGAGAGAGACAAAACTTCTTGCTAAATTAGGCAGTCGTCTATTCAAAGTCAATCATTTTCCTGATAATTTTACACACTTGCTGGTTGATGTGTCTTCTCTGCTTCTTTGACTTCGTCTGTCTTCCATCTCCAAACTGGTGCCCAAAAAGCCACTATAAGCAAAAGGGCAGACAAACAGTTAGCTTCATACAACACTACTGGGACACTACTGCTGCACTACAGAGCAAAATTACTGTTAGCTCAGTTTGAACATGCTGACAATACTGTAGCTCAGTCAAACTGCAATCATTTAAACAAAAACATCTGAAAAGCATTTCCATCACAAACACACAATCAAGAACAGTCCAACAACAAATAGTGGTTTTAATGACCTAGGCAGAGCATTTTAAAACAGGTGATTTGATTTACACCTTCTGTTTACAGACTATAATCTAATGCTGGGTTCACACTTATTGCAAAGTTAACACATGCATCACAGCACTTGCTCTTGAATACTAGCAGGATGTTTCTTGCATCAAGCTAATTTTTCATGATTTAAATATTAGGAAAATTTTGCAAAAAAAACTACATTTGTGTTGTATTCATTTCAATCAAGTTTTTTGCAAATATTCCAAATATTTTTCAACGTTTTTTGAGGTTCACTTAATTTGTGCTGCCCAGTAAAAATTTCCCACTATTTATGCATTTGCAATGACTTGCATGTAATCCACTCACCTGAATAGGTAACTTCACATATGGTATAAGAGCCCCATCCTTTTAAAGACAGCTTCCCCTCTGGTCTCCAGCACAGACAAACAAATTGTGTCTGCAACACGGCCCTTTATAACAAGGGGACAAGGGGAGTCATGACTTGTGCTCCAATACATTCCTTGTTTAACCCCCCAAAACAAGCCCTCAGTTACAATATTTATTGTAGACATTACCTTAAATTCCAGAGTGCAAAAGGCAACTTCAGCATACTTCAGTTTCAGACCAGATCCAAAGTCAGTTGTGAAATCCAGGTGAGGTCCCATGACCACTCGACCCTCCAAGGAATAAGACTAAAAGGGGGAAAGAAAAACTAAATTAGAGGTGTTTGTGAATAATTAAATTTGTTTGTAGAAACAAAGTTGACATTCCATGCTCTGCCTATTAAAAACCAAGCAAACAAACACACATGCCCAGTAAAATTGCTCATAAAAATAAAAACTATAGTTTAAAAAAATCTTTGTCTAATATTTACTACTACTGGAGGTACTGGTGAAACTTCTGGAAGAAGAAAAGGAGTTTGTACAAGAAACTGCTCACAACAAATCTGTGAAAAACCTGACATTTAAAAATCTAATAAAAATGAGGCATCAACATTACCTTTAATAATCAAGCAATGGTTGATTGGTAGCATCAGTGTTTTAACATCAATGGCTGTGGCTGCAAAAAAAAATATGAATATAATAAGAGTAGAATAAGACTCAACCTAACACACACATACTCGTATGTATATATGTATATATATATATATATATATATATATATATATATATATATATATATATATATATATATATATATGTTTAGATTGTGACAATGAATTTAGGTTATATTTGTGTGCTCAGAATTTACTCACCTCACACTTCAGCTATTATCAGGTACACCTGAACACCAAAAAATAAAATCTAGTTAGTGACAATATGCAATTAGTTCTCATTAGTAAATGTTAGCACTGCATTAACACCAGTGAGAAATATACAATATGTACTGTGTTAGTGTTAGTTTAAAAGAATACAACTGAATTGTATTATAAGCCTCATTTAATAAAACAGTTAAGACTTGTTTCATAATGAGTTTAGTTTATTTAACTAACTTAACGTTAACGTTACAGTGAACAAAATTAACGTACATGATGGTGACTAACGTAACGTTAACCGTAACGTTAACTTAAGTGAAGGTCAGAGCTTACCTTAACTTTAGTCATTTCACCTTCACTTCAGTCTTGTACTGAAACAGAAAATGCAGTTAACAAGAAGTTAATTAAAGAAAATTCCCTTTCTTTTTTCAGGAACTAACGTTAACGTTATGCTAATACCTCAGAAAACACTACAGGCACCATCTGGTGTCGTTAATTTCTTGTTTTAAAAAAAAGGCGCGCTTAAACCCTGTACGTGCGAGTACAACTAAAGTACTCGGTAAATTCCTGTTAAATGACATGCACTATACAGAAATACACATACAACAATCATTTAACGGACAAAAGTCATATTGTAACACTTACCGAGGATGAATCCGTTGGGTGAAGAGACGACTCAGGCGTTGTCTGTGGTGATGGCGCTTGTTTGCGTTCGAGTCGAGTCAGTTCTGTTCAATGAATCGGCTCCTTTAAGTGAACAGTAAAGAGTCGAATTCGCCTGAAAACGATTCCGTTTTGTATAATATTGTAAGACGCAAACATATAATTCATTAATATTTCATCATATTGCTTGGTTCGTGTACTGCTTGTACACGAATTGCTTGTTGATGACTATGAGCTTATGAACACGTCTGATAAAATATCTGAATCTGATTCAATGTAACACGAGTCCTGAACCGAAGCAGTGCAAAAGTAATATATTGATTGAAATATAAATTTAATTATTTTCTTCGCCATTCAAAATATTACATATCTCTGACTTCAACAATAAGAATAAAGTTCGTTTGGAGTGTATTGAGAATTATAATTTTTTCCTCCCAGGATTCATTTCGCACCAAGCTGCATCAAGCTGTAATGGTGGATGAGAAGGCACATAATATTATAAACATTGCTTTTAATATGTAATGAAATAAAGTTTTAACACTTTTTCATGCGAGAATGTAGTTCTTCAAAACTCAAATCTGTGGATTGTTAGTAAAGATGGTGTGTAATTTTAAGTGTGTTTTGCCGGTAGCGGAGATCTATGACCTCCAGGCGGTAACGGCGCTCATTACTCATGTATCCGCCGAGAGGCGCCTGTCTTCAGGCTAGACATAGGGACAATTGCCCCGTCTTCGATGGCTCTATATGCGTCCGAAAATGAAGTTTTAACTGTTTTTCATGCTAGAATGTAGTTGTTTAAAACTCTAATCTATGGTTTATTTATATAGATAAAAAATAATAACTTTTATATATATATATATATATATATATATATATATATATATATATATATATATATATATATATATATATATATATATATATATATATATATATTTAATTCTGAGATTAGTGACCTCCAGGCGATGACAGGTGCCCAATACTCATGAAACCGTCTAAAGCAGACATTTACCCTGACATTGAAATAATTGTTGGCTGTTTAACAGTCTTTGGTTTCATTAATTAATTACTTTTTATTCCAGTTTATTATGTTTTGGCTAAGCACACAGTTGTTCATTAAATATTATTTCCTATTCTATGTTAACTGTATAAAATAAAGGTGCAGTACAACCAAAAAGATGTTTGTAACCAAATCGTTTTGGGGGCTATAACATTCTGTTATTATCTGTTAAAAGTTCATTTGTATTAATTTCTACGTTGAGTTAAAAAAAAGGTTTGAATTTCTATAACTAACGTGCAAAAGATATAGCCCTTTTCACAGTAATTTGCTGTAATCATGCTACCTGCCGTAATTTCACAATAAAATTATGAATACAACATATTACTGTGAATTTTTCAGTTAAATACTGTGAAGAGATACTAATGTAATTTACTGTGAAAAATTACAGTAACTTGTTGTGAAAACCTGGAAATTTTTTACAGTGTATGATAGGAGCCTGTGAATGTGTATCACACACACACACCTTTACACACAAATGGAGATGCAGCACTAGCAACACTTCAGCATAATTTCACAAATAACTATATAT
The DNA here is from genome assembly GCF_052040795.2 of Danio rerio. Lineage (NCBI taxonomy): Eukaryota > Metazoa > Chordata > Actinopteri > Cypriniformes > Danionidae > Danio > Danio rerio. Next base: position 13,034,491 of record NC_141031.1, read on the forward strand.
CATGAAGGATTAAAAATGTACAAATCCGCTGGTACACACAAATATTGCTGCTTTTTTCGTTTTTGCTTTATATTCTATTCATTTCGGTGCAACTGTTATTACTTAATTGTATTAATTTGTATACAGGGTTTCTGCAGTGTCTTAAAAAGTCTTAAAATGTCTTAAATTAAAAAAAATAATAAAATATTAGGCCTTAAATAGTCTTAAGTTCACTGAAATATTGTGTTGTAGGTCTTAAATCATTTAAAACAGTTCTTAATTTCCCTTTATCCAAGTAAAGCTACCCAATCTGGCCAAATCAGTTTTTTTTTATTGCAAAGAGATTCAGTTTAAAACAGCTGTTACATTATTTTCAGCAAATTCTCCAAATTAAATTCTCTAATCATGGAAGGAAAAATAAAGCAACTAATCCCTTTACATTATCTTCAATTAATACAAAAACTATTTACTAAAGTTACCAGACCATTAGAAAAAATCTTTTGTGTTTAGCCCTGTATAAGTCTACAATTTTATTCATAATGGTCTTAAAAGGGTCTTGAAATGTTTTAAATTTGATTTGAATAAACCTGCAGAAACCCTGTTATTCAAATGTTCAGAGCAGTCAGTAAGAAAACATTTTGCTGCAATCTTTACATCCTATACTGTGTTAATTAACTAGGGTATTGCCAATACCAGTGCTGTGAGAAAGGATGCAACGGTAGGCCTAGCAGAGACAGAAAGGAGTGTGGTAGAGGTAGAAAAAAACAAATAAACGTTACACACTGTACTTTGGGTTTGTAGTTAACTCTACAGTAGAGGTGAACACATGACAAAATATGTAGTTAAGTCTACATAGTTACATTTGAACTTAACTGTAGAATAGGCCATACTTGTTAATATTTATTCTTTAGGTCACCTATAATTGTTTCATAAGCACATATTTATTAAAAACTAGAATGAGTCAAGCCTAGCATAAGCAGTGATTCAAATAATGATGACACAGTGACTGCAGAGACCAGCAAAAAGCATGGACACAATAAGAGCCAGGCAAGGGTGAGGAACAAGTATAATCTCAGACAGCCATACAGACATATTAAAATTGCAGAGTTACAGAGTTAAAATGGATGAGAAGATGTAGAATCAGACAATGTGTTTACTGTCAACATGACAAGGAGAAGCCAACATAGTCTATGGACCGTGGCAATAAAGAAAAACACTTCAGAGAATGACAAGTATAGTTATTTGTGAATAAAAGTATGCTGAATGTAGTGCTGCATGTCCATTTGTGTGTAAAGGTGTGTGTGTGTGTGTGTGTGATACACATTCACAGGTTACTCCTATCATAAATAGCAGACAAATGGTAAACAGACTGCACACGGACTTTAAATTATTTTAATTTAGTTTTACTGTATGTATGAATTTGTCATAAACGGGTTGTTTTTCTTCCAGTCACATACATTAAATATTTAAATATTTATTACATATATGGTTCTGCTTATATTATTTCACTATCTGTACACCAATATAAGTAGTAAATGTGCGTGTCTGTCGGTGGGGCTGTGTCGGTGTGGTCATGTGGGCTGGTCCGGCTACAGTGCCAGGGCTGAAATTTTGTCCCAGTCCGCCCCTGCCTATGGCACATGCATTGCGTGAAGCCATGCACTTAAACTTCTGTGTTCTGTTAGTGTTGCTCTGCAATAACACTTCCAAAATGCTAGCTGGCAGCAGGTTTTCAATGTTCCTTTGTGTTGAGTTTCTGCTTGTTAATGCAACATACTGTAGCTCAAACTCACTCATTCATAGTCGGGAACCAGGGAATGTGCAACAACTCTAATCATAAGGTAAACACAAAACAAAAGTTTTCATATGGAGCTCCTTCACCAGATTCAACACCTGTAAACACTCTCCCATGGCTCTCAGCCCTGACCACACATCTCAGCTCTACCAAGCCGACCATTCACAGAGTTTGCGATACGCATTGTCGTGATATATAGTTTTATTTTTTTAAAGGTCAGCGTCAGTGTCCATACTCCATACACGTAAACTTGATGCAGAAGTATAAATCAGCTTTAAAACGCATATATGTGTGTGTGTCTGTGTGCGCACAGGAACTTTGTAATGACATTGTGTGTTACTCATCATTGCAGAAAGGCTTGAATTAACTCCACATTATGAAGTAATTCAAATACATTATGAAAAGTGCTTGACTACCGTTCTCTTACAGTATTTTTCAATCATTTTGCCACAAATTTCAGAACCCTGATGTCAATTTTCAAAACTCTAGACACAAAACTCTGAACAGTCACTACTTTTAACACAAACTGTCCAGTGTTCAAAACTCTGCATGCTGCATTCATTTCCTTAAGGAAGTCTTGCATTTGCAGGATCTGTTGTGTTCAGCATGTTATAAGATTTATTGAAGTGCGTGCGCGTGCATGTGGTGCGTGCGCGTGGAAAATAAAGCGGAAGTTTTAGTGTGTTCATCTGGACTAATGTGTAGACTGAGTTATTGAGTGTCCATAAAAGTTCATACACAATATTGGCGACGAAGATGGCTGAATTTAGCTTACCTGCACCACCACCTTTCCTCCCAGTGCCTGGCGACCCGCCTATTCCATGGGCGAACTGGTTAGATGGTTTCACAGTGTACCTTGAGGCTATGGATTTCACGGACATCTCCGATCGGAGAAAAATCGCTCTGCTTCGCCACTGTCTCGGGGCGGAGGGACAGAGAATATATCGTGCTCTGGGACATGCAGAAACATATGAGGAAGCAGTCGCTCTCCTCGCGAATCACTTCACCGGGCAACAGCGCGTGCTGCTGCGCCGATACAAGCTGCGCAAACGGCTTCAGCACTCGGGTGAGTCCGTGCAGAATTACGTAACTAATCTGCGAGATATGGCACGCTCATGCAATTATGGAACTCTTCAAGATCAGATTGTTCGGGATCAGTTTATCGAGGGGATATTGTGTGACAAGACCCGGGAAAAACTGCTGCTGGAAACTGATGAATTAACTTTAGATCATGCTGTTGCTATAGCTGTGCAGGTGGAGGCGGCCACTGAATGCTCTACGTTGCTGGCAGATGCGCGCCCCCTGGCGGACGTACCGTTACAGCAGATGCGATCTGTCTGTCTCACAAACCACGGCCCATTATCCCCACATAATACAGAAACTGAAGAAACATGTTTTCCAGTGCAGCTTACACAGCATCAAGGAAATCGTAGAAGTTTAGTTTTCTGCAGCAATTGTGGATCTAATTCACACAACTCTATTCAAAATTGTCCTGCACGAGGACAGATCTGCAGGAATTGCCAAAAAAAAAATCACTTTGCAAAAGTATGCCGTTCTGCACCAGCTGCTCAAGCGTCACTGAAGCGACACCCACATGCTCCGTATAACTGCACTGAAATCAGACATGTTTCAGGAGGGCAAGCAGCTTTTAGGACATGTACTGTACTCCTTGGTGAGGTGAGCCTTCCACTGTTGCTGGATACGGGTGCGGCAGCTTCTCTGCTCAATGCCAACACATATCACAAGTTCTTCTCCCATCTGCCACTGCAACAGCCCTCTACATCTCTTTGTGGTTATGACAGCTCTAAGTTCACTATGCTGGGTGTTCTTCATGTTCCAGTCCGCTATGGCTCTAAACACATACCATCATTTCCTTTCTATATTACTGAGCGGGGTGCCAACCTCCTGGGATTGGACCTGTTCACATGTTTAGGATTCACACTGCGAGACAACAAGGGGTCGGATATCCACCACATCACCACTACATGGCAGCAGAGATGGCCGGCACTGTTTAAAGGACTGGGGTGCCTCACAGTTTTTACCCACAGGCCTCTGGTGGATCCGGAGGTGTCACCAGTCATTCAACCCCTGCGCAGAATCCCTCTCGCACTGCGGGATGAAGTGACTGCAGAGCTTCAAACGATGCTGGCGATAGGAGTGATTGAACCAGAGTCTTAAGAATGGGGTTCGGGCACATCTGGTTCAGGGATACTCATTCCAAATGGCACTTAACCTAACCTTAATGCACTACAGGGCTAGTCAGCACAGTACCACTCACGTTTCACCTGCTCTGCTCATGCTTGGCCGGGAGATAGAACTGCCCCTAGACCGGCTAAGAGCATGTGGTTTGCCAGCAACGACAGTAAAGGAGCCCCAAGCAAAAGCCAAAGTGGCTGTCACTACAAACCAGGATCGTATGAAAAATAACTTCGACAAACGACACAGGGTTAGGCATGCTAACATCGAGGTACTGGACTGGGTGCGGGCCCGCAGACCCCACCGTAGCAGTAAAATGGCATCTTTCTGGTCTGAACCTCACCAAGTAGTTCGTCGGTTAGGCTCAACCACATATATGTTGAGTGATGGTTCTCGCTGGCATGCAAGTAGATTGCAGAAAGTGCCTATTCCCCTTACTACAACAAGAGGCCCAAGGGCAACAGAACCAATGGGGGCAGCAACACGAGGAATAAACTTTCCAACCCCACAACCTGAGCCAGTACAGCAGCAGCTATACCAGGCACCTCAGGGTCGTCAGCTCAGGGAGCCCCCACAACAGGCGGAGCCTGATCCGCCACCACTCTTGGCAGACACTGACCCCTGTCCTTCCCAAACATTGCACGATCCTATCCAAGATGTTCCAGGAATGCAACAGCAGGAGGGTTTGGGAGGTAGACCAGTTCGGGCGAAGACTCGTCCAGCCTATCTTAAGGATTATATCATAGACTTTCATGCATAAAGGTTAAGATGTGTCTGCTGTTTTGGCTGCCACATTAAAACTTGTTTACTAAGTCATGTAGTTCTTGGAGGGGGGGGGGGGGGATTGTTGTGTTCAGCATGTTATAAGATTTATTGAAGTGTGTGCGCGTGCATGTGGTGTGTGCGCGTGGAAAATAAAGCGGAAGTTTTAGTGTGTTCATCTGGACTAATGTGTAGACTGAGTTATTGAGTGTCCATAAAAGTTCATACACAATAGGATCATTGGTTCACATAATCCTATTATCATACAAATACTACAGGAACACTACTTTAGATCACCAGCATACAAAATGCATTGTTTCAATAAACAATCATTAAATATTGTTGTTTAAAATATATGATACAGGTTTCATGATGGTTTATACATAAGTGTAGAGGGAACAGTGCAGACAGTGGATATACTGAACTATTTTATTCATTCCATCATAATGTAGGTTTACTGTAATGTTTTCCTCACTGCACATCCCCATATAGAAAGCTGATATATGGCAACACGTGCAAATTACATTATTATAACATGTCATAATAGTCAATAATTTGTCAAAATAGTGCAAAAATCGGCGAGGCAGTGGTACAGTAGGTAGTGCTGTCGTCTCACAGAAAGAAGGTTGCTGGGTCGCTGGTTCGAACCTTGGCTCAGTTGGCGTTTCTGTGTGGAGTTTGCATGTCCTCCCTGCATTTGCGTGGATTTCCTCCCAGTGCTCCGGTTTCCCCCACAGTTCAAAGACATGTGGTACAGGTGAATTGGGTAGACTAAATTGTCTGTAGTGTATGAGTGTGTGAGTGAATGTTTCCCAGAGATGTGTTATGGCTGGAAGGGCATCTGCTGCGTAAAAACTTGCTGGATAAGTTGGTGGTTCATTCTGCTGTGGTGACCCCGGATTACAGTTTTTTACAATGGCTATGACACTTTTTTCAATACATTTAACAAGTTTGCTAAACTCTTAACGCAGCAACACACCTAAAATACACAATTGGCAAAACAGTTAATTTTATGCTCAAAATCACACATTATAAACTAAACCTCTGAACTACTTTTCAAAATACAATAATAAACGAACACAATACACCATGTCTAACAAAACACTGCAAACATGTTTCAAAATGAAATTATTGTTCAAAACACAAACACATGTTCTCTTCCAACAGAAACATTCAGTCAATCAGAACACACTGACAATGAAAACACTATCATCAGCTAAAATTACAGAAACTGCATTAGTTTATGTGTCAGCTCTGCCCTTATATTTGAAGTCTCGTTACAGTTTTGTTTCGTTGGGTTACGTAAATGCATGCATTTTCTTTCGTTTACGGCAAAAATTCTATACAAAACGAAGGAAAAAAATTGCTTTATAAAATTTACAGTTTATGTAAAAAAAATACAGACAGAATTTCTGCAGTACAGACTTTTTTTGAAGAAGGACATCACTGCAAACAGGAAAAGCACCACAATTATAATAAAATAACAAAGTAATCTTCTATACTGCCCGGTCTTTTGCCACATGTTCTCATCCACATTATACTTGATATCTTCTGAGGCCCGGCACGGTAACTGTGGCCCTTTGGCCTATTATGTTTTTCCTACGTCGACATCCCCAGCCTTGTCAACATTGAAAATTTCATGTGGTACTTGATTGGCCTCTAACTTCATGACTCTCTGAAAGTAATTAGACACAGTGTATGCAAATGCTGTACTGTATATGTACTGTATGTACTAATGAACTCCAGGTTTAAAGAGTAGTTTACTGCAAAACACACTGTGTAAAGTACAGTAATGACTGTATTGCATAATCTTACATCTTACATAATCTTAATCTTACATATATATATATATATATATATATATATATATATATATATATATATATATATATATATATATATATATACATTTATTTATTTATTTATTTATTTATATAACCGCAATATGCTGTTTCTCATTGGCAATTAAATAAAATACAGGGAATAAACTTGTGTTTCAATTCACAATTAGAACAGCTGTTCACTTTGACTTTATCCTGTATAAATTCTGTTTAGATCATGGTGTTATCTGTTCTGACATACTGTGTTAAAGCATTTGTAAATTTGACTGTAAAATTACATTGTTTTGTTCTTGGTTGAGCTTGTGTTTAAAAGAAGTTCAAGCATTTTAAATTTGTGTTAACTGGATGCATTTTGTGTCAAAACAACAAGAAATGTGTTAATTGTATAGCCCACGAAGACGGATGTTGTGCTAACTGTGTTAAGAGTTTAGGAAACTTGTTAAATGTATTGATAAAAGTGTCATAGCCATTGTAAAAAACTGTAATAAAGGGACTAAGCCGACAAGAAAATGAATGAATGAGTGCAAAAATCACTGTTTACATTTTTTTCAGCCATATCATACACATACACACACACACACACACACACACACAGACACACACACACACACACACACACACACACACACACACACAATGAATACACGTTTAAACACATATGTTTGTGTGTTTTTGTTTCTCTGCTGAAGCACCGCAGTAAAAATTCTCTTAGGGTCTCCTTTTGACCAGCAGCAACTCTGGTTAGTGGGTTCCCACTTAGGAAGAGGTCAAATTTCATTTTTACTGTTGATCATCAGTTGGCACCATTAAATCCTTTACATTGCCCCGTGCAAAAGCGTGTCTGACTTTTATATGGAGTTCTGTGGAGTAAAACTGCAATTTATAGAGTACATGCATAAGTACACTTACTATGTTTACTATGTTCTGACAGCTGAGGTGCCTATTTTGTATTTTCTCCTACACATCAATATCTGTGTGTTAAAGTCTCTCTTACAACCTCACACACTCACTAAACACCAAATAAAAGCAAGAAATCAAGCTTTTTTGCACTGTAACTGATGATCACCAGCAAAAATCACAAATCTTACCTCTTCCCAACAGGAAAAACCACCAACAATCAAGAATGCATGATTATACGCTGTCATGACGTTGCATTTAAAAATAATGGAAATCACTTGGGCAAAAACAGCCATGAACACAATGAAAGGGTGGTAAATTTGCTCAGAGTGTATTGTTGAGTTTTTAAAAAATTCAAAAAGTATTTTCCCAAAATATGTGTCAACAAGACTTGTCACCAAAAATCATCCCATTTGCTGAACCACAGAGAAAGTTGTTGGTAAATTAAGCCTCAAAATCAGCCCAGAGTGGACCAAAACTTCACCAACAGCACAGAAGGGTTAAACACCCCCAAATCCTTGATGGGATGGTTCTAAGAGGCAGTGCTCACTTCTGGACAGAGGGGCAAGTGTACCAAGTAGCAAGTGGAGATGTTTTGAACCTTCAGCTGACAGCCAGTGTAAGTGGAGAGGTAAAGGCTGATTTATACTTCTGCGTCAAACGCCGGCGTATGCTACGGCGCTCACGCATAGCCCTTGGCGTGGCCATGGCCGTCGGCGTCGCTTCAAAAATTGTAGAGCGCAAGCTCTGTGATTGGTCGGCTTGGTAGCGCTGACGAGTCTGGGCGGGACCGAGAGCCGCGCGAATGGCGCGAGCGATTGTCTACAAGTGTGGAGTCCCGTGAAGGAGCTTCGGATGGAAAGTTTTGTTTTGTGTTTACCTCATAGTTAAAGTTGTTGCACGTCCGCCGGTTCCTGCCTCAAAATGAGCGAGTTTGAGCCACTTGTACATCCCGGAAGTGTTTAGGAAAAGCATAAAAGTAGCGAAGAAACTCAACACAGAGGAACATTTACACCTCACTGCCAACTAGCGTTTCGGAAGTGTTAATGCAGACCAACAGAGACAGCGCGCAGAAGTATAAATCAGGCTTAAGAGAGGTGTGACGTGGGCTCTATTGGGATCATTGAAGACCAGATGAGCTGCAACATTTTGTTTGGCCAGGATTGATTAGATGAGCATGTCATCGGTGTAAACCAGAGATGCCCAAACTAGAGCCCGTGGGCCAAAGTGGATCCACGGTAACCTTTGATTTGGCCCTCCATCCCATCTGAGAAGAGAGGGAGAATGATGGGGAGTTTTGGGGGAAAGTCTTTAACAGAGATTGTCATTTCTAATACAACATAACTTTATTTTTTAACTGTTGAGATACAAAAATAAACAAACTGAAATTAAACGTTTCAATGAAATGTTGTGAATGAATCAAATAAAATAATAGTCACTTGAAGGAGAGCAGACATTACAGAAGACATCAGCAAGCGAAGGCAAAGTGTATTTTTAGTGTTATAAATGGGATTGTTCATGTTTTATTGTAAGACTTTCATTCATTATAAAATGTATAATTATTAATACAATTAAAGAATTTGAAATGTTGTAAATTACAGTATTCAGTGAATCATGTAAATTATATAATGATTAATAATAATAAACTAGGAAATTACATTGACAATTTTACAGTTTGGTAGATTTACCTCCAGCCCACCACCCTCAGACGAGTTTAGTTTTTGGCCTTTCATAAGAAAAAGTTTCCCTGAAGCACCTCTGAAATAAACTTTAACTAAAAGTTTTAGATTCTGAGCAGGACAGCACACTGGTTCTCCCGCAGCATGTTTGTTCATCATTTCTATCTTAATGTGTTGATCATTTTCTTTTGTGTTTCTGTATTGTGTGAAGGTCAACCAGTCCATGGTTTATGCTGCTAAAATCTTTATTCAGTTTTATTCATAAACTATGTACAATATATACACTGTGCTCACGTCGGCTCCAGGTCTCTTGGGTGAAGGTCTCTCAGTGACGTGGTCTCTTCTGGTCGTTGTGCGTCTCTGGTGGAGATGGGGAGCGGGAACGTTTCCCTCCAGCGTCCTGGACTGAAGATGCTGCACCAGCTGAGGAAGAGGAGGGCAGCGGCTTGGTCTGGCAGAAGGACGGCCTCTTTTTCTTCTCAGCAGCATAGGCCTCACTGAACAGATCGAGCGCAAACACACACAAGCAGACATAATGTGAGATTTTCACAAACACAAAAACATGCTGCAATGCCAAGTACAGTTTACTCACGCGTCTATGATGGGAATGACGTATTTGCCGCTGCCGTCCATCATGACTCCCTTTCGGTTTGGGTCGTCCACCTCCAACAGGAAGCTGCGGGGAATCCCTGTGCTCCTCCTGATGCGCTTATGCGAAGCAGAGCTGCTACCCTGTGAATTCATGAGTGACAGTCAAACGACAGAGCAAACAATCTGACTGATGGAGACAAGAGCTCATGTTCACAGCAACCATAAGCTTAGAAAACCCAGTTACCCCTTTAGAGGGGCAGTGCCTAATGTGGTGTCCTGGGATCCCACAGTGAAAGCAGACATAGTTGGGTGGAAGAAGCCCAAGCAGTGTCATGGACTCACTGATGAACATCAGAACCATGAGAATCAGCTCTAACATTTCTCACAAACCAAACCTGTCAGTGTCTGAACGCTCACCTGCTGGAGTAGTAGCACAGACTGGACTGGTACATCACCGCTTTTAGCTTGTCCTCCTCTGATGCCTTTGCCTCAGCCAGATTCTCAGTCTGTTTCACAGGCATTTGCACATTAGAATTTTATTTCACTGATTTGCTCAAGAGCTCAGATAAACACCCTCAAATCTCCCTAAAAAGCTCTGTGTGTGTGTGTGTGTGTGTGTGTGTGTGTGTGTGTGTGTGTGCATGTGTTTGTGTGTGTGTGTGTGTGTGTGGGTGTTTTACACTGTGTATTGATATTCTGCACTACATGTCATTATGACGCCTCAAATGCAAACACTGCAGTTCAATACAGAGCAGCACAGTGGGGTGAATTAATCATTTGTTCAATACCTTCAACAGCTGCTCCAGTGAGAGGAGTGAAGAATCACCTGTTTGAGAAGATTTGGCTGATAATCCAGCTTGATGTCTGCAAAACAAAGGAGCTTGTGTGACTAAAACACCACAGACAGACTCAAACTCTTGATATAACATCTATCAGAGGATGATTGCGCTCATTTCACATGACTTACCCAACAAATCTTCTGTTTGATGACTTCAGTCCAGCTGCAGGGACCCGTCTGATGATGACCGACGTGTTTTTGGGGATGAGAGCATCATCATCTGTGTATTCTGACAGCAAAATAAAGTTTGAATATAGTAATAATCATTTACCATGGTATACTTTGAGTGCCATTAGCATTTTAAAACACTCAGAACATCACTATATGTCACCATCAGAGTCAGAATAATAAATCACAGCTTCTACAAGTCTGTCTAATAACACATCTAATGTTAGTGTAGTATAGTTTAAGTGGCTTTTCCTCATCTCACCTTCATCAGTTTGGGCTTTGCTGATCTTTAGCTGGCAGAACTTCAGCCTCTCGCGCCTCATGATCTGCCGCTTCAGCTCTCCCACAGTGATGTTGAGGCCCTCAAACTGGAGCGAGTCGTAGGTGAGTCGACTCTGAAACCTGTAATGAACACAAGACATACTGAACACAAAACACAGTGTGATAACAAGGGTCAAACCTGAATGAAGGGAGCAGCAGGCGATCAATCGATGTATCCAACAATCAATAATATCAATAATCTGGGAATCAGTTGCCACGAAGGACGCCGAGATCAGATGCCAATGACAGAGCGAAGTTCAAAACAACACAAAGAGAACCGTTGCCATGGATGCTGACGATCACGTGAAGAGTCGCTGAAAACTTCCGCGTTATATTCTCATAAATAATATTGAAATCATTACTATGATAACAATTAAATAAACTGCAGAAGTTAGACATCTCTGAATAATACACAGCTGCGTTTCCTTACACGAATGATTCTGGCCTTTGTAAAGAATCGAGCGAGTCAATGAATCAGTGATTCGTGGCTGTATGAATCACTCAAAGCTTCACTCGAATAAAGCGGTCTCTTGCTGCCACCTATTGGCGATTTGTTTTTTCGTTTTTAAAGTAATTTAACACTTTTTTTTAAAGGCACCTTCAAATTTATTTTCTACAAGTTTATATCCGTGTGTTAAAAATGATTTAAAACTCTCTAATCTCATAATTTCCTGATGCGTTTATAATGTAAATCCATTCATGTTTGCCTTAGATCTTCATTATGTGTTAAAATCAATAAAATATTAAAGTTGCCTCATCCAAATCCAAAGTTAATTAAAAGCTTTATTATACAGCAATGTGTGTGTGTGTGTGTGTGTGTGTGTGTGTGTGTGTGTGTGTGTGTGTGTGTGTGTGTGTGTGTGTGTGTGTGTGTGTGTGTGTGTGTGTGTGTGTGTGTGTGTGTGTGATTGTGGCAGTGGATTAAAGTGAATGTAGAAGTGATTAGAAGTGTGTGATATTTATTGTCTCTGATAATCAAAAGAACATTTTAAGAGTCCAAAAGATTTACTGCCTGATTAAGCCTGTTATAATGCAATTATGATGACCCTATAAATCTAGAATGGTCAGAACAATGAAAAATTAGGGAAAGAGATTCATTAGTATTTCTCCTCTTTTTTTTGTATGTGTAAGTGCTCCTGGAAGAAAAGTCTGCGTCTCTCTGTGTCACTCAGGCTGCACTGCAGTGTCTATTCTCAGGTGTGATCCCACTACTGATCAGCACGGGGGATTTGACCTGCTCCGTCTCCGACCTGGGCCGGTTCACCCCTCATTACACAACCTGGTGGTCCCAAGCTCCCCCAGGAGCACCATATCGATACCGAACTTAGTGTGGACACCTGATCAACATAGTCCACTGCAGTCCAGAAGCCCTGAGCTCAAGCGATTCGCAGCCTCAGCCTCCCAGTAGCTTGGATTACAGGCGCGCGCCACTAAACCCGGCAAGAGCTGAGAGAATCAGAGCTGTGGAGAATCTGATCATCACAGCGACCTCAAGTGGAGGAAATGATGAATGATGAAGTTATGTTGACTTTTTATTGGTCTTATGGCACTGTTTGGATAAAAATAAACAGCAGTACGGTCCCAAATAAAATATAGTTATTTAAACTAAATACTTTAGTATTTTAGAACCACATAGTAAAGTTTATTGTACTGAATAGTATAATCACAATGTTGTGCTATTTAAAGGCAACTGTGGTGCAGAGTCGGGTTGGAAGAAACTTCAAGCATTTCTGTTTTCGTGAGGTTAAGCTGAAGATGATGATCTTTCATCCAGTGTGAAATGTCCGACAGGCAGGCTGAGATGCGAGCTGGAACCGAGGGATCATCAGGGTGAAAAGAGAGGTATAGTTGGGTATCATCAGCATAGCAGTGGTAGGAGAATCCATGTTTCTGAATGACTGGTCCTAGAGATGTCGTGTAGATGGAGAAGAGAAGTGGCCCAAGAACAGAGCCTTGAGGTACCCCAGTGTTTAGATGCTGTAGGTTGGACACCTTTCCCCTCCAAGACACCCTGAATGATCTGTCAGAGAGGTAAGATCTGAACCATTGAATAACAGTGCCTGCAACGCCCAGTGACTCATATATATTATATATATAATGATTAATACATATAGAAACAATATTTTCATAACTAAATTATTTATGATTTGCCGTTTAACAGCAAAACATCTCGTCAAATAGGCCACAGTTCATCAGGAAATGAAAATCTTTTAAATGACAACAGAAAAGCAGTTCAGCGACTAACATTCACTCATTCAGTGAGTATCTCATTTATTCATTCATTCACTAATTGAATCAACACTTTTTCAATCACTTAATATGGTGTCAGATGCAGATGTGGCCTCTAGTGTAATCCACAGTTCATATATTGCACAATGACGCTAAAGGCCACCATATTATAAAATACTGCAGGTTGTTGGTTGCAGATTAATAATCACAAACATAATTTTTTAATCATAAAACAGCTAAAAACATATTTAGTGTCAGAGAGGACAAAGTGGTTTCAGTTTACCTTTTATCTTTAATATTAAACAGCTTTTTAGTCTTTAGATCAGATTAAATAACTTGTGGTACTTGTATAAACAATGTTCAGCTCAGGATCAGTAATTCAGCATGATGTGCTGCTAAAGCTGAAACAGTCTATCAATTTATGCCACAGATTGTGTGAGATTCTGTCGAGTCTTATAGATGTTAAAAACACTGATGGAGGTCAAAACCGCATCTGACACCACAGTTAGTAGATGAGTAAGAGTAAACTGAATAATAAATATGTAACTCAGTTAATGATATTATTCACTGCATGAATGAATGTTAGATGAGGAACTGGTATTTAAGTGGAAAATTAAAACATTACAGCTTTACTTTTTCAGAGGTTCACTGTTTGCACAATCTTAAATGGATAGTTCACCGCATAAATATGATTGTGCCGATTATGAATTAACATTTTTGGGTCAATTATCCCTTAGCTCACATAAATTATCCCAGAGCATTATTTCAGCATCAATGATCATTCACAATAGTCACATCACAAGAAATACAAGGTTGAGTCTGGATTATAATTTAGCATTTGCGTGTGTTTCTGAGGCCTGCGACTGTAAAAGCTTTAGGTCTAATAAATTGCATAATTTGTCATTTTAATTGCAAATCATTTTATTTAATTAAAAAAAATGAAGACAATAGCAGTATTATTTTACATTTGATTATTACATTACTGTACCTGAATACTGTTAGACTCGTTAAAAAACAACAAAGCTCTGTTCATTTTATTTCAACATTTTATATTGTATTTATCTCTGCTCGTAGATTGTTTGTAATGTTTTATGCAGATGCACACCTAATATAAACAAATAACCCATTCTGTAATATGTTTTTTACAGCTATATGTATTATGATACAATAAACCACTTTTACTGTAGTAAAAAAACTAAAGTATACTACAATATTTAATACATTTTATTAGTTGATACAGAAAACAGAATGTTGTGGCACTCATAAAATGAGTTGTAAAGGCTAATAAATATGGTATAATAATCTTTAGTTCAAAAATACTATGTTGATACTAATTACTGTAATTTTTTTATTTGTGATCATACTGCTATTTATTATTAACTAATGTCATAAGGCTATGAAGACAGTTTTTATTCATCATTCAGTTTTCCTCCACTAGAGGTCGCTGTGAGGATCAGTTTCTCCACAGCTCTGATTCTCTCAGCTCTCGCCGGGTTCAGTGGCGCGCGCCTGTAATCCAAGCAACAGGGAGGCTGAGGCTGCGGATCGCTTGAGCTCAGGGCTTCTGGGCTGCAGTGGACTATGTTGATCGGGTGTCTGCGCTAAGTTCGGTATCGATATGGTTCTCCTGGGGGAGCTCGGGACCACCAGGTCGTTTAAGGAGGGGTGAACCGGCCCAGGTCGGAGACGGAGCAGGTCAAATCCCCCGTGCTGATCAGTAGTGGGATCGCGCCTGTGAATAGACACTGCAGTGCAGCCTGAGCGACACAGAGAGACGCAGACTTTTACACTAGTTGTTTTTACTCTGATATATCTTTCTAACAGTAAAAAAAGAAGCAATAAAGGTTTTGAGATGAATGACATGGCTGTGTGTTAATAATTAGAAATAACTAAAAGTTTAGTTTTTTCGAGTGATGGGTTGCAGCTGGAAGGGCATCTGCTAAAAACGTGCTGGATAAGTTGGGGGTTCATTCCGCTGTGGTGAACCAACGGGACTAAGCTGAAAAGAAAATGAATAAAAGTTTATTTGTAGACTAGACATTTTATTTGTAAACAGAAATACACAAATTATCTCAATTTCATGAGTGTATTTTGAAAAGATGATGTTTTAGACAGAAATATGTTTTGCTGTGGTTACTAACTCATAAGTGTGGTCTATCAATATCGGGTGGTATTTAAAACAATTATAGAAGAATTTCACTTTAGTTCTCTCCGTGTTGGTGTGGGTTTTCACTGGTTGGTCTGGTTTACCCCACAAGTCCAAAGACATGCGGTATAGGTGAATTGGGTAAGCTAAATTGTCTGTAGTGTATGGGTGTTTTCCAGTAATGGGTTGCAACATGGGAGGGCATCCTCTGCGTAAAACTTATGCTGGCTAAGTTGGCGGTTCATTCCGCTGTGGTGACACCCGATTAATAAAGGGACTAAGCCGAAATGAAAATGAATGACTGAATGAATTTCACTTTAAACATAATTTACACATTGTTACTTTGAACCCATCATCTGATATTTGGCAGCTCCATCAAGGGTTCTGCATTGTGTTTTCTTTTTATTGTGGGAATAACCAGACAGGTATCAGCAGTTGTGACGGCTCTTTAATCACTCCTGATGTAAACAAAAGCACAGATTTTACAGTGTGTCTTCGCCCTCATCACTTTTACATGCTTCAATCAGACAAATATAAATCAAAACCTCAATTAAAATGAAAACACAAAAATAACGAACTATGTGAAATATGTGAAAAAGAAAGTTATACACAATATTGAAACATAAAAACTGGCTTCAAAAGTCAAGTAAATATGATTTAAGATTAATTAGAGCTGCAGACACCCACCTCTCCCATGTGCAGTCAGTACAGAAAAGGAGGAGGCGGGTGCAGAACAGGAAATTAAAAAACTTAAGCTTTCTCAGAAATTTAAAGGAGCAGGTATACTTAATAAACACTTCAGGTAAAACACACATTTTGTGTAATTCTATAAATAAAGTGAACTATTATTTCTATATCTGTTACACAGGCCTGGTTTGGCTAATCGGGAGCACCGGGAAAGTTTTTTGGCCGCGAGGGCCGGTGTCCCTAGCTGCTTGCACTCTCAGCAGTCGCACTTTTTTCATTTATTTATTTGACCATAGCCTCACTCTTTTTATTTATTTTCTCGCAGGCAATCCGATGATTCACTACATTACAGTTTTTCTCGATTACTTGGATGTAGTTGTCAACTGAAACTCCACATTTTCAAAACAGTAGACACACAGGCCTAAACAGCGGCACTCATGGTCAAAATGACACATTTTGCTTGCAAAAGGCACATATCGTGTCAAAACATTTAACATATGCAACAAAAGCTAGTTTTACCTTCAAACTACACAACTTGCAAACAAGTATATGAGCTCTTTCAATTAATCATTACACAATAGACAACAAAATACAAAATACAGAACTCAAAATGCACCACCATTGCTTGCCATTGTAGCTTATAGCCAATGGCATTTGTTGTCTCTATTTGGGCTGTCAAATTCGCCTTTTTGCAAAGAATTGGATCAAGAATAAGAAATGCTTTGATTGAATATATATTGAATTCATGACATTTTTTAAACTGTGGCTGAAAACTGAAATACTGTATATAAAAAAAAGACAAAAGTAATAAAATACTGTAAATATTAGAGAAAACACATGTAAACTAATGTACAGTCAAATCTATTGGGAGTATAGGACATAGCCATATTGACCTCCTCCATCAATGCTGGCACAGAACAACACAGACCTTCCACCAGTTATATAAGGTTTGCAGAATGATGGCTAATTGAAGATTTGTGTGAAGGAGTGTCAAACCGCTGCTTCAGTGATTTCATACTGATGTTGGTAGTTTTTAATAGTTAGGAATAGATGGATTCTGTTTGGTTACCAAAACTAAAACAACGGAGTTTGGACTGCTTGAATGACATCCGTGTTAACTGTTTGGAAAAATGGTGAGGAAAATGTGTCAACCCAATGAGAAAGGGTTTACACATTTGCAAGACCGGTCCTCTGCTCTGCTGGGATAGTGATAATGAAAATGAAGAGGAACCTAGTTTCTTTAACCAGGTCAAAGCAAACTAGAAAAACTGTAAAACGCATGTGTGTGTGTGTCTGTGTGCGCACAGGAACTTTGTAATGACATTGTGTGTGACTCATCATTGCAGAAAGGCTTGAATTAACTCCACATTATAAAGTAATTCAAATACATATGAAAAGTGCTTGGCTACCGTTCTTTTACAGTATTTTTCAATCATTTTGCCACAAATTTCAGAACCCTGATGTCAATTTTCAAAACTCTAGACACAAAACTCTGAACAGTCACTAACACAGACTCTCCAGTGTTCAAAACTCTGCATGCTGCATTCATTTCCTTAAGGAAGTCTTGCATTAGCAGGATCATTGGTTCACATAATCCTATTATCATACAAATACTACAGGAACACAACTTTAGATCACCAGCACACAAAATGCACATTGTTTCAATAAACAATCATTAACAATCATTAAATATTGTTGTTTAAAATATATGATACAGGTTTCATGATGGTTTATGCATAAGTGTAGAGGGAACGGTGCAGACAGTGGATATACTGATCTAGTTTTATTCATTCCATCATAATGTAGGTTTACTGTAATGTTTTCCTCACTGCACATCCCCATATAGAAAGCTGATATATGGCAACATGTGCAAATTACATTATTATAAAATGTCATAATATAGGTAAAATTATAGGTAAAATATTTTTAGGGGTAAAATATATAACATAATAGATCATATATATATATATATATATATATACACACGTAACATACATGTTTATATTTGTAATTCTAATAGTCACAGTTTTTCTCGATTGCTTGGATGCAGTTGTCAACTGAAACTCCACCTTTTCTAAACAGTAGACACACAGGCCTAAACAGCAGCACTCATGGTCAAAATGACACATTTTGCTTGCAAAAGGCACATATCGTGTCAAAACATTTAAAATATGAAACAAAAGCTAGTTTTACCTTCAAACAACACAACTTGCAAACAGATATATGAGCTCTTTGAATTAATCATTACACAATGGACAACAAAATACAAAATATAGAAGTCAGTGCACCACCATTGCTTGTCATTGTAGCCTATTGCCAATGCCATTTGTTGTCTTTCTATTTGGGCCGTCAAGTTTGCCTTTTTGCAAAGAATTGGATCCAGATTAAGAAATGCTTTGATTAAATTTATATTGAATTCATGACAATTTTCAAACTGTGGCTAAAAACTAAAATACCGTAAAAACAGACAAAAATAATAAAATTCTGTAAATATTAAACACATTTAAACCAATGTACAGTCAAATCTTTTGGGAGTATAGGACATAGCCACTATTGACCTCCTCCATCCATGCTGGCACAGAACAACACAGACCTTCCACCATTTATATAAGGTTTGCAGACTGATTGCTAATTGAAGACTTGAGTGTAGGAGTTTCAAATCGCTGCTTCAGTGAATTCAAACTGATCTTGGTAGTGTCTAATGGTTAGGAATAGATGGTCTCTGTTTGGTTACCATAGCTAAAACAATGGAGTTTGGACTGCTTGAATGACATCTGTGTTAACTGTTTTGAAAAATGCTAAGGAAAATGTGTCAACCCAATGAGAAAAGGTTTACAAATTTGCAAGACCTGTCTTCTGCTCTGCTGGGATAGTGAAAATGAAAATGAAGTGGAACCTAGTTTCTTTAACCAGGTCAAAGCAAACAAGAAAAACTGTAAAAAATGGCAATATTTTGACATGTATGACATTTTATATATGTAAAATTCTTATGAACTATTATGTCACATATGTAATTTGCATATATTTCTATATATCAGATTTCTATTTTAGGATCTGGGTTTCCATCTTTCTGGTCTTGTGGGTTTGGTTCTCCTCTACATCACAGTGGTGTTTTCATAAGTCAAAAATCTTGGAAAGAACCTTCTGTCAATGTGAATCCAGGCCTGATATTGCTGTGATTGGGCTTTCTCACATACATACAGTAATGTCAGATATAAAAACATTGTCTGTAAAAGTGGTACATGGAACAAAGTAACCATAAATATAAAAAATTAAGGATGAATAAAGATGTCATCTATAGATAATGTAGTTCAGTTGGGTCATCTTCTGTGGTAACTGATGTCATTTGATCTATCCTGGTTATTTCATCATCTAAACATGTAATATTGTACAAAAGTTTCCATAAATCCAGAGTAATGCAACAGTTAATTATTATTTTGAGTGCTTGTATCAGTTGATAATAACATCACGTGAAGTAAATGAATACATGGTTATTTCAATTGTAATGTTTGAGTTGCATTTTGAAATGGGATCAATTTGAAGTTTAATTGTGTTATATTGAAAAGGTGATCTGAGTTCAATGAACAAAGTATTTTTGACTTGTGTGTGTTTTATCCAAGCATTTGAAAAAAGAGTTAAGGGTTTTGCAAAAAAATGTGCAATTTTAGCAATGGTTGTGAATTTTGTATCTAGAGTTTTGAAAATTGACACCAGGGCCCGATTTTTCAAAAGTAATCCACTAGGATTTTGGATAAGGGATTGGATCAAATCTTGAAAATGGGTTTATCAAAAGAAAAAAACGGATTACCTAATCGGATTAGATCACGTAATCTAATCTTGGTTTTGATCCGGATCAAACCTTTAGTTTGGGTTTTTCAGACCTTTTTTGTAGGATCTGGATCACTTTGATCCAAAAAACCTGGATTAAACTGATTCCACCAGAAAGGTGGATTTAGCGTGGATTTCATGCCTAAAATGTAATGAAAACTTAAAAAATGTATAAAATAATACTATTTTTGGATCATGCAGTATCTTACGATATATACTATTTATTCATAAGGTTTTAATTTTATTTGTTCATCCGTCAGGCTATAGTGATTATTGGCTTTAATGTATTTAGCCTTTCAGTATAGGCCTCCAGCAACGTAGAAAGAGTTTGGCCTCATAAAATAATCCCCCAAACAGCTGTGAAAATTGACCAAAAACAATCAATTTTATTTTGTCACTAATTGATATATATATTCATCACAATGAAAAATATTTTTCATTTTAGAATATTTATTAGTGATGCATGCAATGATTACAGAATAAACAAAAAATGCAAAGAATGGCAATGACTGATTTTTGAAATCTCTTTCAACAATTGCAAAAAGAGACTGAAAGGGCAGAAGCACAGCTTCGTCTGGCGGGGGAACAACTGACTCTGACCAAACTGCAGCAAACCAAGGCCACACTTGAGATCCGCCTCCTAAAGGCTACGCTCAGACAAGCTGCTCTCTCCACATCAGATGAGGAAGTCTGAGATTATTGTGGAGTTTTTGACATTAAGTCTTTTTTTTTATTTACATCTATATTTGAAACTTATTATAAATATCCTCAATGTACAGTGTTTGTGGTGTAGGTCTCAGATGAGCGGACTGCTGGAAGAGGATGGGGTGGGCTTTTTCTTGTTTTATTATTTATTATTATTATTAATTTAATATTTATTAAATTTTCTTAGTTTTCATTTTAAAAAAAATAAAGTTATATTGACCCCACGCTGGCTATTCTACTTGTCACTCTTTACATATCTATAGTTCTACATTGTGATTTCCTATCCTGTTTGAGCACTGGTAATCCAGATTTAGTGATCCTGAAAAGTTTCTATCCGGATCAGTTTGATCCAATTCGATGTTGCTCTGAAAAACTGGCTCAAAAAGTAAGCTGGATTACCTGATCACGGATCGCAAAAACAGAACTACTAAATCTGGATCAATTTGATCCGGATTAAACCTTTTGAAAAACCGGGCCCAGCAGCTGACCGTTACAGATACAGCATGCAGCACCGAGGACCGTCTATCTCTACAGCTTCAGACAGGGTTTTATGACAACCTTTGTAAATGTTTGCAATTAGGAATCCTTCTGCAGAAGACATGTCAGTGTTTGACGTAAACTGTTATTTTATGAAACATTTAATGTTGAGTGTTTATATGCATATTTTTATATATAATAAATGAATACACATTTAAATACATATGTTTGTGTGTTTTTGTTTCTCTGCTGAAGCACTGCAGTAAAAATTATCTTAGGGTCTCCTTTTGACCAGCAGCAACTCTGGTTAGTGGGTTCCCACTTAGGAAGAGGTCAAATTTCATTTTTACTGTTGATCATCAGTTGGCACCATTAAATCCTTTACATTGCCCCGTGCAAAAGCGTGTCTGACTTTTATATGGAGTTCTGTGGAGTAAAACTGCAATTTATAGAGTGCATGCATAAGTACACTTACTATGTTCTGACAGCTGAGGTGCCTATTTTGTATTTTCTCCTACACATCAATATATGTGTAAAAGTCTCTCTTACAACCTCACACACTCACTAAACACCAAATAAAAGCAAGAAATCAAGCTTTTTTGAACTGTAACTGATGATCACCAGTAAAAATCACAAATCTTACCTCTTCCCAACAGGAAAAACCACCAACAATCAAGAATGCATGATTATACGCTGTCATGACGTTGCATTTAAAAATAATGGAAATCATTTGGGCAAAAACAGCCATGAACACAATGAAAGGGTGATAAATTTGCTCAGAGTGTATTGTTGAGTTTTTAAAAAATTCTAAAAGTATTTTCCCAAAATATGTGTCAACAAGATTTGTCTCCAAAAATCATCCCATTTGCTGAACCACAGAGAAAGTTGTTGGTAAATTAAGCCTCAAAATCAGCCCAGAGTGGACCAAAACTTCACCAACAGCACAGAAGGGTTAAACACCCCCAAATCCTTGATGGCATGGTTCTAAGAGGCAGTGCTCACTTCTGGACAGAGGGGCAAGTGTAGCAAGTAGCAAGTGGAGATGTTTTGAACCTTCAGCTGACAGCCAGTGTAAGTGGAGAGGTAAGAGAGGTGTGACGTGGGCTCTCTTGGGATCATTGAAGACCAGATGAGCTGCAACATTTTGTTTGGCCAGGATTGATTAGATGAGCATGTCATCGGTGTAAACCAGAGATGCCCAAACTAGGGCCGTGGGCCAAAGCGGATCCACAGTAACCTTTGATTTGGCCCTTCATCCCATCTGAGAAGAGAGGGAGAATGATGGGGAGTTTTGGGGGAAAGTCTTTAACAGAGATTGTCATTTCTAATACAACATAACTTTATTTTTTAACTGTTGAGATACAAAAATAAACAAACTGAAATTAAACGTTTCAATGAAATGTTGTGAATGAATCAAATAAAATAATAGTCACTTGAAGGAGAGCAGACATTACAGAAGACATCAGCAAGCGAAGGCAAAGTGTATTTTAGTGTTATAAATGGGATTGTTCATGTTTTATTGTAAGACTTTCATTCATTATAAAATGTATAATTATTAATACAATTAAAGAATTTGAAATGTTGTAAATTACAGTATTCAGTGAATCATGTAAATTATATAATGAATAATAATAATAAATTAGGAAATTACATTGACAATTTTACAGTTTGGTAGATTTACCTCCAGCCCACCACCCTCAGACGAGTTTAGTTTTTGGCCTTTCATAAGAAAAAGTTTCCCTGAAGCACCTCTGAAATAAACTTTAACTAAAAGTTTTAGATTCTGAGCAGGACAGCACACTGGTTCTCCCGCAGCATGTTTGTTCATCATTTCTATCTTAATGTGTTGATCATTTTCTGTTGTGTTTCTGTATTGTGTGAAGGTCAACCAGTCCACAGTTTATGCTGCTATAATCTTTATTCAGTTTTATTCATAAACTATGTACAATATATACACTGTGCTCACGTCGGCTCCAGGTCTCTTGGGTGAAGGTCTCTCAGTGACGTGGTCTCTTCTGGTCTCCGTGCGTCTCTGGTGGAGATGGGGAGCGGGAACGTTTCCCTCTGGCGTCCTGGACTGAAGATGCTGCACCAGCTGAGGAAGAGGAGGACAGCGGCTTGGTCTGGCAGGAGAAGGACGGCCTCTTTTTCTTCTCAGCAGCATAGGCCTCACTGAACAGATCGAGCGCAAACACACACAAGCAGACATAATGTGAGATTTTCACAAACACTAAAACATGCTGCAATGCCAAGTACAGTTTACTCACGCGTCTATGATGGGAATGACGTATTTGCCGCTGCCGTCCATCATGACTCCCTTTCGGTTTGGGTCGTCCACCTCCAACAGGAAGCTGCGGGGAATCCCTGTGCTCCTCCGGATGCGCTTGTGCGGAGCAGAGCTGCTGCCCTGTGAATTCATGAGTGACAGTCAAACGACAGAGCAAACAACCTGACTGATGGAGACAAGAGCTCAAGTTCACAGCAACCATAAGCTTAGAAAACCCAGTTACCCCTTTAGAGGGGCAGTGCCTAATGTGGTGTCCTGGGATCCCACAGTGAAAGCAGACATAGTTGGGTGGAAGAAGCCCAAGCAGTGTCATGGCCTCACTGATAAACATCAGAACCATGAGAATCAGCTCTAACATTTCTCACAAACCAAACCTGTCAGTGTCTGAACGCTCACCTGCTGGAGTAGTAGCACAGACTGGACTGGTACATCACCGCTTTTAGCTTGTCCTCCTCTGATGCCTTTGCCTCAGCCAGATTCTCAGTCTGTTTCACAGGCATTTGCACATTAGAATTTAATTTCACTGATTTGCTCTAAATAAACACCCTCAAATCTCCCTAAGAAGCTGTGTGTTTGTGTGTGTGTGTGTGTGTGTGTGTGTGTTTGTGTGTATTGTTGTTTGCTAAACACTGTGTATTGATATTCTGCACTACATGTCATTATGACGCCTCAAATGCAAACACTGCAGTTCAATACAGAGCAGCACAGTGGGGTGAATTAATCATTTGTTCAATACCTTCAACAGCTGCTCCAGTGAGAGGAGTGAAGAATCACCTGTTTGAGAAGATTTAGCTGATGGTCCAGCTTGATGTCTGCAAAACAAAACAAAGGAGCTTGTGTGACTAAAACACCACAGACAGACTCAAACTCTTGATATAACATCTATCAGTGGACGATTGCGCTCATTTCACATGACTTACCCAACAAATCTTCTGTTGGAGGACTTCAGTCCAGCCGCAGGTACCCGTCTGATGATGACCGATGTGTTTTTGGGGATGAGAGCATCATCATCTGTGTATTCTGACAGCAAAATAAAGTTTGAATATAGTATTAATCATTTACCATGGTATACTTTGAGTGCCATTAGCATTTTAAAACACTCAAAACATCACTATATGTCACCATCAGAGTCATGATAACACATGTCAGCTTCTACAAGTCTGTCTGATAACACATCTAATGTTAGTGTAATATAGTTTAAGTGGCTTTTCCTCATCTCACCTTCATCAGTTTGGGCTTTGCTGATCTTCAGCTGGCAGAACTTCAGCCTCTCGCGCCTCATGATCTGCCGCTTCAGCTCTCCCACAGTGATGTTGAGGCCCTCAAACTGGAGCGAGTCGTAGGTGAGTCGACTCTGAAACCTGTAATGAACACAAGACATACTGAACACAAAACACAGTGTGATAACAAGGGTCAAACCTGAATGATGGGAGAAGCAGACGATCAATCGATGTATCCAACAATCAATAATATCAATAATCTGGGAATCAGTTGCCACGAAGGACGCCGAGATCAGATGCCAATGACAGAGTGGAGTTCAAAACAACACAAAAAGAACCGTTGCCATGGATGCTGACGATCACGTGACGAGGCGCTGAAAAACTTCCGCGTTATTTTCTCATTAATAATAGTGAAATCATTACTATGATAATAATAAAATAAACAGCAGAACAGTTGTACATCTCTGAATAATACACAGTGGCGTTTCCTTACACGAATAATTCAGGACTCTGTATAAAGTCGGGCGAGTCACTGAATCAGGGATTCGTGGCTGAATGAATCACTTAAAGCTTCACTCGATTAAAGAGGTCTCTTGCTGCCACCTATTGGCGATTTGTTTTTCCGTTTTAAAGTAATTTAACACTTTTTAAAAACACCTTTAAATGTATTTTCTACAAATGTTCATCTCTGTATGTTAAAATGATTTAAAACTCTCTAATCTCATCATTTCCTGATGCGTTTATAATGTAAATCCCTTCATGTTTGCCTTTGATCTTCATTATGTGTTAAAATCAATAAAATATCATCATTTATTTGTTTGCCCTTGATCTTCATTATGTGTTACAGTTTTTTTCCAATTGTTTTGCCACAAATTTCAGAACCCTGATGTCAATTAAAAAAACTCTAGACACAAAATCCTAAACAGTCACTACTTTTAACACTCTCCAGTGTTCTGCATACAGCATTCATTTCCTTAAAGAAGTCTTGCATTTGCAGGATCATTGATTCACATAATCCTTTTATAATACAAATACTACAGGAACACTACTTTAGATCACCAGCAGCACACAAGATGTACATCGCTTCAATAAACAATCATTAACAATCATTAAATATTGTTGTTTAAAATATATGATACAGGTTTCATTATGGTCTATAAGTGTAAAGGGAAACAGTGCAGACAGTGGATATACTGAACTAGTTTTATTCATTCCATCATAATGTAGGTTTACTGTTTTTTTTTCTCACTTCACGTCCCCATATAGAAAGCTGATAAATGACATGATATATGGTCCCATCTGCAAATTACATTATTATAAAATGTCATAATAGTCAATAATTTGTCAAAATAGTGAAAAAATCATTGTTTATATTTTTTTCAACCATATCATATATATATATATATATATATATATATATATATATATATATATATATATATATATATATATATATATATATATATATATATATATATTTTTTTTTTTTTGTAGGGGTAAAATATATAACATAATGGATCATATATATACGTAACATATATCTACATATTTGTAATTCTAATATTTTAACAAATGGCAATATTTTGACATGTATAACATATTTTATATATGTAAAATTCATATGAACTATTATGTCACATATGTAATTTGCATATATGTCTATATATCAGATTTCTATTTTGGGATTTTGTGTTACCATCAGTCTGGTCTTGTGGATTTGGTCACGGGTTCTCCTCTACATTTCAGTGGTGTTTTCATTACTCAGAAATCTTGGAAAGAACCTTCTGTCAATGTAAATCCAGGCCTGACATTGGTCTGCTGTGACTGGGCTTTCTTACAGTGATGTCAAATATATAAACATTGTCTGTAAAAGTGGTACACAGAACAAAGAAACCATAAATATGGACTAAGGATGAATAAAGAGGACATCTATAGATAATGTAGTTCAGTTGGGTCATCTTCTGTGGTAACTGATGTCATTTGATCTATCCTGATTATTTCATCATCTAAACATGTAATATTGTACAAAAGTTTTCATACATCCAGAGTAATGCAACAGTTAATTATTATTTTGAGTGCTTGTATCAGTTGATAATAACAACATGTTAATTAAATGAATACATGGTTATTTCAATTGTAATGTTTGAGTTGCATTTTGAAATGGGATCAATTTGAAGTTTAATTGTGTTATATTGAAAAGGTGATCTTAGTTCAATGAATAAAGTATGTTTGACTTGTGTGTGTTGTATCCAAGCAGTTGAAAAAAAAGAGTTAAAATTTTTGCAAAAATGTACAATTTTGGCAAAGGTTGTGAATTTTGTGTCTAGACTTTTGAAAATTGATACCAAAGTTCGGAAATTTGTGGCAAAACAATTGTAAAAACCTGTAATAAAAAAAGAGAAAGGATAAATCTTATAGATGATGAGCACAAATCTGAAAGCATCTGTGGATCTGTCACAATCCACTCATTTATTATCATTACTGTGGGTTTCTTCATCACAAAAATAAGCCCATGTAAGAATTGAAATATTACAAATATTTTTGATGTCTTTGACAATTCAAAACATGAGCTGACAACAGAGACTGTTGTTCTGTCTTTTCATCTAGCAGCAATAATGACGACTGGAAAACTTTGTTTAGAACGAAAATGAACTGTTTACTGAAGTTTTTGTATACTGAAGCAGGAGCAAAACTCCGAACACACACACTCTCTCACACTGAGTCAGTTGCCAATGGTTACAGGCGCGCTTTCAGTAGCGCTAAGCATCATAGGAAAACTGTTCTTAAAGCAAAACAGCATATATAAATGCCAAGGTAAATAAATTCACTTTATGACAATTAAACGATAAATGGAGCATTAATTAATCACTCTTGCAGCTACATATCAATTTAAGTCATAACAACTGTTGACCACAACCCAGCAGGTGGGAATGCGGGAAAAACCAATTCCTGCTGCATTTGCATCTGAGTCTGCTGAAACTCGGCTTCAACCACCCCAACTCACACATATGGTCATTTCAATGTTTGAATGTTCCAGATTAACCTAAGTGACTTTATCTATCATGTTTGATATCATTTGAAATGTCTCAGTGTGATTGGTACAATGGTCTCATTCTCTCAGAAATAGACATAATCAAAACAATAAATATATAACTTCAGGCATCTTTTGAACCACTGTGAAGGGTGTGACTTTTCCACAGGCAGCACTAAATGCAAGTGCCTTTTGTTATGCACACACCCCTGTCCTTGAGGGAATTCTTGGATTACTTGAGGTATGGTTTGAGAAAGGCTCAGCGCAATTCTGCTTACCCCGATCAGCCCGTAACATGGAGCTTATGCTCCATGTTATGTATATTTTAAAGTCAGGAATGCATCTTTTAATCTTGGATTTATCTTTGGTAACTTGATGTATTTATTGATCTTTTATGAATTGACTGATTGAATTGGCATAATACACATTTACCTGACTAATAAATTGTTATGTTTTGAATTATTCAAACAGTCCTCGTGTTATTATCACTGATAAATGTTGTTGTCCATAGCACTACAAGCCACTGTACAGGTTAGTAACGGACTAAAACATGTTAGACGGAGCAGTGTGGCACGCTATACAATGTTGCTAGAGATCCGACTAACATATTGGCATTAATTCAAGTATACTTAGACTGTAAAAGGCCAACTATGAGTTTTCTATTTAGAACAACAAAATATTGTTGAAACTAATCTAAATGTGGGTATTTAGGCCTTCATCTACAAGCTTATAATCCTGTGCGATTATTATTAAAATACTTTGTCTTGATTAAGTAGATAACAGATCTATGGGGACCACATAAAAAATCTCCTAAATTGAGTAAGTATAGGGTTCTGCCACTTTAGGAGAGTGGTTAATCGCCTCTGTTTAATGACCAAGACTGACGAGCTTGTATTAAGAGATTGTATACCCGGCCGGTGCAAGAATCGAGATGCTATAGGAATCTGAGTAAATGAGAATAAGGTATAATAACAAATCAAAAGAATATTCAATCATAATCTAAAATAATGTGAAAGGAAACAAAATAATCTTATCAATGTTTTATAATTGGAGTCAGATAAAACGAGGATAAATATATTAATATTCTAAACCACCTCATACTAAAATTGGAGTCAGATATGAGTTAAGTTTAATATAAATCAACATTGTGCACTGGAAAGACCGAACATGCAGTGAACCTTCATCCACCATTGGATACCGTCATTGGACCAACTGGGTGGACCCTACACCCATATACAAATAAATAAAACACCACAAGCAGATTTAAAACGTCAGAATCTGCAGAACAAGGATCAGCACTGACCTTTCCAAGAAGAAGAGCGACTGCAGCAGGCTTGAACTGAAAGGCTGATTCATATTATTGAGTGTTTCTAATTCAAAAACTCTTTTGTTTAGGGTTAGTGATTCAGATCTCATTTAATGTTTACAGAATAATGAAAAATGATTTACAGACCTAATTTGCATCAATGAATTAAAACAAAACAAGAAGACTGCAATGAATAATCCCTGATATAAGGATCATTTCTAATCATTTATCAGATTTACCATTGTTTTAATTATTACGAAAAATCTGTGAAATGCAAATTTTACTCATGCAAAAAAAATATTACAGACAATGGATTATCAAGTTATGAATTCCAATAGTGAAGGTGGCGAGGCAGTGGCGCAGTTTCTGTGTGGAGTTTGCATTTTCCCCCTGCCTGCACGTAGGTTTCCTCCGGGTGCTCCGGTTTCCCCCACAGTCCAAAGACATGCGGTACAGGTGAATAGGGTGGACTAAATTGTCCGTAGTGTATGAGTGTGTGTGTGTGTGTGTGCGGATGTTTCCCAAAGATGTGTTGCGGCTGGAAGGGCATCCGCTGCGTAAAAACTTGCTGGATAATAGTGAACTATAATGCTATTGTAAGTGAATGATTAGCACAGTTTATTAAAGCATTAGTTTTTTTTTTTGTTTTGTTTTGTTAACAAGAACCAGCATGTACAGTTTTCTTATACAATACAATACAATCACTTTACATTTCCTAACAAGAATGAAATAAGTGAAAAAACAAAGAAGAGAAAAAAAAACAAAAAATAAATAAAATAACAGAGGAGAGGGTACATAATTATCAAATTACATACAAATATGTTTCGCACATTTTATAATATTAGTTATTTACAAGAGTTAGTAATGCACTTTTTTTTTTTTACAGGAAATGCATATATACAAACATTTTATGTAAAAATGTTAAAGGAGGAGCATATATTAATTGTTTTAATTGCTTTTCTATTTTGAGACTTGGAAATCACTTTTATATACATTTGAATCTCTTTTTCTAACACCATGAAGAGAGGTTTGCTTTTGGAAAACTTGGATTTATGTATGTGAAATTTACATAATAATAAAATAAAATTTATAATAAAACCAGCATCTTTTAAAGAGCGATCCTTAACCTAAAAACCCAAAATCACATGTTTATAAGATAAGGAAAAGGTTTTTAAGATATTATGAGCAATAAAAGCTTCAACATTGATCCAAAATAGTCGAGTATATTGGCAAGACCAAAATAAATGTGAAATAGTTTCATTAAAGCTTTCGCAAAAACAGCATTCTAACTCAATATCAATTTAAAATTTTTGTAGAAATAATTTTGTGGGATAAACTCTATGAAGTAATTTAAATGATATTTCTTTAGCTTTATTTGTGATAAAAAAATGTTGAGGTAATGACCAAACTTGAGTCCAGTTTGAATTATTAAAGATATTGTTCCAGTAAAAAATAACATACGGTATAGACATATTTTCTTTTAAGATTAAAGATCTAATTTTGTGATTATTAGGCTTAAATCCAGAGAAACAGATAAACCCAACCGAGGTTTGTTCAGGTTTAGGAGGACAAACAGTAAGTGCTGATGTACATACACTGCCTTTATACAGCATATGTATGCCAGTGGGTATTGCCCCGGTTAGAATAGTAAATTCCTGTAATGTAACAGGAATTTTGTATCTTGCCATAAATTCTGTAAATGTAAACAAATTTCCGGCATTATCAAATAATTGGTTAACTAATAATAGTCCATTGTTAAACCAATTGTTAAAGAATAGTGACTTATTTCTATACATGATATTGGCATTATTCCAAATATGAAAACTATGTGGGGAGAAGTTGTGTTTATAAATAAGCCTCCATGTTGTAAGCACTTGTTGATGAAATTTAGAGAGTTTGATTGGGAGTTTTTCAATTTTGTAATGGGCTATATGCACGCATTACTTCCGCGTTTTGTCTAAGGCCGCGGTCCAGCTTCCGGTCTGGGTGATTTTAAGCGGAGGTAAACAGTATTATGGCAGAGTCGTCAATATTTACTCGCTGTTTGCGAGTAAATTATGGTCAACGATGTGCAAATGCTTGTCCGGATGTGCTCTACAACACCGCAGAGCAAAGCTTGAGAAGGGTTTCAAGTTGTATGCATCTTCCTACCTGTGCAATTATGAAGGTAAGTTCAGCTAGCCTGAAGGCTAACTTTAGCGTTAATACTCTTACGATCCGTCCATCTGCAGCTTTATCACGTAAGTAAAAATAATCATATGTGTATGTAATTCTGTCTCAAAGTGTCAGGTAAAAACAGGGCAGGAATAAGATCTCAGTTAGAGCTCATTACTACCGATAGATCTATGAAGAAATCGGAGTCTCCTCACCAGCTGAGAGTAGGACAGCATACATGAGAAGTTCTGTCCCATTCATACTTTTACTGTTCTAAAGTGACCACCACTGTTCAGTTCGGATAATTACAGAAACACAGATGCTGTCTTAGCTTGTAAGCATGATTATTGAGCAAGATATATTAGGAATAAAATAATACAATGCCGTTCCATCCACAACAGACAAATAGCACTGTGTCAATGCTGAGATTTATTGCTGAAACATTGGAGATGACAGATGCAGTGTAACAGTGTAGATAGCATGCTTTCTATTTAGTCGATAACACTGTAATTAAATGGGAGGGTGACCCAAAACAATAAGGTGTCATTAGTTAATTTCACATCATCAATTTGTCTATTTCAATATTTATTAGTTTTTTACATTAATGAACAAATGCTTATTCATTGTGCTTGTTAACTCACAATGTAATAGCTAATGTTAACAAGCATGACTTTGGATTTTTATTCATTAGTAAATTAGTTTAACAATGTTAACTATTAAATATTAAATAGTTATTTTAATAGTGAGCAAATACATTAATTAATGAAACCTTATTTTAAAGTGTGACTAAAGGGAGCTACTTTTAAATAATTTAAATTAATTATTTACTGTGTAGTTTAATCTGATGATATTGCTGCAGATGCCTTTAAAAAGAAGATATTTTGAAGAAAGCTGAAAACCTGTAACCATTGACTTCCATAGTATGAAAAAGAACTACTATGAATATCAGTGGTTGCAAGTTTCCAGCTTTCTTCAAAGTATTTTTGTTTATGTTAAACATCAGAAAGAAACTCAAACAGGTTTGGAACAAGTGAAGGATGAGGAAATAGAATTTTCAGTTTTGAGTGAACTGCCTTTAATGACTCTCTTTAAAAACCTATTAATATTCTTGTTTCTGTTTTCTAGGTAACATTATGAGATTCAGAGCTAGAAAATTTTATGTGTTACTTCATCCTGGAGCGGACATCCGTCAGAAGATCCATGCCATCGTCTGCTAGTTTATAGCTCCTGCTCTTGTGTGGCTGAGAGTGGGATATGCAAACATTTGGTTGCTTTGCTTTTCCAGACAGCCCATTACTCTGAAATGTGTAATGTGTGTTGTCACATGAACAATTGTTTGGAATGGATCAATTATGTGTTAAGTTCCATGAAACAGATGGGTGATTTATTTATTTATTTAATACGTATCAGCCCAAATACCTCTTTATGCACAAGTTACAGAAGAAGCACCTGATTCAAGAAAACAACTGATTCAATGTCATTTTTTCTGTTCATCTGAATAAAATATTTTTTTCAAAATGACAATTTTTATTTCAAATTACATACAGTGAATTATATTTTATATGTACAGTGAATAAAATAAAGGTCTTTATTCTGAATTAAAAAATTGCACTTAGAAAGTAGCTTAAGAAATGTTTATGTATATTAATGTTCATTTTTTTTTACTTCAAAGACAATGAAAACAAACTATTATTTGCCATAAAAGCTCCTTTCTTTAAATGTCTGCATCCGGTTGGCACTCGAGCCTCGATCAGTTTTCTAGACTGAAATTGTCAGCTACACTCTTGTTTTTTTTCTGTTTCTGTAAAATTCTCACGTTTAATATCAACAACCCACCTCTTCTGCACGACTTTGTCTTTTGGAAACGTGTGGAAACTAAGGTAAGAGTTCAATTTTTGACGCTGTGCATTGCTGAACACAGCAGTGGTATCTACAAGTACTGTTCTCACGTCTTTGAAATGACACTTTTAAACGTTTAGATGTCATATTTATGTAGCTGACATAAACATATATAAGTGGGCTATAATGGCATAAAACATTAAGACAACTGTCCAAAACATTACTCGTTTTTATCAGTAGCGCTCCTGTTGTAGCACTGTACTGTACGATCGGCGGAAGTAGGCTCGGGGTCTTAAATTTTACCGGAAATGCGTCACGCGCCGCCGTGCATAGAGCCCATTACACATTAATAGAAATTCTAAACCACCCATATGAGAGAAAATGAAACGGGGGATAATATTCCAGATAGAAGAACTATTTATAAGAAATTGTCTTATCCAATTAATTTTAAAATTACCATTAAGTGAGTTAAAATCAATAAAATTTAAGCCGCCTTTGTCATAAGAATTCAGCATTACTGATTTTTTAATATAATGAATTTTGTTTTTCCAAAGAAATTTTGTCAACATTCCGTCAATTAGTTTGTTTGTGTGCTTATCAACTGAAATAGGCTGAGCTGTATATGACAATCTAGAAATACCTTCAGAACTCTGCCTTTGATTGATAGATCTCTTTGTAGCCAATGGTTCATCATCTTTTTCGTTTTTTCAATAATTGGTAGAAAATTGGAAATACATCTACTTTTATCATCCTTAATTATTTTAATTCCCAAATATGTCACACTCTCTCTCACAGGGATGTTACAAATTAGAGATTCTGAACAATTACCCACTGGTAATAATTCACATTTATTTATGTTAAGGCAGAGACCTGAGGCTTTAAAAGGGTTCAAGAATTTCTATTGCTGTAGCAATCTGTGAGGCATCCTTCAGAAACAAAACAGTATCATCCGCTAACTGGCTTATTACCACTTCAGTGTTTTCAATAGATATTCCTTTTAAGGAGCTTTCTCTAATATGTATATTTAGAAGTTCAGTGGCTATCAAAAACAGGTACGGGGAGATTGGGCATCCCTGCCTAACTCCTCGTCTCAAAGAAAATCTAGGAGAGGTGCCGCTGCTGAGTCTAATAGAACTATTGCAATTAGTGTAAAGCATTTTAATAGATCTACAGAAGAAATTTCCAAATCCTACCCTACTAAGAGTTTGTAACAAAAATTCATGTTCTAAAGAATTAAAAGCTTTATAGTAGTCAGGAAAAGGTATAAAGTTGTCATTAGAGAAGTAATGTGAATAATCTAGAATATCTAATACTAAACGTATGTTATTAAAAATGTGTCTTTTTTGCAAAAATCCAGATTGACATTCATCAATTAAATTGTTCAAAGTACATTTTACTCTTTTGGATAAAACTAATGCAATAATTTTATAATCATTGTTCAGCAAGGTAATTGGTTGCCAATTATCAATTAATAAGTGATCTTTATTTGGTTTTGGTATTAAAGTTATAAGTCCTTGACATAAGGTTGGAGGAAGGAAGAATCTATCTATGCTCTCATTAAAGACCTCAAGCAAAAAAGAAGTTAAAAGTTTCTCAAATGTTCTATAAAACTCAGCAGAGAGTCCGTCCGTTCCAGGAGACTTGTTGCTTTTCAGTGATTTAATGGCATCCGTAACTTCTTGTAAACTAAGAGGGGCTTCACATATATTGAACTCATCATCACTAATCTGTTTTATGTTATGTAGCGATTTAA
Organism: Danio rerio; assembly: GCF_052040795.2. Classification (NCBI taxonomy): domain Eukaryota; kingdom Metazoa; phylum Chordata; class Actinopteri; order Cypriniformes; family Danionidae; genus Danio; species Danio rerio. The sequence goes on from NC_141031.1 coordinate 13,069,220, forward strand.
AGAATTCTGTAGTAGATTGTTGACAAAATTTAGAAGAATACAAGTTACTGTAAAATTCAGAACAATAGTTTGCAACAATTTTTGCATTCTCCACAATATTACCATTAATCCTCAATTTCTCAATAAAATTATATTTAGCTTGTTGCCTCTCAAGTCTAAAGAAATACGCAGAGCTCATTTCACCCTCTTCAAGCCATTTCCTTCGAGATCTTATAAAAGCTCCTTCTGCCTTTTGTTTGTAAAATTCTTCTAATTTAATCTCTTGTTCAGTAAGTTCTGCTTTTCCAGATTCTGATAAGTCTTCTATTGTTTTGGATGATAAAGTGGATATTTTTAAAATAATACTATCTTCTTCAGCTCTTCTCTTTTTTGCCAATTCACTACAGTATTTCCTAAAAAAATTTCCCGCTTCAAATTTGAGAAGTTCCCAATTATTACAATATTTTTTTTCAACTTTCGCTTTATTCCAGTAAGTCAAAATAATTTTTTCTATTCCAGTAATAACTTCCTTATGTTTAAGAACTGAATTATTTAATTTCCAGTAACCAGATTTTTGAGTTAAATTACTAAAGTTTCTAAAGGGAATCATAATCGAAATAGCTGCATGATCTGAGAACGGAGATGGTATTATATCAGTAACAATGTTATCCAAGTCATTGGAAGTAAGCCAATAATCAATCCTAGATTGAGAAGAAAGATTTGTTACTCCAAGTAAAACATTCTTGTGTTGGATGAGATTTTCTCCATGGATCAAACAAGGAAAATTGTTCTATAAAAGCCATAATATAATCTGAATTAGGAATTCCAGTTTGATGAGGCCATCTATCTAAACTATTATCTAGGACAACATTGAAATCACCACCAAAGATTAGAGCAGAGTTAGGAAAGATGGTTAACATTTGAATCACCTGCTTGCTTAATCTATTGAAGAGAGCTTTATTTTCTTTTTGTAAGTTAAAACCATATACATTAACTATAATATAAGTTTCATTTAAAATCTCAGCGGCAAGTACAATGTAGTGCCCAGAAGCATCACAGTTACTGTAGATCTTAAGATTTTTTCTTTAAATCTGTCCTTTAAAATTCAAACGCCAGCAGATTTAGTAGTGCCATGGGAAAACCACAGATCTAGTCCCCACTGTGACCTCCAAAATTGTGCGTCTTCAGTAACAGAGTGGCATTCTTGTAGAAAACAAAAATCTGCATTAAAGCGCTTCAAGTATAAGAAAATAGCTTTCCTCTTAGTGATATTGCGTAACCCTCTACAGTTAAGAGAAACAATAGATAAAGACATAGAACAAGAGTGAATATGAAACAAATAAAAAAATAAAACAGACCCAGAAGATTCCTATATAAATTTATAGCAAATCTTAAGCAAACGCAGCAAAAATATCCCAGGATGAGAACAGCAATCCCTTTTTAACACGTATATTGGTTATACTGAAAATTTGTAAAAGAGAAAAAATTAACAGGAGTCTTAGTCTCTACCACTTCATTAGCCAACATAAGCAAAAATAATGTATTTTCTTTTTTTATCTAAAGAGAGAAAAAAAAATGTTTTGTTTCTTTTATAAAAGTATTACATTAATCAATATGACTGGAGTCTGAATCCCTTTCATGTTATCGTTTCAAGTAATGAAAAGAAAATGTCTCCCTTTAAAGTTAAAAGAAAAATAAGCAAATATCGCATCTTCTCTGAAAGTTCAAATCAACAAAACTGAATTTGAGTACCTGTTTCTTTTCAGTCTATAGACCAAAAATATGGAAGAAAAGTATCTTAAATTTAAATCCAGAGAGAGACGGGAAAGGCGTTACTGTTCCTTGTGTAAATTAAAAAACATTTAAACAGGTCTTATGTTCCAGTTTTTACAAAGATTAAAATGAGAGTACTTTTGTACTGAAAGGGGGTATTAGCATGCTTCTTTTTTCAGTTGCAGTTGCCACTTTTTCCTTTGTAATTTAGGATGAGGGCGAGATCTCAACGCCATCCACAAAGGCACGGCCACCGACAAAGAAAGCCTTTTTGTTTTCCTTACGAGCTTTTTCGACAGCAGGCCATAATTTCAGTCTTCGTTCTCTGTCAGCAGGAGACAGGTCCTCGGAGATCCTTAGCTTATTATCCTTTAGAAAGTCTGCATCTTTGGCGGCGCGCCAGACAGCATCCCTAAAAAAGCGTGAAGTAAATTGAAATATAATACCTCGAGGAGTGCTGCTTCCAGGTTTGTTACGGCCAAGACGGTGTGCGACGTCTACGACATCAGACAGCTTCTCTTTAAATTGCGGCAGGAGACGCTGACATACTTTAATGACCTCGAGACGAACATCTTCTCCGCTTCTTTCTTGAATCCCTTGAATCCTCAGATTCCACCTTCGGGAATAGCCTTCTAGCAACGTTAGACGTCTTTCTTGCTCTTCGATACACCTTTCAGCTTTTTTTAAGCCAACTTTCATGGCATTTACGTCCTTACTGATGAACTCGATTGTTTCCTTTAATTCCGCAATCTGCTTTGTATTGACGCCGACTTCGGATTTTATTTCATTTACTATCTGAGAATTTTTTTCCACCAGCTTCTCAAGTGTGTCTGACCTATTTTGCACGAGACGTGAAAGGTCCAAAATCTGGGAAAGGATGATCGTTGTATCTTTTCCCACACATCTGCGTTGTTTAGGGGCTGGTGATTCACAAGGAGTTTCTGGAAGAGATGGAAGTTCGACCTCCGCTACCAGCATAAGTTCCTCAGAGTTAATATTCTGCTAAAGGTAGTCATGTAAATTGTCTGTAATCAATGCGTTAGAAGGGATTTTATCCAACTTTTCGGCCCTCGGCGAACTGCTATTTTGATTAGCCAAGTTAGCATGTTCTGTCTTTTCGGTCTTTCCAGCCTTTTTTCCTGCACTTTTTCTTTTCTCTGACCCTCCCATTGTCGTCTGTAACGGATCGCTATAATATCAGTTCAAGTTAACTTTTAATATACACTTTGCGAAACGTTAAACAGTTCAGTTTAAGTAGTTAGGATTGCGGAGCTCAACGAAACGCGTGCGATCAAGGAGCCATCTTGAAAGCGTCCGGTCTATTAAAGCATTAGTTCACTTCTCTAAAAGTGAGTTTTCCTCCACTAGAGGTCGCTGTGATGATCAGATTCTCCACAGCTCTGATTCTCTCAGCTCTCGCCGGGTTCAGTGGCGCGTGCCTGTAATCCAACCCAGCAAACATTTGGACGTCCGATTACCGCTGAAAAGACGTCGCTCCGTCACGTGTCGTCCTGGTTGAAAAGTAGTGCCAAAATGAAAATCCAACCGACGTCTTTTACGTCGTCTGGCCGTGAATCGCACGTCTTTTCTACACGGTCCCTGCACGTCGAAATATGTCATGTTCTGGACGTTTTCTGGTTGCTTTTAAAACATGTTATTTCTTTATAATAAGTGTTTTAATAGCCTAATTATACATATAAAATAATCAAACTTATTATTTAAAGCTGTGAAATGCAATCAGGTCCAATTTCAGTCCAGTTATACCTAAACGTCTTTATAGCATTGTAATCACGTGTAAACCATAAGTAATACATTATTTAAGGTTGCAATAGTGTTACGATTAAGCAAATTATTTATTGTGCATATAGTAACAGATGTACATCACTGTTAAACAGACACATCTAATAAGAATAAATAAAACAACAACACAGAAATATGGACAACACAAGTGAAATGTTATTTTAGAGTCTTTATTTCTAATATTCTCCAGCTCTTCCTGGAAGGTGCTTGCTGTGTTCCTCCATTGCTGCATCTTTTTCTGTGTCTGTAGCATCTGGACTCACTTCACAGCATCTGAGGAAGGAGAACATGATTTTGTATCATCTTAAAACTAAAAACTTACAACATATCAAGAATTGCTGTCATGTTCCATGAATGAACAGCAATGTGCAGAGCAGTAACTAATGTCAATACATACATATTCCCTACTACTCATCATTTTACAACTGCCCATATCCACACATCCACAGTTTTGTGACAAGCAAAGACTGTCATTCATGGCTTACACTAAAATTATCATTTAATATTTTCAGTCTGCTTGACAGCCTGAGTCTGTACAAACATTTTAAAATATCTGAACATTAAAACAGGCACGTCTATAAGGAGACGTACAATGATGAATGACAGATGAAATCTATAGTTTTAATAATATAAAATGCTGGGTTAATTGTTGGGGTAGTAAAATATATTTTCCTAAAATATTGTGCAGAAATAAACACAAACAATGCAAGATAAATATGTACCCGTTTATCACTCTTTTAATCAGGCTCGGACAGAACATCCACCAACTCCGGACAGTTGCTGAACCTAAATGTGACACCAAAATCACAGTCAGAGCGATCCAGACAGACAGAGACACACATTCTGTCACATTTAAAACTTACACAGATCCAGTTCTTCTCTTTAGCTTTGATGAACACTTCACAGGATCTCGCTCTCAGAATCCAGTCTCTTAACAGAACATGTAGACCTGCTGGAGTCCACAATGACAATTACTGTAACAGAGCAGCAGCTGACATCAGGCTCATGATGACGTTAACTTTTTAGTTGCAATTATTTACTAAAGCGTTTATCAGAATATGCAATAAGATCACAATACTCACCATAGGTATAAAACTAGCTCTAGGTTTGCAAATGTGAACTCATACACATTATACACCTAAATAAACTTTTAAGCATTCAACAAGTTTCTCACCTACTCTGGAGTGTCCTCAGGGAGTGTGATGACAGAGGATCATTTGCACTGGAGACAATTCTACAGACAAACAAAACAACAGTGAGAAAGGTAATAATTCAATTATTTAATGAACAGAAAATAAATAAATGCAAAGCCTTATATGATTCTTACAGTCGGCCTGGAGAAAGAGTCTTGAATTCTGTCTGACAGATGACTGATTGTTATTGACCCTGCAAGACAAATTTGAACCTTAATGCAGTTTAATTAATTTACAGTACAAAAACTATTTTACAGGAGCAGTTAAAAGAAAAGTGGTTAGACTTTACCTGTTAAACCTCCACATGAGCTAATAACACCTACATGCATATATTTACCATTTTATGTTAGTGTAAAATATTAAGTAAATAACTTTTTCATATACATGCTCATAAGTTTTGCTGTTATTGTTAATGACAGCCTATTAATGTAGGCTAAAATAAATCATTAATACTGGTATTGTAGTAAATGCTGGAGACATATCTACAATAGCATGATACTGTACAGCTTTTTGTTAGGTTTTCTAACAAATTCGTGCATTATTATCATTATTAAAATGTTTTATTTCTACACTATTCCACTCCAAACTCACCTGAAATGGTCATTTTCAGCTCTGACTGAACACACAGCAGGTGGATGATGGGCAGAGATGCTGGAAAACATGTTGACCAGCTGTCTTTGAGGACCAGTGTAGGAAGACCCTGATAAACTGCACCAGATTGCTGTAATAACATGACATATTGCTCAAACCTGACTTACTTTTAGCATAACGGCTCATTTTAGCCTACTCAAAGCAACGCCACATCGCTACTGACAATGTGCATCATTTATTTCAGTTTCTTCGAGTAAAACTCAATAATGTTATTAAACGAATACAAACTGTACTTACACGGTGGGAGATTTGTGATAATTGTCCAACTTTTCGCCGCGTCCTCATGTTATCGTGGTGCTGAACAAAACCGGAAGAAAATGAGATTTGAAAACAGCGATGTTTGTCATATCGCGAGATTTGTTAGCGTTAGGTGCAAAAAATAAATAAAATTGCATTATGGTTTTAGAAACAGTGACGTTACTATCCTTTCACCGCACAGGACACTTTATGAATGTAATTGGTCAGTTGACAAGATGTAAATAAAAGTGATTTCTGTATTTCATAAAGATAAATCTGTTTTTAATGAGTTTAGATGCCTGAAATCTGTCCACGAACCCACTTGGGACACACATATATTAAGTGTATACCCAGATGTAAGTGCAATACTTTTTAATATTTCATAATTTCAGCAAGGGTATATGATGGACTATAAATGCACGTGTAAAGGACGTCATTTTTGGACTTAATCAGGACATGGTATATATTAAACTACATGTACATTAAATCGTAAATACACGCAACCCCAAATATAAATAGACATGTTTAAATGTATACAAGCATATATTAATGCATTTTAGCACATGTTGTGCATTTGTGCCGTGCGTTCGCGACGAATTTTGGCTGTGGAAAGCACGTCGCTTTCAGACCATCAGTACACAGTTGATGCCGTCGCGGAGCGACATCTTTTGGCCGGGGAGAGCACATCGTCGTCCGACCAATGTTTGCTGGGAAGCTACTGGGAGGCTGAGGCTGCGGATCGCTTGAGCTCAGGGCTTCTGAAGGTGGCGAGGCAGTGGCGCAGTTTCTGTGTGGAGTTTGCATTTTCCCCCTGCCTTCACGTGGGTTTCCTCCGGGTGCTCCGGTTTCCCCCACAGTCCAAAGACATGCGGTACAGGTGAATTGGGTAGACTAAATTGTCCGTAGTGTATGAGTGTGTGTGTGTGTGTGGATGTTTCCCAAAGATGTGTTGCGGCTGGAAGGGCATCCGCTGCGTAAAAACTTGCTGGATAATAGTGAACTATAATGCTATTGTAAGTGAATGATTAGCACAGTTTATTAAAGCATTAGTTCACTTCTATAAAAGTGAGTTTTCCTCCACTAGAGGTCGCTGTGATGATCAGATTCTCCACAGCTCTGATTCTCTCAGCTCTCGCCGGGTTCAGTGGCGCGCGCCTGTAATCCAAGCTACTGGGAGGCTGAGGCTGCGGATCGCTTGAGCTCAGGGTTTCTGGACTGCAGTGGACTATGTCGATCGGGTATCCGCACTAAGTTCGGTATCGATATGGTGCTCCTGGGTGAGCTTGGGACCGCCAGGTCGTTTAAGGAGGAGTGAACCGGCCCAGGTTGGAAACGGAGCAGGTCAAAGCTCCCGTGCCGATCAGTAGTGGGATCGTGCCTGTGAATAGACACTTCAGTTCAACCTGAGCGACACAGAGAGACGCAGACTTTTACCTAAATTTTTTTTTTAAACTTTGATTTGTCTTTCTAACTGTAAAACTGAAGAAATAAAGATTTAGAGATGTATGATGACTATATGCATTATTAATAGTAAGTAATAATTAAAAGTTTACTAGCAGACTTCAGAAAGTTTATTTGTAAACAAAAATACAAAAATCATCTCAATTTCATGTCTATATTTTAAAAATATGCCTTAGACAGAAATATATTGAATTTAATTGAAAATATATCAAATTAAAAAATATATATAGAGAATAATTTTACTTTAAACATAAATGGCACATTATAATTTTTGGCCCCATCAGAAACAAAAGTAACACACGGGTAGGTCACAACCAGATTTACTGGCTTTATCATGTTTGTTTTAATTATATCTGACTATGACATTGTTAATTTTTTTTTAATACCACCTGATATTGACGGTTAAAAAGCTTCCAGTACAAAATGGCATTTTTATTGATAAATTAGTTATAGAGTATTATGCCAAATGCAGTTTTAATCTAGAAAGTTTTGTTTAATAAAATAGAGGAGGGGGATATATTTAAGAAATTAATAACACTTCAAAATAGTAAAGCAACAGGGTTAGATAATATTCCAGTGCAGTTCCCTCAAAGACTCCCTAAATGCGTCACTCCGATGGTTACACATATTATCAATTTTTCTATTTGTCAAGGTAAAGTTGAAAAAAGCAAGAGTTATTCCTCTTTTTAAGAAAGGTAGTAGGTTTGAGGTTAATAATTCTAGGCTGGTATCAATTTTGAGTGCTTTGTCAAAAGGGAGGGAAAAAGTTATTTATTAGCACATTGAAAAATATTGTTTAAAATGTGACGTATTGTAGAGTTTCAATCGGGTTTTAGGAAAATCATTCCACTGATTCAACAGTTTCTTTTATTTAACAAATTATATAAAGAGCGATATGGATAAAGGAAGTTAAGTGGGATGGTTTTCTTAGACCTGTAAAAAGCTTTCAATACAGTCGATCACAGGATATTCAAATAGGGATGTCAAATAGTAGATTTAAATGGTGTGTTTTTAGATTATTCGACCGTTTCTTATGGGGTTTCACAAGGCAGTGTTTTAGTTCCTTTGCTTTTTTAATATACATCAATGATTTGAAAATGGCCTGTTCAAAAAAGCTTTTGTTAAATGCGGATGATGCAGCAATAATTGTGTCTCATGAGAGGAAGGAATTTATTGAAAATGAAAAAAGTAAACAAACTGAGGAAGTCTCTTAATGGTTTAACCTTATTAAATTGTCCTTACACTTGTGTAAACCAGAATTTATTTTATATGGTTCAGCTGCGAAACTGAGAAAATGTGTCAGATCAGAGGTAAAAGTAGAGCATCAAATTAATGGACACAAACATGAAGGGAAATATTTAGGTTGCATTTCAGACAGTAATTTGACAGGTGAGAAGATGGCTGTTATAGTCCATTCAAAAGTTCTAAAATTAAGTTTTTAGCAAGACAGACAGAGCTCTTAGATTTTCAAACTTTACAAATATTGGCCAGTGCATTAGTGCAGTCATACTTTGACTATGCTGCAGTCTTTTGGTACAGCAGTAGTTCCACAAAAATTTTAAAAATAAATTGCAGACGGCCCAAAATAAGTTGCAGAATTGTTATCAAAGTACTTCTACTGACACATTTAAATAATGAATATTATAGTCAAACTAATTTATTAAAAGTTGGAAAAAGGGTCACTTTTCTGAAATTGGTGATGGTGTTTAAGATTTTAAAGAAAATGGTCCCAAAATATTTACTTATTAAGTTTTAGTTAGTGAGGTACACTGTCATTCTACAAGAGCGAGTAGCAGGGGTATTTGTCCTTGTAGAATTAATAGTGAAACAGGTAGAAAGTCTTTTCTGTGTACTGTTGCTTGGAATATACTGCCGAGGATTTTTAAAGAGATTCAATTTGAGAGTTTTTAGAGAGGAAATTAAAAAATGGCTGTTTTACGGTTGAAGTTGAGGATTTTTGTTGTGCTGAGTTTCTGAGCTGATGATGTTTGCACTTTATGATTTGCTCGTTCATTTTTTAAGAATATCGATGACCACGATGGAAATCAGCCTATGGCTTTATTGTGTATTTTATCCTCGACAGTTTTTAAGATATGAATGTCAAACTGGACTTGTTTGTATATTTTTGTTAAAATTGTTAAATAAAATCAATCAATCAATTTATTCATTCATTTTCATTTAGCTTAGTCCCTTTATTAATCTGGGGTCGCCACAGCGGAATGAACTGCCAACTTATCCAGCATATTTTTTACACAGCGGATACCCTTCCAGCTGCAACCCAGTACTGGGAAATATCCATACACCCTCATTCACACACACACACACACACACACACACACACACACACACACACTATGGCTAATTTAGTTTATTCATTCACCTACAGCATAGCACATGGGTTTGGAGCACCCAGAGGAAACCCACATGAACACGGAGAGAACAAGCAAACTCCACACAGAAATGCCATCTGACCCAGTCGGGACTCCCACCAGCAGCCTTCCTACAGTGAGGCCATGTGTATATATATATATATATATATAAAGATACATTATTTTTTCCCTTAATAGCTACATTTTAAAGAAATCTATTTGCTTAAGTCAGCTGAACAGTAAACAACAACAGCAATAGAAACCACCAAAGGACACCATATGAACACAGCCAAAATGACTTATTAGAGCATGCACATCTTTGTCATTCCAATGGATTTTTAAAAATATGTACATGCCGCCTTTTCTTTCATGTTTCTTGAACTTTTCCCCTTTATGAGGAAAACTATTGAATACTATAAAAGTTGTTCAGCGTTTTATTTTTTTCAGATTAACATTTAATAAACTTTAACTAAAAGTTTTAGATTCTGAGCAGGACAGCACACTGGTTCTCCCGCAGCATGTTTGTTCATCATTTCTATCTTAATGTGTTGATCATTTTCTTTTGTGTTTCTGTATTGTGTGAAGGTCAACCAGTCCACAGTTTATGCTGCTATAATCTTTATTCAGTTTTATTCATAAACTATGTACAATATATACACTGTGCTCACGTCAGCTCCAGGTCTCTTGGGTGAAGGTCTCTCAGTGACGTGGTCTCTTCTGGTCTCCGTGCGTCTCTGGTGGAGATGGGGATCGGGAACGTTTCCCTCTGGCGTCCTGGACTGAAGATGCTGCACCAGCTGAGGAAGAGGAGGGCAGCGGCTTGGTCTGGCAGAAGGACGGCCTCTTTTTCTTCTCAGCAGCATAGGCCTCACTGAACAGATCGAGCGCAAACACACACAAGCAGACATAATGTGAGATTTTCACAAACAATAGAACATGCTGCAATGCCAAGTACAGTTTACTCACGCGTCTATGATGGGAATGACGTATTTGCCGCTGCCATCCATCATGACCCCCTTTTGGTTTGGGTCGTCCACCTCCAACAGGAAGCTGCGGGGAATCCCTGTGCTCCTCCGGATGTGCTTATGCGGAGCAGAGCTGCTGCCCTGTGAATTCATGAGTGACAGTCAAACGACAGAGCAAACAATCTGACTGATGGAGACAAGAGCTCAAGTTCACAGCAACCATAAGCTTAGAAAACCCAGTTACCCCTTTAGAGGGGCAGTGCCTAATGTGGTGTCCTGGGATCCCACAGTGAAAGCAGACATAGTTGGGTGGAAGAAGCCCAAGCAGTGTCATGGCCTCACTGATGAACATCAGAACCATGAGAATCAGCTCTAACATTTCTCACAAACCAAACCTGTCAGTGTCTGAACGCTCACCTGCTGGAGTAGTAGCAGAGACTGGACTGGTACATCACCGCTTTTAGCTTGTCCTCCTCTGATGCCTTTGCCTCAGCCAGATTCTCAGTCTGTTTCACAGGCATTTGCACATTAGAATTTTATTTTACTGGTCTGCCTAATAAGCTGTGTGTGTGTGTGTGTGTGTGTGTGTGTGTGTGTGTGTGTGTGTGTGTGTGTGTGTTTTACACAGTGTACTGATATTCTGCACTACATGTCATTATGACGCCTCAAATGCAAACACTGCAGTTCAATACAGAGCAGCACAGTGGGGTGAATTAATCATTTGTTCAATACCTTCAACAGCTGCTCCAGTGAGAGGAGTGAAGAATCACCTGTTTGAGAAGATTTAGCTGATGGTCCAGCTTGATGTCTGCAAAACAAAACAAAGGAGCTTCTGTGACTAAAACACCACAGACAGACTCAAACTCTTGATATAACATCTATCAGAGGATGATTGCACTCATTTCACATGACTTACCCAACAAATCTTCTGTTGGAGGACTTTAGTCCAGCCGCAGGGACCCGTCTGATGATGACCGATGTGTTTTTGGGGATGAGAGCATCATCATCTGTGTATTCTGACAGCAAAATAAAGTTTATATATTAATAATCATTTACCATAGTATACTTTGAGTGCCATTAGCATTTTAAAACACTCAAAACATCTTGATATGTCACCATCAGAGTCATGATAACACATGTCAGCTTCTACAAGTCTGTCTGATAACACATCTAATGTTAGTGTAGTATAGTTTAAGTGGCTTTTCCTCATCTCACCTTCATCAGTTTGGGCTTTGCTGATCTTCAGCTGGCAGAACTTCAGCCTCTCGCGCCTCATGATCTGCCGCTTCAGCTCTCCCACAGTGATGTTGAGGCCCTCAAACTGGAGCGAGTCGTAGGTGAGTCGACTCTGAAACCTGTAATGAACACAAGACATACTGAATACAAACCACAGTGTGATAACAAGGGTCAAACCTGAATGATGGGAGAAGCAGACGATCAATCGATGTATCCAACAATCAATAATCTGGGAATCAGTAGCCACGAAGGACGCCGAGATCAGGTGCCAATGAGCGAAGTTCAAAACAACACAAAAAGAACCGTTGCCATGGATGTTGACGATCACGTGACGAGGCGCTAAAAACTTCCGCGTTATTTTCTCATTAATAATAGTGAAATCATTACTATGATAATAATAAAATAAACAGCAGAACAGTTGGCCATCTCTGAATAATACACAGTGGCGTTTCCTTACACGAATGATTCAGGACTCTGTATAGAGTCGGGCGAGTCACTGAATCAGTGATTCGTGGCTGAATGAATCACTTAAAGCTTCACTCGATTAAAGAGGTCTCTTGCTGCCACCTATTGGCGATTTGTTTTTCCGTTTTAAAGTAATTTAACACTTTTTAAAAACACCTTTAAATGTATTTTCTACAAATGGTTATCTCTGTATGTTAAAATGAATTAAAACTCTCTAAGCTCATCATTTATTTGTTTGCCCTTGATCTTCATTATTACAGTTTTTTTTTCCAATTGTTTTGCCACAAATTTCAGAACCCTGATGTCAATTAAAAAAACTCTAGACACAAAATCCTAAACAGTCACTACTTTTAACACTCTCCAGTGTTCTGCATACAGCATTCATTTCCTTAAAGAAGTCTTGCATTTGCAGGATCATTGATTCACATAATCCTTTTATAATACAAATACTACAGGAACACTACTTTAGATCACCAGCAGCACACAAGATGTACATCGCTTCAATAAACAATCATTAACGATCATTAAATATTGTTGTTTAAAATATATGATACAGGTTTCATTATGGCCTATAAGTGTAAAGGGAAACAGTGCAGACAGTGGATATACTGAACTAGTTTTATTCATTCCATCATAATGTAGGTTTACTGTATTTTTTTTTCTCACTTCACGTCCCCATATAGAAAGCTGATAAATGACATGATATATGGTCCCATCTGCAAATTACATTATTATAAAATGTCATAATAGTCAATAATTTGTCAAAATAGTGAAAAAAAAATCATTGTTTATATATTTTTTTTTCAACCATATCATATATATATATATATTTGTAGGGGTAAAATATATAACATAATGGATCGTATATATACGTAACATATATGTTTTAACAAATGGCAATATTTTGACATGTATAACATATTTTATATATGTAAAATTCATATGAACTATTATGTCACATATGTAATTTGCATATATTTCTATATATCAGATTTCTATTTTGGGATTTTGAGTTACCATCAGTCTGGTCTTGTGGATTTGGTCACGGGTTCTCCTCTACATTTCAGTGGTGTTTTCATTACTCAGAAATCTTGGAAAGAACCTTCTGTCAATGTAAATCCAGGCCTGACATTGGTCTGCTGTGACTGGGCTTTCTTACAGTAATGTCAAATATATAAACATTGTCTGTAAAAGTGGTACACAGAACAAAGAAACCATAAATATGGACTAAGGATGAATAAAGACATCTATAGATAATGTAGTTCAGTTGGGTCATCTTCTGTGGTAACTAATGTCATTTGATCTATCCTGATTATTTCATCATCTAAACATGTAATATTGTACATCAGTTTCCCCACATCAACAATAATGCAGCAGTTATTCATCATTTTGAGTGCTTGTATCAGTTGATAATAACATCATGTGAAGTAAATGAATACATGGTTATTTCAAATGTATTGTTTGAGTTGCATTTTGAAATGGGATCAATTTGAAGTTTAATTGTGTTATATTGAAAAGGTGATCTTAGTTCAATGAATAAAGTATGTTTGACTTGTGTGTGTTGTATCCAAGCATTTGAAAAAAGAGTTAAAAGTTTTGCAAAAATGTACAATTTTGGGAAAGGTTGTGAATTTTGTGTCTAGACTTTTGAAAACCAAAGTTCTGAAATTTGTGGCAAAACAATTGTAAAAACCTGTAATAAAAAAAGAGAAAGGATAAATCTTATAGATGATGAGCACAAATCTGAAAGCATCTGTGGATCTGTCACAATCCACTCATTTTTTATCATTACTGTGGGTTTCTTCATCACAAAAATAAGCCCATGTAAGAATTGAAATATTACAAATATTTTTGATGTCTTTGACAATTCAAAACATGAGCTGAAAACAGAGACTGTTGACCACAACCCAGCAGGTGGGAATGCGGGAAAAACCAATTCCTGCTGCATTTGCATCTGAGTCTGCTGAAACTCGGCTTCAACCACCCCAACTCACACATATGGTCATTTCAATGTTTGAATGTTTCAGATTAACCTAAGTGACTTTATCTATCATGTTTGATATCATTTGAAATGTCTCAGTGTGATTGGTACAATGGTCTCATTCTCTCAGAAATAGACATAATCAAAACAATAAATATATAACTTCAGGCATCTTTTGAACCACTGTGAAGGGTGTGACTTTTCCACAGGCAGCACTAAATGCAAGTGCCTTTTGTTATGCACACACCCCTGTCCTTGAGGGAATTCTTGGATTACTTAAGGTAAGGTTTGAGAAAGGCTCAGCGCGATTCTGCTTACCCCGATCAGCCCGTAACATGGAGCTTATGCTCCATGCTATGCATATTTTAAAGTCAGGAATGCATCTTTTAATCTTGGATTTATCTTTGGTAACTTGATGTATTTATTGATCTTTTATGAATTGACTGATTGAATTGGCATAATACACATTTACCTGACTAATAAATTGTTATGTTTTGAATTATTCAAACAGTCCTCGTGTTATTATCACTGATAAATGTTGTTGTCCATAGCACTACAAGCCACTGTACAGGTTAGTAACGGACTAAAACATGTTAGACGGAGCAGTGTGGCACGCTATACAATGTTGCTAGAGATCCGACTAACATATTGGCATTAATTCAAGTATACTTATGGGGACCACATAAAAAATCTCCTAAATTGAGTAAGTATAGGGTTCTGCCACTTTAGGAGAGTGGTTAATCGCCTCTGTTTAATGACCAAGACTGACAAGCTTGTATTAAGAGATTGTATACCCGGCCGGTGCAAGACTCGAGATGCTATAGGAATCTGAGTAAATGAGAATAAGGTATAATAACAAATCAAAAGAATATTCAATCATAATCTAAAATAATGTGAAAGGAAACAAAATAATCTTATCAATGTTTTTTAATTGGAGTCAGATAAAACGAGGATAAATATATTAATATTCTAAACCACCTCATACTAAAATTTGAGTCAGATATGAGTTAAGTTTAATATAAATCAACATTGTGCACTGGAAAGACCGAACATGCAGTGAACCTTCATCCACCATTGGATACCGTCATTGGACCAACTGGGTGGACCCTACACCCATATACAAATAAATAAAACACCACAAGCAGATTTAAAACATCAGAATCTGCAGAACAAGGATCAGCACTGACCTTTCCAAGAAGAAGAGCGACTGCAGCAGGCTTGAACTGAAAGGCTGATTCATATTATTGAGTGTTTCTAATTCAAAAACTCTTTTGTTTAGGGTTAGTGATTCAGATCTGATTTAATGTTTACAGAATAATGAAAAATGATTTACAGACCTAATTTGCATCAATGAATTAAAACAAAACAAGAAGACTGCAATGAATAATCCCTGATATAAGGATCATTTCTAATCATTTATCAGATTTACCATTGTTTTAATTATTACGAAAAATCAGTGAGATGCAAATTTTACTCATGCAAAAAAAATTATTATAGACAATGGATTATCAAGTTATGAATTCCAATAGTGAAGGTGGCGAGGCAGTGGCGCAGTTTCTGTGTGGAGTTTGCATTTTCCCCCTGCCTTTACGTGGGTTTCCTCCGGGTGCTCCGGTTTCCCCCACAGTCCAAAGACATGCGGTACAGGTGAATTGGGTAGACTAAATTGTCCGTAGTGTATGAGTGTGTGTGTGTGTGGATGTTTCCCAAAGATGTGTTGCGGCTGGAAGGGCATCCGCTGCATAAAAACTTGCTGGATAATAGTGAACTATAATGCTATTGTAAGTGAATGATTAGCACAGGTTATTAAAGCATTAGTTCACTTCTATAAAAGTGAGTTTTCCTCCACTTGAGGTCGCTGTGATGATCAGATTCTCCACAGCTCTGATTCTCTCAGCTCTCGCCGGGTTCAGTGGCGTGCGCCAGTAATCCAAGCTACTGGGAGGCTGAGGCTGCGGATCGCTTGAGCTCAGGGCTTCTGGACTGCAGTGGACTATGTCGATCGGGTGTCCGCACTAAGTTCGGTATCGATATGGTGCTCCTGGGTGAGCTCGGGACCGCCAGGTCGTTTAAGGAGGAGTGAACCGGCCCAGGTCGGAAACGGAGCAGGTCAAAGCTCCCGTGCCGATCAGTAGTGGGATCGTGCCTGTGAATAGACACTGCAGTTCAGCCTGAGTGACACAGAGAGACGCAGACTTTTACACTAGTTTTTTTTTTTAAACTTTGATTTGTCTTTCTAACTGTATAACTGAAGAAATAAAGATTTAGAGATGTATGATGACTATGCATTATTAATAGTAAGTAATAATTAAAAGTTTACTAGCAGACTTCAGAAAGTTTATTTGTAAACAAAAATGCAAAAATCATCTCAATTTCATGTCTTTATTTTAAAAATATGCCTTAGACAGAAATATATTGAATTTAATTGAAAATATATCAAATTAAAAAATATATATAGAGAATAATTTTACTTTAAACATAAATGGCACATTATAATTTTTGGCCCCATCAGAAACAAAAGTAACACACGGGTAGGTCACAACCAGATTTACTGGCTTTATCATGTTTGTTTTAATTATATCTGACTATGACATTGTTAATTTTTTTTTTAATACCACCTGATATTGACGGTTAAAAAGCTTCCAGTACAAAATGGCATTTTTATTGATAAATTATATTATAGAGTATTATGCCAAATGCAGTTTTAATCTAGAAAGTTTTGTTTAATAAAATAGAGGAGGGGGATATATTTAAGAAATTAATAACACTTAAAAATAGTAAAGCAACAGGGTTAGATAATATTCCAGTGCAGTTCCCTCAAAGACTCCCTAAATGCGTCACTCCGATGGTTACACATATTATCAATTTTTTTATTTGTCAAGGTAAAGTTGAAAAAAAGCAAGAGTTATTCCTCTTTTTAAGAAAGGTAGTAGGTTTGAGGTTAATAATTCTAGGCTGGTATCAATTTTGAGTGCTTTGTCAAAAGGGAGGGAAAAAGTTATTTATTAGCACATTGAAAAATATTGTTTAAAATGTGACGTATTGTAGAGTTTCAGTCGGGTTTTAGGAAAATCATTCCACTGATTCAACAGTTTCTTTTATTTAACAAATTATATAAAGAGCGATATGGATAAAGGAAGTTAAGTGGGATGGTTTTCTTAGACCTGCAAAAAGCTTTCAATACAGTCGATCACAGGATATTGATTTTAAAAGTAAAGGCAATGGGTTTTGGTGTTTTGGCCAGTAAATGCATGAAGTCTTACCTTGAAAACAGATGTCAAATAGTAGATTTAAATGGTGTGTTTTCAGATTATTCGACCGTTTCTTATGGGGTTTCACAAGGCAGTGTTTTAGGTCCTTTGCTTTTTTAATATACATCAATGATTTGAAAATGGCCTGTTCAAAAAAGCTTTTGTTAAATGCGGATGATGCAGCAATAATTGTGTCTCATGAGAGGAAGGAATTTATTAAAAATGAAATAAGTGAACAAACTGAGGAAGTCTCTTTAATGGTTTAACCTTAATAAATTGTCCTTACACTTGTGTAAACCAGAATTTATTTTATTTGGTTCAACTGCGAAACTGCGAATATGTGTCAGATCAGAGGTAAAAGTAGAGCATCAAATTAATGAACACAAACATGAAGGGAAATATTTAGGTTGCATTTCAGACAGTAATTTGACAGGTGAGAAGATGGCTGTTATAGTCCATTCAAAAGTTCTAAAATTAAGTTTTTAGCAAGACAGACAGAGCTCTTAGATTTCCAAACTTTACAAATATTGGCCAGTGCATTAGTGCAGTCATACTTTGACTATGCTGCAGTCTTTTGGTACAGCAGTAGTTCCACAAAAATTTTAAAAATAAATTGCAGACGGCCCAAAATAAGTTGCAGAATTGTTATCAAAGTACTTCCACTGACATATTTAAATAATGAATATTATAGTCAAATTAATTTATTAAAAGTTGGAAAAAGGGTCACTTTTCTGAAATTGGTGATGGTGTTTAAGATTTTAAAGAAAATGGTCCCAAAATATTTACTTATTAAGTTTTAGTTAGTGAGGTACACTGTCATTCTACAAGAGCGAGTAGCAGGGGTATTTGTCCTTGTAGATTTAATAGTGAAACAGGTAGAAAGTCTTTTCTGTGTACTGTTGCTTGGAATATACTGCCGAGGAGTTTTAAAGAGATTCAATTTGAGAGTTTTTAGAGAGGAAATTAAAAAATGGCTGTTTTACGGTTGAAGTTGAGGATTTTTGTTGTGCTGAGTTTCTGAGCTGATGATGTTTGCACTTTATGATTTGCTCGTTCATTTTTTTAAGAATATCGATGACCACGATGGAAATCAGCCTGTGGCTTTATTGTGTATTTTATCCTCGACAGTTTTTAAGATATGAATGTCAAACTGGACTTGTTTGTATATTTTTGTTAAAATTGTCAAATAAAATCAATCAATCAATTTATTCATTCATTTTCCTTTAGCTTAGTCCCTTTATTAATCTGGGGTCGCCACAGCGGAATGAACTGCCAACTTATCCAGCATATTTTTTACACAGCGGATACCCTTCCAGCTGCAACCCAGTACTGGGAAATATCCATACACCCTCATTCACACACACACACACACACACACACACACACACACACACACACACACACACACACACACACACACACACACACACTATGGCTAATTTAGTTTATTCATTCACCTACAGCATAGCACATGGGTTTGGAGCACCCAGAGGAAACCCACATGAACACGGAGAGAACAAGCAAACTCCACACAGAAATGCCATCTGACCCAGTCGGGACTCCCACCAGCAGCCTTCCTACAGTGAGGCCATGTGTGTATATATATATATATATATAAAGATACATTATTTTTTTTCCCTTAATAGCTACATTTTAAAGAAATCTATTTGCTTAAGTCAGCTGAACAGTAAACAACAACAGCAATAGAAACCACCAAAGGACACCATATGAACACAGCCAAAATGACTTATTAGAGCATGCACATCTTTGTCATTCCAATGGATTTTTAAAAATATGAACATGCCGCCTTTTCTTCCATGTTTCTTGAACTTTTCCCCTTTATGAGGAAAACTATTGAATACTATAAAAGCTGTTCAGCGTTTTATTTTTTTCTGATTAACATTCAATAAACTTTAACTAAAAGTTTTAGATTGTGAGCAGGACAGCACACTGGTTCTCCCGCAGCATGTTTGTTCATCATTTCTATCTTAATGTGTTGATCATTTTCTTTTGTGTTTCTGTATTGTGTGAAGGTCAACCAGTCCACAGTTTATGCTGCTATAATCTTTATTCAGTTTTATTCATAAACTATGTACAATATATACACTGTGCTCACATCGGCTCCAGGTCTCTTGGGTGAAGGTCTCTCAGTGACGTGGTCTCTTCTGGTCTCCGTGCGTCTCTGGTGGAGATGGGGAGCGGGAACGTTTCCCTCTGGCGTCCTGGACTGAAGATGCTGCACCAGCTGAGGAAGAGGAGGACAGCGGTTTGGTCTGGCAGAAGGAAGGCCTCTTTTTCTTCTCAGCAGCATAGGCCTCACTGAACAGATCGAGCGCAAACACACACAAGCAGACATAATGTGAGATTTTCACAAACAATAGAACATGCTGCAATGCCAAGTACAGTTTACTCACGCATCTATGATGGGAATGACATATTTGCCGCTGCCGTCCATCATGACTCCCTTTCGGTTTGGGTCGTCCACCTCCAACAGGAAGCTGCGGGGAATCCCTGTGCTCCTCCGGATGCGCTTAAGCGGAGCAGAGCTGCTGCCCTGTGAATTCATGAGTGACAGTCAAACGACAGAGCAAACAATCTGACTGATGGAGACAAGAGCTCATGTTCACAGCAACCATAAGCTTAGAAAACCCAGTTACCCCTTTAGAGGGGCAGTGCCTAATGTGGTGTCCTGGGATCCCACAGTGAAAGCAGACATAGTTGGGTGGAAGAAGCCCAAGCAGTGTCATGGCCTCACTGATGAACATCAGAACCATGAGAATCAGCTCTAACATTTCTCACAAACCAAACCTGTCAGTGTCTGAACGCTCACCTGCTGGAGTAGTAGCACAGACTGGACTGGTACATCACCGCTTTTAGCTTGTCCTCCTCTGATGCCTTTGCCTCAGCCAGATTCTCAGTCTGTTTCACAGGCATTTGCACATTAGAATTTTATTTCACTGATTTGCTCTAAATAAACACCCTCAAATCTCCCTAAGAAGCTGTGTGTGTTTGTGTGTGTGTGTGTTTGTGTGTATTGTTGTTTGCTTTACACTGTGTATTGATATTCTGCACTACATGTCATTATGACGCCTCAAATGCAAACACTGCAGTTCAATACAGAGCAGCACAGTGGGGTGAATTAATCATTTGTTCAATACCTTCAACAGCTGCTCCAGTGAGAGGAGTGAAGAATCACCTGTTTGAGAAGATTTAGCTGATGGTCCAGCTTGATGTCTGCAAAACAAAACAAAGGAGCTTGTGTGACTAAAACACCACAGACAGACTCAAACTCTTGATATAACATCTATCAGAGGACAATTGCGCTCATTTCACATGACTTACCCAACAAATCTTCTGTTTGATGACTTTAGTCCAGCCGCAGGGACCCGTCTGATGATGACCGATGTGTTTTTGGGGATGAGAGCATCATCATCTGTGTATTCTGACAGCAAAATAAAGTTTGAATATAGTAATAATCATTTACCATGGTATACTTTGAGTGCCATTAGCATTTTAAAACACTCAGAACATCACTATATGTCACCATCAGAGTCATGATAATAAATCACAGCTTCTACAAGTCTGTCTGATAACACATCTAATGTTAGTGTAATATAGTTTAAGTGGCTTTTCCTCATCTCACCTTCATCAGTTTGGGCTTTGCTGATCTTCAGCTGGCAGAACTTCAGCCTCTCGCGCTTCATGATCTGCCGCTTCAGCTCTCCCACAGTGATGTTGAGGCCCTCAAACTGGAGCGAGTCGTAGGTGAGTCGACTCTGAAACCTGTAATGAACACAAGACATACTGAACACAAACCACAGTGTAATAACAAGGGTCAAACCTGAATGATGGGAGAAGCAGACGATCAATCGATGTATCCAACAATCAATAATATCAATAATCTGGGAATCAGTTGCCACGAAGGACGCCGAGATCAGATGCCAATGACAGAGCGGAGTTCAAAACAACACAAAAAGAACCGTTGCCATGGATGCTGACGATCACGTGACGAGGCGCTGAAAAACTTCCGCGTTATTTTCTCATAAATAATAGTGAAATCATTACTATGATAATAATAAAATAAACAGCAGAACAGTTGGACATCTCTGAATAATACACAGCTGCATTTCCTTACACGAATGATTCTGGCCTTTGTAAAGAGTCGGGCGAGTCAATGAATCAGTGATTCGTGGCTGAATGAATCACTCAAAGCTTCACTTGATTAAAGCGGTCTCTTGCTGCCACCTATTGGCGATTTGTTTTTCCGTTTTTAAAGTAATTTAACACTTTTTTTAAAGCCACCTTCAAATTTATTTTCTACAAAAGTTTATTTCCGTGTGTTAAAAATTATTTAAAACTCTCTAATCTCATCATTTCCTGATGCGTTTATAATGTAAATCCCTTCATGTTTGCCTTTGATCTTCATTATGTGTTAAAATCAATAAAATATTAAAGTTGCCTCATCCAAATCCAAAGTTTGGTTCAAAGCTTTATTATACAGCAATGTGTGTGTGTGTGTGTGTGTGTGGGTGTGTGTGTGTGTGTGTGTGTGTGTGTGTGTGTGTGTGTGTGTGCGTGTGTGTGTGTGATTGTGGCAGTGGATTACAGTGAATGTAGAAGTGATCAGAAGTGTGTGATATTTATTGTTTCTGATAATCAAAAGAACATTTTAAGAGTCCAAAAGATTTACTGCCTGATGAAGCCTGTTATAATGCAATTATGATGACCCTATAAATCTAGAATGGTCAGAACAATAAAACATTAGGGAAAGAGATTAATTAGTATTTCTCCTCTTTTTTTGTATGTGTAAGTGCTCCTGGAAGAAAAGTCTGCGTCTCTCTGTGTCGCTCAGGCTGCACTGCAGTGTCTATTCTCAGGTGTGATCCCACTACTGATCAGCACGGGGGATTTGACCTGCTTCGTCTCCGACCTGGGCCGGTTCACCCCTCATTACACGTCCTGGTGGTCCCAAGCTCCCCCAAGAGCACCATATCGATACCGAACTTAGTGTGGACACCTGATTAACATAGTCCACTGCAGCCCAGAAGCCCTGAGCTCAAGCGATCCGCAGCCTCAGCCTCCCAGTAGCTTGGATTACAGGCGCGCGCCACTGAACCCGGCGAGAGCTGAGAGAATCAGAGCTGTGGAGAATCTGATCATCACAGCGACCTCTAGTGGAGGAAAACTGAATGATGAAGTAAAGTTGACTTTTTATTAGTCTTATGGCACTGTTTGGATAAAAATAAACAGCAGTACGGTCCCAAATAAAATATAGTTATTTAAACTAAATACTTTAGTATTTTAGAACCACATAGTAAAGTTTATTGTACTGAATAGTTAATCACAATGTTGTGCTATTTAAAGGCAACTGTGGTGCAGAGTCGGGTTGGAAGAGACTCCAAGCATTTCTGTTTTCGTGAGGTTAAGCTGAAGATGAGGATCTTTCATCCAGTGTGAAATGTCCGACAGGCAGGCTGAGATGCGAGCTGGAACCGAGGGATCATCAGGGTGAAAAGAGAGGTATAGTTGGGTATCATCAGCATAGCAGTGGTAGGAGAATCCATGTTTCTGAATGACTGGTCCTAGAGATGTCGTGTAGATGGAGAAGAGAAGTGGCCCAAGAACAGAGCCTTGAGGTACCCCAGTGTTTAGATGCTGTAGGTTGGACACTTTTCCCCTCAAAGACACCCTGAATGACCTGTCAGAGAGGTAAGATCTGAACCATTGAGTAACAGTGCCTGCAACGCCCAGTGACTCATATATATTATATATATAATGATTAATACATATAGAAACAATATTTTCATAACTAAATTATTTATGATTTGCCGTTTAACAGCAAAACATCTCGTCAAATAGGCCACAGTTCATCAGGAAATGAAAAGCTTTTAAATGACAACAGAAAAGCAGTTCAGCGACTAACATTCACTCATTCAGTGAGTATCTCATTTATTCATTCATTCATTCACTAATTGAATCAACACTTTTTCAGTCACTAAATATGGTGTCAGATGCAGATGTGGCCTCTAGTGTAATCCACAGTTCATATATTGCACAATGACGCTAAAGGCCACCATATTATAAAATACTGCAGGTTGTTGGTTGCAGATTAATAATCACAAACATATTTTTTTATCATAAAACAGCTAAAACATATTTAGTGTCAGAGAGGACAAAGTGGTTTTAGTTTACCTTTTATCTTTAATATTAAACAGCTTTTTAGTCTTTAGACCAGATTAAATAACTTGTGGTACTTGTATAAACAATGTTCAGCTCAGGATCAGTAATTCAGCATGATGTGCTGCTAAAGCTGAAACAGTCTATCAATTTATGCCACAGATTGTGTGAGATTCTGTCGAGTCTTATAGATGTTAAAAACACTGATGGAGGTCAAAACCGCATCTGACACCACAGTTAGTGGATGAGTAAGAGTAAACTGAATAATAAATATGTAACTCAGTTAATGATAGTTATTCACTGCATGAATGAATGTTAGATGAGGAACTGGTATTTAAGTGGAAAATTAAAACATTAAAGCTTTACTTTTTCAGAGGTTCACTGTTTGCACAATCTTAAATGGATAGTTCACCGCATAAATATGATTGTGACGATTATGAATTAACATTTTTGGGTCAATTATCCCTTAAATCACATAAATTATCCCAGAGCATTATTTCAGCATCAATGATCATTCACAATAGTCACATCACAAGAAATACAAGGTTGAGTCTGGATTATAATTTAGCGTTTGCGTGTGTTTCTGAGGCCTGCGACTGTAAAAGCTTTAGGTTTAATAAATTGCATCATTTGTAATTTTAATTGCAAATAATTTTATTTAATTAAAAAAATGAAGACAATAGCAGTATTATTGTACATTTGAATATTACATTACTGTACCTGAATACTGTTAGACTTGTTAAAAAACAACAAAGCTGTGTTCATTTGATTTCAGAATTTTATATTGTATTTATCTCTGCTCGTAGATTGTTTGTAATTCAATTCAATTCAATTCAATTCAGCTTTATTTGTATAGCGCTTTTACAATGTAGATTGTGTCAAAGCAGCTTCACATAAATGGTCATAGTAACTGGAACAGTGTGGTTCAGGTTTTAGTGTTTAAGTTCAGTTCAGTTCAGTTTAGCTCAGTTCAGTGTGATTTAATCATTACTGAGAGTTCAAACACTGAAGAGCAAATTCATCGATGCGTAGCTCTACCAATCCCGAACCATGCGAGGCAGTGGCGACAGCGGAGAGGGAAAAAAAACTTCACCTGATGGGAGTGAAGAAAAAAAAACCTTGAGAGAACCAGACTCAGTTGGGCACGACCATTTTAATTTCTCCGCTGGCCAAAAGTCTTGTGCAGAACTTCATTCGCCGTGGTTTATGCTGGAAGATGGCCTCAATGAAGACTCGTCTGTCCCTGGAGCGTCGCTGGAATCAGACTCATGTTCTCCACTCCCCACGACCATCAGCGTAGCAGCAGCTCAGGATATGGCCTGGTCCCGGATATGGAATCCTTGGGATCATCACGTCGCTGGTCTTGGATCCAATCAGTGACTCCGCCTAATCTGAGGACCTCGGGATGAATATCCCCAGGTGAAAATAGAGAGAAAGAGAATAATTAGCGTAGCTGCTGTTCATAGTGTATATAAGCAAGATGTAGAAGCCAGTGTGGAACCCGCTAGGTGATGCACTGAGTGTATGCTTTACTAAACAGATAGGTCTTTAATCTAGTTTTGAACTGGGATAGTGTGTCTGAGCCTCGGACATTACCAGGAAGGCTATTCCAGAGTGTAGGAGCCATGAAAGAGAAGGCTCGACCTCCTTTACTTGATTTTGCTATTCTAGGTACTACCAGAAGCCCTGAATTTTGAGATCTTAAGGAGCGAGTTGGTTCGTAGCGAGACAGAAGGTTGGTTAGATAAACAGGAGCTAGATTATTTAGAGCTTTATAGGTGAGAAGTAATATTTTAAATTCAATACGAAATTTAACAGGCAGCCAGTGTAAGGAGGATAAAATTGGGGTTATATGATCATATTTTCTGGACCTGGTCAGAACTCTGGCTGCTGCATTTTGTACTAATTGAAGTTTGTTAATAGAGGATGCTGGGCAGCCAGCAAATAGAGCATTACAGTAATCCAGTCTCGAAGTCATAAAAGCATGGACTAGCTTTTCTGCATCTGAGATGGATAGCATATTTCGTAATTTAGCGATATTTCTCAGATGAAAGAAGGCAGTTTTTGTGACATGGGATATATGGTTTTTAAAAGTTAGATTGCTGTCTAATATGACACCCAGATCTTTTATAGTAGAGCTAAAGCTAACTTTGTATCCCTCTAATTGTAAATTGAGTTGCGAGATCTGCTGTGCAAATAATTGTAATGTTTTATGCAGATGCACACCTAATATAAACAAATCACCCATTCTGTAATATGTTTTCTACAGCTATATGTATTATGATACAATAAACCACTTTTACTGTAGTAAAAAAAAAAACTAAAGTATACTACAGTATTTATTACATTTTATTAGTTGATACAGAAAACAGAATGTTGTGGCACTCATAAAATGAGTTGTAAAGGCTAATAAATATGGTATAATAATCTTTAGTTCAAAAATACTATGTTGATACTAATTACTGTAATTTTTTTATTTGTGATCATACTGCTGTTTATTATTATCTAATGTCATAAGTCTATGAAGTCAGTTTTTATTCATCATTAATTTTTCCTCCACTAGAGGTCGCTGTGATGATCAGATTCTCCACAGCTCTGATTCTCTCAGCTCTCGTCGGGTTCAGTGGCGCGCGCCTGTAATCCAAGCTACTGGGAGGCTGAGGCTGCGGATCGCTTGAGCTCAGGGCTTCTGGGCTGCAGTGGACTATGTTGATCGGGTGTCCGCTCTAAGTTCGGTATCGATATGGTTCCCCTGGGAGAGTTCGGGACCACCAGGTCGTTTAAGGAGGGGTGAACCGGCCCAGGTCGGAGACGGAGCAGGTCAAATCCCCCGTGCTGATCAGTAGTGGGATCGCGCCTGTGAATAGACACTGCAGTGCAGCCTGAGCGACACAGAGAGACGCAGACTTTTACACTACCTGTTTTTTTTACTCTGATATATCTTTCTAACAGTAAAAAAGAAGCAATAAAGGTTTTGAGATGAATGACATGACTGTGTGTTAATAATTAGAAATAACTAAAAGTTTAGTTTTTTCGAGTGATGGGTTGCAGCTGGAAGGGCATCTGCTAAAAACGTGCTGGATAAGTTGGGGGTTCATTCCGCTGTGGTGAACCAACGAGACTAATCTGAAAAGAAAATGAATGAATGAATAAAAGTTTATTTGTAGACTAGACAT
Organism: Danio rerio; assembly: GCF_052040795.2. Taxonomy (NCBI): domain Eukaryota; kingdom Metazoa; phylum Chordata; class Actinopteri; order Cypriniformes; family Danionidae; genus Danio; species Danio rerio. The sequence goes on from NC_141031.1 coordinate 13,095,934, forward strand.
TTTATTTGTAAACAGAAATACAGAAATTATCTCAATTTCATGAGTATATTTTGAAAAGATGATGTTTTAGACAGAAATATGTTTTGCTGTGGTTACTAACTCATAAGTGTGGTCTATCAATATCGGGTGGTATTTAAAAAAATTATAGAAGAATTTCACTTTAGTTCTCCCCGTGTTGGTGTGGGTTTTCACTGGTTGGTCTGGTTTACCCCACAAGTCCAAAGACATGCGGTATAGGTGAATTGGGTAAGCTAAATTGTCTGTAGTGTATGGGTGTTTTCCAGTAATGGGTAACATGGGAGGGCATCCTCTGCGTAAAACTTATGCTGGATAAGTTGGCGGTTCATTCCGCTGTGGTGACCCCCGATTAATAAAGCGACTAAGCCGAAATGAAAATGAATGATTGAATGAATTTCACTTTAAGCATAATTTACACATTGTTACTTTGAACCCATCATCTGATATTTGGCAGCTTTATCAAGGGTTCTGCTTTGTGTTTTCTTTTTATTGTGGGAATAACCAGACAGGTATCAGCAGTTGTGACGGCTCTTTAATCACTCCTGATGTAAACAAAAGCACAGATTTTACAGTGTGTCTTCGCCCTCATCACTTTTACATGCTTCAATCAGACAAATAAAAATCAAAACCTCAATTAAAATGAAAACACAAAAATAACGAACTATGTGAAATATGTGAAAAAGAAAGTTATACATAATATTGAAACATAAAAACTGGCTTCAAAAGTCAAGTAAATATGATTTAAGATTAATTAGAGCTGCAGACACCCACCTCTCCCATGTGCAGTCAGTACAGAAAAGGAGGAGGCGGGTGCAGAACAGGAAATTAAAAAACTTAAGCTTTCTCAGAAATTTAAAGGAGCAGGTATACTTAATAAACACTTCAGGTAAAACACACATTTTGTGTAATTCTATAAATAAAGTGAACTATTATTTCTATACCTGTTACACAGGCCTGGATTGGCTAATCGGGAGCACCGGGAAAGTTTTTTGGCCGCGAGGGCCGGTGTCCCTAGCTGCTTGCACTCTCAGCAGTCGCACTTTTTTCATTTATTTATTTGACCATAGCCTCACTCTTTTTATTTATTTTCTCGCAGGCAGCAAAACGCAGCCGGCAGGTTAATGATGATCATTTAGCATTCGACCTTAAACAGCGGCACCTTAGTGAAAAAAGAATTTGAATAATTAATATTAATGAATATTACACCTGCTCAATGAAAATCAGATGATTCACTACATTAATAAATCTGACATAACTTGATCAGAAATATAAAAAAGGGGTGAAAAAGATTAAGCCTTCAATAGAAAGTAATACTGTGGTTAAAAGAGTCTTGCAGAAACCAGCGCAATACTTATTTATTCTTCCAAACTCACCAACATAACAGCGACATTGTGGTCCAGTGGTCAGCATGTTGTGTTGTGATGCTGCTGCTCTAACCTCTCCTGAGTAAAGTGTTATTTTTATTATTATTATTTCATTTTTAGTGTTAGGAGGACAATATAATACTGTTTGGGTTACTTATGTGGGTGTACATATTTTATTTAGATTTTTTTGTGTGACCACCGTTACAAAAGACTGCATATCTATAAATAATTTTGCACAGAATATATTTTCAGATATTGCAGGAAGGGACAATGTGATGTTTAAAGTATAGCTTTGGAGATTTAGCTACCCTTTAATCTTCTCATATTTATGAAAAACATTTGAAGTTCTAATGCAGCTGTTTCCTTGAAAAAGACGTGATAGTGTCTTTAGAAACTGAATTGCAAATGACCTTATTTTAATATAGTCAGTCGTGAACAGAGGTGGGCCGGTCTAAGGCTTGAAACTCCAGGGCTGAAAAGAAATCCCACTCCTGCCCTGCTGTTACAGTAACGGGCTGAATATGCTGTCATAGCCTGGAAAGCCAATGTTATCTGGCCTTTGTTTCTTTCGTCCAGCGTTACTTTCGTCCCCGCTCTCCCCTACTATAAGGCACACATAATCATTTATCATGTACAGACATGAACAGTCATATAGGGGTTTCACTGTCACATTTCTGTCAAAAACAGTGAAAAGTTCAGGCTGATTTATACTTCTGCAACAAGTTATCACCGTGACCTATGGCCAGGGGCGGACTGGCCATCTGGCAATTCTGGCAAATGCCAGAAGGGCCGGATCATTTTTTAAATGTGGGCCGGTCAGGTTTTTTTTTAATTTTTTTTTTATGTATTGTTTTTACATGCTTTTACAAGCTTTTATCTCTTACAAGATGTGATATTATGATGATAATAATAATAATAATAATAATAATAATAATAATAATAAATGTTGAGCATTTGGTCCAAACGGCGACGACCGGCTGGTTTTGAGAGGGGCCGACCCAATCTGAGGTTACGCGGACGTAATGAAAATCTAGCAAGAATGTAAAACAAACAATAAGTGCCACACAAGCTAATTGTCAGAGATGGACCGTAAAAAGAAAAGGCAGGGCCGAAAAGCTCAGATAAAGAGCGCAAAAGGGCTCTAAAATCGAGAGGGTGCTCGCTGCAGAGCAATTTGAGCAGAGCTGAGCTCCAGCGAGGGGGAGCATGAGCTCTCGCTCTGCCTCCTGTAAGCTGTTTTAATGCGTACACCAACCCCACCCCTAACCCTACCCCCAGTGACATCACTCGTAGAAGAAGTGCAAAAAAGGTGGAGCTCAAGCTCAAGCTCCCCCTCACTGGAGCTCAGCTTGCCCAAATGGCTCTGCAGCGAGCACCACTTGGCTAAAATCAGACGCTGCCAAATGCATAAAGTTACTGAAATGTATACGAACATTCGGCTGCTGCGTCGGAGGACAGCAGCGCAGTAGAGGAGGTAAGAAAACAGAAAATGTACTTCTAATTCATTATACTAAAACATACCAAGTAAATGTCTCGCCATTCACGCTACTTCTGACAGTTTGTGACAGTGCATTAAACACAGTGACTAACGTTACATTGTGTTTAACAGTTGTCAGCTTAGCGTAGAACTCCTGCACATTTTAATGTCATTATCAGCAATTAATGTGATTTCTGTTATACAGACTGCTGTATGCTACTAGGAATATATTCTAACATTCAAAAGAACTTAAAGCTATAGCCACAGTACTGTATGCATTTGTTGTGAACTCTGAACACATAGCTAGTCTTTAAACTATTACATTAAATACATGCATAGGTTACAGTACATAATCATCTCATTGTCAGGGAAATGAGATTCAATCTATCCAGAATTATTTTGACTCTTTATTCTTTCCACAACGTTTCCAACAAGTACTGAGTATGCAAGTGCTATCAATCACTTTGGGTATCCTTGTGGGTTGGTGTGGTCTACAACAAATTAAAATAAACAAATTAAGGAATCAGAAAAAACTTATACAAATAAAGATACTAAAACTCTTCCATGTACAATCAACAAGGGGTATGAGATTACTGATTGCCAGAAACACTTCAAATTTAAAAATAAATTAACCCTTATGATAGGAGCCTGTGAATGTGTATCACACACACACACCTTTACACACAAATGCTGCAGCACTAGCAACACTTCAGCATAATTTCACAAATAACTATATATCATGAAGGATTAAAAATGTGCAAATCCGCTGGTACACACAAATATTGCTGCTTTTTTCATTTTTGCTTTATATTCTATTCATTTCGGTGCAACTGTTATTACTTAATTGTATTAATTTGTATACTGGGTTTCTGCAGTGTCTTAAAAAGTCTTAAAATGTCTTAAATTAAAAAAAAATATATATATATTAGGCCTTAAATAGTCTTAAGTTCACTGAAATATTGTGTTGTAGGTCTTAAATCATTTTAAACAGTTCTTAATTTCCCTTTATCCAAGTAAAGCTACCCAATCTGGCCAAATCAGTTTTTTTTATTGCAAAGAGATTCAGTTTAAAACAGCTGTTACATTATTTTCAGCAAATTCTCCAAATTAAATTCCCTAATCATGGAAGGAAAAATAAAGCAACTAATCCCTTTACATTATCTTCAGTTAATACAAAAACTATTTACTAAAGTTACCAGACCATTAGAAAAAATCCTTTGTGTTTAGCCCTGCATAAGTCTAAAATTTTATTCATAATGGTCTTAAAAGGGTCTTGAAATGTTTTAAATTTGATTTGAAGAAACCTGCAGAAACCCTGTTATTCAAATGTTCAGAGCAGTCAGTAAGAAAACATTTTGCTGCAATCTTTACATCCTATACTGTGTTAATTAACTAGGGTATTGCCAATACCAGTGCTGTGAGAAAGGATGCTACGGTAGGCCTAGCAGAGACAGAAAGGAGTGTGGTAGAGGTAGAAAAAAACAAATAAACGTTACACACTGTACTTTGGGTTTGTAGTTAACTCTACAGTAGAGGTGAACTCATTACAAAAAAATGTAGTTAAGTCTACATAGTTACATTTGAGCTTAACTGTAGAATAGGCCATAATTGTTAATATTTATTCTTTAGGTCACCTATAATTGTTTCATAAGCACATATTTATTCAAAACTAGAATGAGTCAAGCCTAGCATAAGCAGTGATTCAAATAATGATGACACAGTGACTGCAGAGACCAGCAAGAAGCATGGACACAGTAAGAGTCAGGCAAGAGTGAGGAACAACTATAATCTCAGACAGCCATACAGACATATTAAAATTGCAGAGTTACAGAGGTAAAATGGATGAGAAGATGTAGAATCAGACAATGTGTTTACTGTCAACATAGTCTATAGACCAGGGGTGGCGAACCTGTTTGGCATGATGAGCCAAAAAAAAAACTTTATCACTGCAAAGAGCCACACAACAGATGCGCAAACAACAGTATATCTGTCACAATAACTTATACACCTAATTATATAACGCAATAGTTTTCATGGATTTAAATTAGCCTACCTCATTTTACTTGACTCAGTGGGACACCTGACATTCCTTGGTTTCCACAATCTTTTTCAGGTCTGGCTCGTATTCAGTTGTGGCTACTCGTAGTAACTCTTTCACATGTGTGTCAGTAAGAACAGAGAGATGCTTTGATTTCACTAGTTTCAGTGTCCAAAAAAAGTGATTCACAGACATAAGTTGACCCAAACATTGACAACAGTTTGAGTGCAGCCTGTTTGACATTGGGATATCTCTCAACGGGCACAATCTTCCAAAACTCCACGGTTCCTTCCCTCAGGACACTTTTAAGTCTGTCATCCTCAGAAAGTTCAATCATTTCAAGCTGAGATGCTGCTTCATCTTCCACTAAAGGGGCTTTTAAACAGCCTGATTCAGCAGTGAATGGGTTGATCAAAAATGTTATCTGTTGTCTTTTTTGTCGTAGGTTGGAGAATCTTTCCTCAAAACTTTGCTCAAGATTTTCAAGCAGCGTAGCATACCGTGCAGTACTCCCTTTTACAACCTCTGCTTTTTGTCCACTTGCCTTCAACAAGGTTGGAAAATGTGTGTAGTCTCTCTTTTGTAGATGTGTCTTGAACAGCTTGAGTTTGTTGACAAATGCAAAAACACTTTGCACCAGGTCAGGCAGCATCTTTAACTTCCCTTGCAGATCCACATTCAGTCCATTCAGATAATGCAGCACGTCAACCAAAAAAGCCAAATCTGAAATCCACTGGGGATCATGTAGCTCAGGATATTCCTTATGTTTCTCTGCGAGGAACAGCTTCACTGGATTCAAAAGCTCAAAGAAACGAGAAAGCACATGTCCTCTTGAAAGCCATCGCACGGCACAGTGAAAAAGCAGATCAGATGGAAGGTCTTCATCAAGTTCATCAATGAGATTTTTGAACTGTCTGTGATTGAGAGCATGTGTGCGTACAAAATTGACAATTTCCAGCACAGGTTTCATAATGTGGTCTAAGTTTAGCTTTTTAGACACCAAGTGCTCTTGATGGATAATACAGTGGAAAGTCCAAAATGCTGGAAAACGGTCGTCAGCTTTACACAGCCCTACAAGACCTCTCTCAGATCCCAGCATGGCTGGAGCTCCGTCCGTGACTATGGCTGTTAGTTTTGATAACTGCAGATTTGCTTTCTCAACAACAGTCATCAGTGTCTCTTTCAGATCGATGCCACGAGTTCTGTCTTTCAGCGGCACTATGTCAAGCAGCTCTTCCCTAATTGTGCAGTCTTCTGACACAAACCGTACAAATATTGCCAATTGTGGCTTGTCTTGAACATCGCATGACTCATCCAACGCAATGCTAAAATACTGGCACTTCTGAAGATCTGACAGTAAATGTGTTTCTACTGAATTGTCAATGTCCGATATTCTCTGTTCAACAGTGTGTCGTGACAGTTGAAGGTCCTTTACTGAACGTTTCAAATTTTCATTTTCGGGACAAAGAATAGCAACAGCATCACTGAGGCACTTTTTAACAAATTCTCCTTCAAGGTATGGCTTTTTTGCACGAGCAATGTTCCATGCTAGCTGATATGATGCTAATGTGACCGTCTCTGAATGCTTACTAAATTTTCGGAAAAGCTGAGTTTGCTTTTCTGCCTGACCTTTCAGTGTCTTTACCTTGTGCTTGCGAAGTTCACTGCCTTTGGGAAATTCCCGGGCTACGGCAGAATGGAGAGAGGTGAAATGGCGCTCGAGATTTGAAGCCTTAAAATGTGACAACGAAGTCTGGCATATCAAGCAGAATGGCTTTCCATTTCTTTCAACAAAAAAATATAAATCCTCCCATTCAGATAAAAATGTTCTGCGCTCATCTTCGTATTTACGCTTAGCTGTACGCTTTCCTGACTCTGCCATGACGATTGATATTAACGAACTGCACGTCACTCGTGTTGCGCCCCAATCAAACGGGGCTTCAGTGTCAACCCTTGACTGAAGGCGTGTCTGAATGGAAGCGGCAGAAAATAAAATTCAGTCAGCAATAGGCCACTTTCTAGCAGGTGTATTTGCATACAGCGATCTGATTGGCTAACGCGTCCGTAAGCGCTTGAAAAGTTGAGCTACTCCCAGCTTCTGCAGCGAGCAACGTGAAGCCCCGTGTGAATGGGGCATTAGTCAATTGGTTATTATATGTTAAATTGCGCAAGAGGTTGAGCCGCACAAAAGCAGAAAGAGACGCAGAAGCACCGTGTGAATGGGGCGTTAGTCAATTGGTTAATGTATGTTAAATCGCGCGAGAGGTTGAGCCGCACAAGAGCAGTAAAAGAGCCGCAAGCGGCTCGCGAGCCGCGGGTTCGCCACCCCTGCTATAGACCGTGCCAATAAAGAACAACACTTCAGGGAATGACAAGTATTGTTTATGAACAAAAGTATGCTGAATGTAGTGCTGCATGTCCATTTGTTTGTAAAGGTGTGTGTGTGTGTGTGTGTGTGTGTGTGTGTGTGTGTGTGTGTGTGTGTGTGCGTGTGTGTGTGTGTGTGTGTGTGTGTGTGTGTATGTGTGTTTGTGTGTGTGTGTGTGTGTGTGTGTGTGTGTGTATGTGTGTGTGTGTTTGATACACATTCACAGGTTACTTCTATAATAAATAGCAGACAAATGGTATAAACAGGTAGCACACAGACTCTACGAGATTCACATATTATTTTAATTTAGTTTTACTGTATGAATTTGTTATAAACAGGTTGTTTTTGTTCTAGTCACATACATTAAATGTTTAAATATCTATTAGATATATATGGTTCTGCTTATATTATTTCACCATCTGTACACCAATATAAGTAGGAAATGTGCGTGTCCGTCTGTGGGGCTGTGTCGGTGTGGTAATGTGGGCTGGTGTGGCTACAGTGCCAGGGCCGAATTTTTGTCCCAGTCCGCCCCTGACTGGGAGGCTGAGGCTGCGGATCGCTTGAGCTCAGGGCTTCTGGACTGCAGTGGACTATGTCGATCGGGTGCCCACACTAAGTTCGGTATCAATATGGTGCACCTGGGTGAGCTTGGGACCGCCAGGTCGTTAAAGGAGGAGTGAACCGGCCCAGGTCGGAAACGGAGCAGGTCAAAGCTCCCGTGCCGATCAGTAGTGGGATCGTGCCTGTGAATAGACACTGCAGTGCAGCCTGAGCGACACAGAGAGACGCAGACTTTTACACTAGTTTTTTTTTTTTTAACTTTGATTTGTCTTTCTAACTGTAAAACTGAAGAAATAAAGATTTAGAGATGTATGATGACTATGCATTATTAATAGTAAGTAATAATTAAAAGTTTACTAGCAGACTTCAGAAAGTTTATTTGTAAACAAAAATACAAAAATCATCTCAATTTCATGTCTATATTTTAAAAATATGCCTTAGACAGAAATATATTGAATTTAATTGAAAATATATCAAATTAAAAAATATATATAGAGAATAATTTTACTTTAAACATAAATGGCACATTATAATTTTTGGCCCCATCAGAAACAAAAGTAACACACGGGTAGGTCACAACCAGATTTACTGGCTTCATCATGTTTGTTTTAATTATATCTGACTATGACATTGTTAATTATTTTTTAATACCACCTGATATTGACGGTTAAAAAGCTTCCAGTACAAAATGGCATTTTTATTGATAAATTATATTATAGAGTATTATGCCAAATGCAGTTTTAATCTAGAAAGTTTTGTTTAATAAAATAGAGGAGGGGGATATATTTAAGAAATTAATAACACTTCAAAATAGTAAAGCAACAGGGTTAGATAATATTCCAGTGCAGTTCCCTCAAAGACTCCCTAAATGCTTCACTCCGATGGTTACACATATTATCAATTTTTCTATTTGTCAAGGTAAAGTTGAAAAAAGCAAGAGTTATTCCTCTTTTTAATAAAGGTAGTAGGTTTGAGGTTAATAATTCTAGGCTGGTATCAATTTTGAGTGCTTTGTCAAAAGGGAGGGAAAAAGTTATTTATTAGCACATTGAAAAATATTGTTTAAAATGTGACGTATTGTAGAGTTTCAATCGGGTTTTAGGAAAATCATTCCACTGATTCAACAGTTTCTTTTAATTAACAAATTATATAAAGAGCGATATGGATAAAGGAAGTTAAGTGGGATGGTTTTCTTAGACCTGCAAAAATTTTTCAATACAGTCAATCACAGGATATTGATTTTAAAAGTAAAGGCAATGGGTTTTGGTGTTTTGGCCTGTAAATGCATGAAGTCTTACCTTGAAAACAGATGTCAAATAGTAGATTTAAATGGTGTGTTTTCAGATTATTCGACCGTTTCTTATGGGGTTTCACAAGGCAGTGTTTTAGGTCCTTTGCTTTTTTAATATACATCAATGATTTGAAAATGGCCCGTTCAAAAAAGCTTTTGTTAAATGCGGATGATGCAGCAATAATTGTGTCTCATGAGAGGAAGGAATTTATTGAAAATGAAATAAGTGAACAAACTGAGGAAGTCTCTTAATGGTTTAACCTTAATAAATTGTCCTTACACTTGTGTAAACCAGAATTTATTTTATTTGGTTCAGCTGCGAAACTGAGAAAAAGTGTCAGATCAGAGGTAAAAGTAGAGCATCAAATTAATGAACACAAACATGAAGGGAAATATTTAGGTTCCATTTCAGACAGTAATTTGACAGGTGAGAAGATGGCTGTTATAGTCCAATCAAAAGTTCTAAAATTAAGTTTTTAGCAAGACAGACAGAGCTCTTAGATACCCAAACTTTACAAATATTGGCTAGTGCATTAGTGCAGTCATACTTTGACTATGCTGCAGTCTTTTGGTACAGCAGTAGTTCCACAAAAATGAAAAATAAATTGCAGACGGCCCAAAATAAGTTGCAGAATTGTTATCAAAGTACTTCTACTGACACATTTAAATAATGAATATTATAGTCAAATTAATTTATTAAAAGTTGGAAAAAGGGTCACTTTTCTGAAATTGGTGATGGTGTTTAAGATTTTAAAGAAAATGGTCCCAAAATATTTACTTATCAAGTTTTAGTTAGTGAGGTACACTGTCATTCTACAAGAGCGAGTAGCAGGGGTATTTGTCCTTGTAGAATTAATAGTGAAACAGGTAGAAAGTCTTTTCTGTGTACTGTTGCTTGGAATATACTGCCGAGGAGTTTTAAATTGATTCAATTTGAGAGTTTTATAGAGGAAATTAAAAAATGGCTGTTTTACGGTTGAAGTTGAGGATTTTTGTTGTGCTGAGTTTCTGAGCTGATGATGTTTGCACTTTATGATTTGCTCGTTCATTTTTTAAGAATATCGATGACCACGAAGGAAATCAGCCTGTGGCTTTATTGTGTATTTTATCCTCGACAGTTTTTAAGATATGAATGTCAAACTGGACTTGTTTGTATATTTTTGTTAAAATTGTTAAATAAAATCAATCAATTTATTCATTCATTTTCCTTTAGCTTAGTCCCTTTATTAATCTGGGGTCGCCACAGCGGAATGAACTGCCAACTTATCCAGCATATTTTTTACACAGCGGATACCCTTCCAGCTGCAACCCAGTACTGGGAAATATCCATACACCCTCATTCACACACACAAACACACACACACACACACACACTATGGCTAATTTAGTTTATTCATTCACCTACAGCATAGCACATGGGTTTGGAGCACCCAGAGGAAACCCACATGAACACGGAGAGAACAAGCAAACTCCACACAGAAATGCCATCTGACCCAGTCGGGACTCCCACCAGCAGCCTTCCTACAGCGAGGCCATGTGTGTATATATATATATATAAAGATACATTATTTTTTCCCTTAATAGCTACATTTTAAAGAAATCTATTTGCTTAAGTCAGCTGAACAGTAAACAACAACAGCAATAGAAACCACCAAAGGACACCATATGAACACAGCCAAAATGACTTATTAGAGCATGCACATCTTTGTCATTCCAATGGATTTTTAAAAATATGTACATGCCGCCTTTTCTTCCATGTTTCTTGAACTTTTCCCCTTTATGAGAAAAACTATTGAATACTATAAAATCTGTTCAGCGTTTTATTTTTTTCTGATTAACATTTAAAAGACTTTAACTAAAAGTTTTAGATTGTGAGCAGGACAGCACACTGGTTCTCCCGCAGCATGTTTGTTCATCATTTCTATCTTAATGTGTTGATCATTTTCTGTTGTGTTTCTGTATTGTGTGAAGGTCAACCAGTCCACAGTTTATGCTGCTATAATCTTTATTAAGTTTTATTCATAAACTATGTACAATATATACACTGTGCTCACGTCGGCTCCAGGTCTCTTGAGTAAAGGTCTCTCAGTGACGTGGTCTCTTCTGGTCTCCGTGCGTCTCTGGTGGAGATGGGGAGCGGGAACGTTTCCCTCTGGCATCCTGGACTGAAGATGCTGCACCAGCTGAGGAAGAGGAGGGCAGCGGCTTGGTCTGGCAGAAGGAAGGCCTCTTTTTCTTCTCAGCAGCATAGGCCTCACTGAACAGATCGAGCGCAAACACACACAAGCAGACATAATGTGAGATTTTCACAAACAATAGAACATGCTGCAATGCCAAGTACAGTTTACTCACGCGTCTATGATGGGAATGACGTATTTGCCGCTGCCGTCCATCATGACTCCCTTTCGGTTTGGGTCGTCCACCTCCAACAGGAAGCTGCGGGGAATCCCTGTGCTCCTCCGGATGCGCTTATGCGAAGCAGAGCTGCTGCCCTGTGAATTCATGAGTGACAGTCAAACGACAGAGCAAACAATCTGACTGATGGAGACAAGAGCTCAAGTTCACAGCAACCATAAGCTTAGAAAACCCAGTTACCCCTTTAGAGGGGCAGTGCCTAATGTGGTGTCCTGGGATCCCACAGTGAAAGCAGACATAGTTGGGTGGAAGAAGCCCAAGCAGTGTCATGGCCTCACTGATGAACATCAGAACCATGAGAATCAGCTCTAACATTTCTCACAAACCAAACCTGTCAGTGTCTGAACGCTCACCTGCTGGAGTAGTAGCACAGACTGGACTGGTACATCACCGCTTTTAGCTTGTCCTCCTCTGATGCCTTTGCCTCAGCCAGATTCTCAGTCTGTTTCACAGGCATTTGCACATTAGAATTTTATTTTACTGGTCTGCCTAAGAAGCTGTGTGTGTGCGTGTGTGTGTGTGTGTGTGTGTGTGTGTGTGTGTGTGTGTGTGTGTGCGTTTGTGTGTTTTACTTTGTGTATTTATATTCTGCACTACATGTCATTATGACGCCTCAAATGCAAACACTGCAGTTCAATACAGAGCAGCACAGTGGGGTGAATTAATCAGTTGTTCAATACCTTCAACAGCTGCTCCAGTGAGAGGAGTGAAGAATCACCAGTTTGAGAAGATTTAGCTGATGGTCCAGCTTGATGGCTGCAAAACAAAGGAGCTTGTGTGACTAAAACACCACAGACAGACTCAAACTCTTGATATAACATCTATCAGAGGATGATTGCGCTCATTTCACATGACTTACCCAACAAATCTTCTGTTGGAGGACTTCAGTCCAGCAGCAGGGACCCGTCTGATGATGACCGACATGTTTTTGGGGATGAGAGCATCATCATCTGTGTATTCTGACAGCAAAATAAAGTTTATATATTAATAATCATTTACCATAGTATACTTTGAGTGCCATTAGCATTTTAAAACACTCAAAACATCACTATATGTCACCATCAGAGTCATGATAACACATGTCAGCTTCTACAAGTCTGTCTGATAACACATCTAATGTTAGTGTAGTATAGTTTAAGTGGCTTTTCCTCATCTCACCTTCATCAGTTTGGGCTTTGCTGATCTTCAGCTGGCAGAACTTCAGCCTCTCGCGCCTCATGATCTGTCGCTTCAGCTCTCCCGCAGTGATGTTGAGGCCCTCAAACTGGAGCGAGTCGTAGGTGAGTCGACTCTGAAACCTGTAATGAACACAAGACATACTGAATACAAACCACAGTGTGATAACAAGGGTCAAACCTGAATGATGGGAGAAGCAGACGATCAATCGATGTATCCAACAATCAATAATCTGGGAATCAGTAGCCAAGAAGGACGCCGAGATCAGATGCCAATGAGCGAAGTTCAAAACAACACAAATAGAACCGTTGCCATGGATGTTGACGATCACGTGACAAGGCGCTAAAAACTTCCGCGTTATTTTCTCATTAATAATAGTGAAATCATTACTATGATAATAATAAAATAAACAGCAGAACAGTTGGCCATCTCTGAATAATACACAGTGGCGTTTCCTTACACGAATGATTCAGGACTCTGTATAGAGTCGGGCGAGTCACTGAATCAGTGATTCGTGGCTGA